>NC_137109.1:20327038-20898659 GCF_949357685.1 Gobio gobio | reverse complement strand
ATCCACAATAAATGAACAAAACAACCAAAAACAACTCTCAGTCTGTTAACAAAAAATGCACTTGAATAAATACCAAAAACAAAAAATAAAATGATGAAAACTGCAACGGATGATTGTGTTTTAGGTGCATATTAGGGGTGGCACGGTTCACAAAACCCACAGTTCATATCACGGTTTTAGGGTCACGGTTTTCGGTTCTGTAAGGTTCTTGTTGTTGTTTTTTCTTTTAATCGTTAACACTCCAGAAATTACTTCAGCATATGATATTTAGCTTAATTATCCACAATTTAGGATACAGTATTAAAAAAATTGTTATATCATGTAATCATGCACAACTGAATTTGACTTGACTTTAAGCACATTATTGGGACATCTCTGAGGAAAGCTAGGTGAGATTTTGATAAAGCAAGAGAAGACATTGATGACATGCTTTTCATTTATTTGGAAAAAAAAGGAGGATATGTATTGCTATCTCTACAGGAACTTATGTGCCTTTTTAGCACACAAAGATTAAGCTGAAGAATTAACTTGCATTTATCAAACTGCCAACTTCAGTGTAGCTTTAAGCCTTGTTTAAACTCGACGCGTCTGCATGAGCGTGAGGGTGCACGCGGCAAAAATGACGTCAACGTGGAGCGGGCGGTAGTGCGCGTTTAGTGCGCAAGACCCCATTTCGCTTGGCGGTGTGCACGCCACATTTTGTAACTTTGCGCGCGGCTCCGCAACCGAAGAAGCACGAATTCCAGGCAAATCTGGCCGAGCATGACGTCTCATCACACAGGCACCCAGTCTGCGCGTCGAGTACAAACACCTCCCCAAACGGACGAGGCACGCGCGCAGTCAGCAAGAGAGAGAGAGAGAGAGATGAGGAAAACAAACAAGCATGCAAATGGTAATTATCGCGGCCGGAAAAATTAGAGGTAATTTTTTTTTGTGCGATTCATTTATGCATTGACTATCGCGACAGGCCTACAAAATGGCCATTTTGGCATAATTCTGTGTGTCATGTGTGTTTCAGGACATTCACAGACAGTGCGTTCTCTTTGTTCTTGTCGCGCTTGAATGGTTTAAAAGCGTTTGCATGAATAAGAGCATGATCATATAATGTAACACGAGCCAAAGGATGACAGAAAAAAAACGAATGCTGTGTTAATTGCGTAAAATATTTGTAACGTGTTAAACTAAACAAATTAAACATGCGTTTACATGCTAATTTTAACAGCAAATATATATATATATATATATATATATATTAGGGCTGTCAAAAGATTAATCGCGATTAATCGCATCCAAAATAAAAGTTTGTGTTTACATAATATATGTGTGTGTACTCTGTTAATTATTATTTATATATAAATACACACACAACCATGTATATATTTAAGAAAAAAATATTATTTTTATATATAAAACATTTATATTTATATATATTATAGATTATATAAATGTATATACAGTATATACATGCAAATATTTCTTAAATATATACATGAATGTGTGTGTATTTATATATAAATAATAATTAACAGAGTACACACACATATATTATGTAAACACAAACTTTTATTTTGGATGCGATTAATCGCGATTAATCTTTTGACAGCCCTAATATATATATATATATATATATATATATATATATATATATATATATATATATATATATATATAATATATATATATATATACATGAATAAGAGCGTGATTATATAATGTAACTGGGCAAAAATAGATATAAAAACGGACGCTGCGTTAATTGCGTAAAATATTTTTAATGTGTTAAACTGAAAAAATTATTCACCCACGTTAATGCGTTAAATATATATATATATATATATATATATATATATATATATATATATATATAACACATAAAAAATATTTTACGCAATTAACGCAGCGTCCGTTTTTATATCTATTTTTGCCCAGTTACATTATATAATCACGCTCTAATTCATGTAAATGCTTTTAAACAAACTAAGCACAACAAGAAACAAAAGAACGTGTCATATGTAAATGTCCTGTTTGTGTGGGTGCATCTCAATCAGATCCCTAGTTCAGTAGTCAGGGCACTGATCAGGGAGTCGTCCACATTCATGTACATGATATACTGATCCACCATCTAGGAAGCTAGGGAGCTGATCGAGGGACACCCTGACACACACACACACACACACACACACACACACACACTGCACCATCGAGTTCTCTTTCGCTCTTGAACAAAAAAATAACAACAACACATTTAGCCAAAATGTCAGTTTTGTCAAGTGTTCTCATATTATGAGAAAATGAGATGCGCGTGAGATGCGCGTTAGATCCGTGTCATGTTCAGCAGCGGTCGATCTTAAAGTGACAGCAGCACTGATGATGTCTGTCATTAAAGGTCCCATGGCATGGCATTTTTCTATTATTTTATAGTGTTTCCTGAGGTGTACTTATATTGTTAGTATGATTTTTACATCATAAAATGTCATAATTTATAAATAAAAGGCATTTTGTCTATACTGCTGTTTGCCCTGTGGCTGACTGCCCTGTTTCAAGAGGCGTGTCTGCTGTGAGACTTCAGTAAAAACGCCCACTGCTGTGATTGGCTGACATCTTTGCATTTGAAATGAGCGGAGGGGGCGTGGTTTAACAAGGTCTACGACGCACGAGCTGCTGCCAGAGAGAGGACCTGAGTTCACTTCTCATCAGTTCTCTCAGCATGTCTCAGTTCAGGGTGAACTGTTGTAGTTACTAGAATATACTTCAGGTTATTAGTTTATTTCTAGTCGGAGGGACTGTCACTCATGTCAGAAAGTTAGTAACTTTAGTAAATTTTGGATCAGCGCTGACTCGAGACGCGAACCGTTTAGAACGATTCAGTCCGATTTGGTGAACTGGTTCGGTTCACTAAAAAGAACCGATTCAAAAGAATGATTCGTTCGCGAACCGGACATCACAGAGACGGAGCGATTGCTAACAAAGTTATTTATTGTAACTACTGAGTTGTGAGAGCGCTGTCTGTCAGCGCGAGTTTATTGTGTTTGTATCTGAGAGTTCTGAATAAACACGAGTCCCAGTCACGCCGAGTCCGTCTTCATCATTATTCTACCAACTTTGTAACACATGCAATGTACCATTACAGCGAGATGAACGAGTTAGTAAGTTTGATTAAAGCATTATTTCTAGATATGTTCCAATCATATGAAAAGCGTCAGTGACGCGCATTGAGTAACTTACACAGCGCAAACAAAGACACAACAGCAGTAATCGAATGTAATCCAGTTTATTGTGGGGCTAGGCTGGCTAGCCTAGATTAAGGATACCCTCGGATACCCTCACGCGTACCCCCCTTCTGCTTAATCTTACGCCGCGTTTGGTGCCTCCGCTGTGGGCCAGATGCAGTACTGGGGGTCGGGGATGTTGAAGGCCGAGCTTCGGCGTGCGTGAGGTTTATCTCTAAAGATGTGGCTCTGCCGATGTTAAGCAGAAACTCCCGACTGTATGCACATTTAAGAACAGATAGACGCGACGAGGACGTACCAAAACACTGACTCACAAGATAGAAAACACGAAAACACCGTTCTGTCGGGAGAGAGAGAAGCCGCAGTGTGTGCACGAATAATAAATAATTAGCTACACATAAGAAATCACTGATCACAGATCAGAAGGAACTGAAAAAAGACTTCTGTTTTCATTTGTACATCCAAACACTGAGAAACGATACTCGGTTACTTAACGTAACCTCAGTTCTCTCTAGAGAGGGAACGAGTATTGCGTAAGTTCCTTACGCATCGGGAAAGTTTTCTTTCTTCGAGATTACTGAAAAACCCCAAATTATCCTTAATTTTGTAATATTGTCAACGCAGTGCGGCAGCCTGGCAGACCATAGCAGACTATTCCAGCGTGCTATTGGCTGCTCTGCTGGCAACTGCAGCAGCCTATCGGTGAGCCCGCGTGACGTGGCGACCAATGAGCACCTGGCTTCATTTGCCTACAGGTGGGGCGTGGCCACGTGTATATAAGCGGGGCTCACGGGCTGCATATTCGGTTTTCGTAGTTCTGAAGCGTAAAAGCCCGCGGGGCGCACGGCAAGGAATGCAATACTCGTTCCCTCTCTAGAGAGAACCGAGGTTACGTTAAGTAACCGAGTATCGTTCTCTTACGAGAGGTTCTCTCGTATTGCGTAAGTTCCTTACGCATCGGGAACATATTGTCAACGCTGTGCGCGCCTCGCATACCGCACATGTTTCCCGGGGAACCGGGGAAAAAACACTGCTCGGGCAGGGTGGCCGGTAAGGAAACGGGCCACCGTATATACGGATACTTCATTTGAACTGACGGGTGGTTACAACACCCTGTCCCATGAATGAGGGAACGGCACCTGCCGGCCTCCTTCAAATTCACCACACCTTGTCTCATGAATGAGGGAACGGCAACGCCGGTCGCCTTCAAATTCACAATATCTTGTTATATGAGTGAGGTAACGGCACCGCCGGTCACCTTCAAACTCACAACAGCTTGTCTCGTAAATGAGGGAACGGCACCCCCGGTCTCCTTCAAATTCACATAAGCCTAGTACCGAACTTACTACCAGTATGTGAGCTATGTCTGCGCAGAATCACTGGGCAGAACCAACAGCCCTATTGAACTGATAACACTTTCGCCTGTAAGGCAGGAACTTCCAGATTGTAAAATCTCACGAACGTAGACGGGGAGGCCCAGTCTGCCGCCATACAGATATCGTGGATGGAAATCCCTCTGGCCCAAGCCCACGAAGAGGCCATGCCTCTAGTGGAGTGTGCTCTTACACCTAGCGGGCACTGCAGGTGTTTGGAAGCGTATACTGTTGCAATCGCGTCCACTATCCACCTGGACAGGGTCTGTTTCGAGGAGGCGAGACCTTTAGTGCGCCCACCAAACGAAACAAATAGCTGCTCAGAACGCCTGAAGGCGGCGGAGCGTGTGACATAAACCCTCAATGCCCTAACAGGGCAGAGGACATTGCCACCGTCCCCCTCGTCGGATGCTGGCAGAGCCGAGAGGGAGATAATCTGCGCCCTGAAGGGAGTGCCGATCGCTTTGGGGACATAACTATGCCTCGGTCTGAGAATGACCTTGGAGTCATTAGGACCGAACTCCATACACGTCGGGCTCACTGAGAGCGCGTGTAGATCCCCCACGCGTTTTACTGAAGCCAGAGCTATCAGGAACGCGGTTTTGAGCGAAAGGAACCTCGGTTCCACGGTTTCAAGTGGTTCGAAGGGATGAGCCTTCAAGGCCTCTAGGACCAAGGCCAGATCCCATATAGGAACCGATGGGGGCAGCGGGGGATTCATCCGTCTGGCTCCTCTGAGGAAACGGATGATGAGCTCGTTCCTTCCTAGCGTGCTGCCCAGCGTCGTCTGAGCGAACGCTGCTATAGCCGGTACATACACTTTGAGCGTGGAAGGGGCCCTGCCCAGTTCCAAAAGCTCCTGGAGGAAGGAGAGCACCCGCTGGACCCCACATTGCTGTGGATCCAAACCCTTGGAAACACACCACTCAGTAAACACCGACCACTTAGAACTATATAACCGCCTCGTCGAGGGGGCTCTAGAGTGTGAGATCATGTTCATAACCCCTTCGGGCAGGTCAACGGATATCCGTTGGTCACCCATACATGCAGAGACCATCGCTCTGGATGGGGATGCCAAACTGACCCTCCGGCTTGAGAGAGGAGGTCTGCTCTCAGCGGAACTGGCCACGGGGGTGAGTGCGACAGCTTCACCAGCTCTGGGTACCAAATCTGGTTCTCCCAGCGCGGCGCTACAAGGAGCACCGGGCGGCGTGTCTCCCTGATTTTCGCTATAACCTGGGGCAATAGGGAAATCGGCGGGAAAGCATACAGCGGGAGGCTGGGCCAAGGCTGGGACAGCGCATCCTCGCTTTTGGATAGAAACTTCGGGCAGCGGGCGTTTTCTCTTGTTGCAAAGAGGTCGAGCTCCGCTCTGCCGAATAGGCGCCATACCAGCTGGACTGTCTGGTTGTGCAAGGACCATTCGCCTGGGAGAATGAGGCCCCTGGACAGCTTGTCCGGGCCCACGTTGAGTTGGCCCGGTATGTGCGCGGCCCTTAGCGAGCGCAGCGAGCTGTGTGCCCACGTGAGCAGGCGCTCTGTCAGATTGCCCAGACAACTGGATCTGACACCGCTCTGCCAGTTCACGTAGGATACCACCGTGGTATTGTCCGACCGGACCAATACGTGGTGGCCTCGTATAAGAGGGAGAAAATGCTTGAGCGCGTTCTCTACCGCTATCATCTCCAAACAGTTTATGTGTAGGAGTTTTTCCCGGCTCGACCAGAGGCCGAAAGCCGATTTGCCCTTGAAAACGGCGCCCCAACCCGAGGTGGAGGCGTCCGTCGAGATAACCTTGCCGTGTGAGATGGCTCCCATCGTCACTCCCTGCCGGTACCAGTCGGCTACTAACCAGGGCTCCAGAGCTGAAACACAGCTCTGAGTCACTCTGATCCGGAAGCCCCCGGACGCCCAGGCTCTGTGAGGCACTCGAGCGTTTAACCAGCGTTGTAGCGGGCGCATGCGCATTAGGCCCAGCTGGAGCATTGCTGCAGCTGAGGCCATGCGTCCCAGCATCCTCTGAAAAACTTTGAGAGGTGCGATTTTGCCCGGCTGGAAGTACGCAGCCATGCGTCGGACTCGACGCGCGCGTTGGGGTGACAGGCGGGCTGACATTGCCACGGTGTCCAGATTCAAGCCCAGAAATGAGGTTGATTGCGTGGGCACCAATGAGCTCTTGGTCCAATTGACCGTGAGCCCCAGGCTGTCCAAATGGCTGAGCAGCACTGCCCTGTGGGCGAGGAGCTCGGCCTCTGACTGTGCCAGGATGAGTCAATCGTCCAGATAATTCAAAACTCGCATACCCTGTCTTCTCAGGGGAGCGAGGGCCGCGTCCATGCACTTCGTAAATATACGGGGTGCTAGTGACAGGCCGAATGGCAGGACGGTGTATTGATAAGCCTGGCCGTCGAAGGCGAATCGTAAGAATGGCCTGTGACGCGGCGTTATCCTGATTTGAAAGTATGCGTCTTTCAAGTCTAGGGAAATTAGCCAGTCTCTCGGGCGAATATGCGCGAGGATCTGCTTGGTCGTGAACATCTTGAACGATCTTTTCATAAGAGCTTTGTTCAGATGCCTCAGATCCAGAATCGGTCTGAGCGACCCATCCCTTTTCGGAACGAGAAAGTATCGGCTGTAAAAGCCTGACTCGTTCATAGAATGGGGAACCGGTTCTATAGCCCCTTTGCACAGCAGTGTGGCTATCTCCGCTCGAAGTAGATGTGCTACTTCCTCGTTCACTCTCGTCTCCGTACGCGCACAGAAGCGCGGAGGGCGGCGAGCGAACTGCAGAGTGTAGCCGTGCTTCACTGTTCTCAGCACCCATTCTGATACACCTGGAATGGCTTCCCACGCTCTCGCGTGTGCCACACGGGATAGAACGGCCTCCGGGCTTGGAACGCCGCGCTTCGCGGGTTCGATGGCCTGTATAGGAGGGGCGGGCGCAGTGCGCGCGCTCTCTGTGCTGTGGGCCAGCCGATCGCTCGCGATGGCTGGCCGCCCTACACACTGTAACTCTAACGCTTCGAGCGGGGAGTGGCTTGTGTGCGGCCCTACACTCGTCGTTTCGGCCACCTTGGGCGGAGAACAAATGGTGTGTGGCGCGGCGCGTGGCGCAGAATGTTCGCGAAAATGTGTGAGCGCGTTTGAGCGGGCACAACTCTTACGCGTGGAACATGACCGGTTAAGGGTGGCAGTGTGACAGCGCGTGTGGTGATTAGGCGTGGGTGCAAATAAGCGGACACGTGACCTAACTCTAGCACTCGAGCGGCCGGTGGCCGCTTTATGTGAGTGAGAGACACGGGATTTGTGGTGCTTGGGTGCAGGGGTGAACACAGACAAGTGGGCACGTTTACTGCATTTGAAACACATACGGCGTGAGCCGTGCAACCAGGAAAAATGCAACTTTGTGAATTCTCTGGTTCGCCGTAAAAACAGCGTTTGTAGACAGGCGAGAGGGCAGTTTTGCCGGCTCGTTGGCTGCGTGAGAGCCATCTGCAGCAGCCACAGGAGTGGGGGCTCACAGGAAGAAGAGTTTTGACGGTGGTCCGGCCACGGCGGGACTTAACCGTCGCTTCCCCCCTCTGCTAGGAGGACTTTGGAGGGGCTTCAGTTGGAAACAGGCGAGCGGGCGAGTTCGCCGGCTCGTTGGCTGCGTGGAAAACATCTGCAGTAGCCACAGGAGTGGGGACTGACAGGAAAACAGAGTTTTAACGGTGGTCCGGCCGCAGCGGGACTTAACCGTCTTTTCTCTCCTTATGTATAGACGCCCAAAAATACTCGAGCACCACGTGGTGCGAGTTAGCTTTCTGTATGTAAGAAAAGCTGGCCGCGAGCCCGGGGAAGCGGACAGTAAAACATTTTTATCTGCCGCGAGAGCTGGGCTCGAACTCGGGTCTCCGGCGTTTCAGCCGCTGATTTTGCCACTGTGCTACCGGGAGGGACACATTAGCGTTCAGTTAGCGCGATCATACGGCAGTACGTCCTCGTGCTTGTTGGCAGTCGTGCGTGCATAAAAGACAGGCTCGTTACTGCAATAGTAATATTTCCAGCCGCCTGAACTGGAGAGGGGGCTGAGAAATGTTAGAGAATGGCGGTTCGTCCGGCCACAGCGGGACGAAAACACCCTCTGTTAATTTCCCGGTGAGTGCGGCGCTTCCTGAACGTGCTCGTGACCGTGCGCACTCTCATTCCTTGTGAACGCCGCAATCTGCGCGGTCCAACAGGGGGAAGTGCGGGTTCATTGGAGAGCATATGTCAGCGTCATGTGTCATGACGGCGTTTGTTTGCTGGCGTGCGTGTCTTAACAGGCTCGTGTACAGCAATATGAACAATTCCAGTCGCCTGAACTCATGAGGGGACTGAGAAATGTGCGCGAGGGTGGAACAGCTCTCTTGTAACGTAAAGAGAGCTGCAGGACCGTCCGCTTGTGCCATCCCTTGTAAGCGGCGCATTAGCGCGGCATGAACAGAGGGGGGAGGAGGCTCGCTCCGAGACCGTTCATTCCTACCATCCCTTGTAAGCGGCGCGGCATGAACAGAGGGGGAGGAGGCTCGCTCCGAGACCGTTCATTTCTACCATCCCTTGTAAGCGGCGCGGCTTGAACAGAGGGGGAGGAGGCTCGCTCCGAGACCGTTCATTCCTACCATCCCTTGTAAGCGGCGCGGTGGCGCGTCTTGAACAGAGGGGGAGGAGGCACGCTCCGAGACCGTTCATTCCTACCATCCCTTGTAAGCGGCGCGGTGGCACGGCTTGAACAGAGGGGGGGGAACAGCGGAGTGATGTTGTCATAAAACTGCTCGAGTCGAGCCCGCAGGGTCGACATAGAGAGTTCCTCGCACTCGGGGCATTCGCCCGCGAGGAGTGCGGTGGCGGCGTGGTCACGGCCCAGACAGAGAGCGCAGACACATGGCGGTCTCTGGTGCTGAGCTGCACGTGGCACGAGCCGCAGGTGGAACGAGGCGTTTTGATAAAAACGCTCGTGCTCTTTTATGAAACGTGTGACGCCACGGCGAGAACACGTGCAATGAAAGGATATAATGCTGCCGGATAGCAGAGCAGGCACGGAAGGCTGAAGGTGGCGAGATGCAGCCGGCTTCTTAAGGGGCTGTCCTAAGCTTGCTGTGCTGCGCGGTCAACGGCGGCGGGTCCCAGATCCAGCGATGCGAAGAGCTTCGCTGAAGAACAGAAAATCGAATATGCAGCCCGTGAGCCCCGCTTATATACACGTGGCCACGCCCCACCTGTAGGCAAATGAAGCCAGGTGGGCGCGAAGCGCCCTCATTGGTCGCCACGTCACGCGGGCTCACCGATAGGCTGCTGCAGTTGCCAGCAGAGCAGCCAATAGCACGCTGGAATAGCCTGCTATGGTCTGCCAGGCTGCCGCACTGCGTTGACAATATTACAAAATTAAGGATAATTTTGGGTTTTTCAGTAATCTCGAAGAAAGAAAACTTTCCCGATGCGTAAGGAACTTACGCAATACGAGAGAACCTCTCGTAAGAGAACTGCCAGCATTCACTCGTTCACAACCCATGATCTCTCGAGCGTTTGCATGGGCGTGCCAGATTCTCTGGGCGGAGGAAAGGGAGGTAACCGTTCCTGCTTGGACGTCAAACCAGGAGACTTCAGGATTGGCTCGTCTGGCCTGTCATTTTCTCAAAGGCAGAGAAAGACAGCCAGAACTCGGTTTTACACCGATCAACATTTCTATCCACTTGGGGACAATATTCAGGCTAGGGGAACTCATATTAATGTTGAAATACCTCATAAAATGAAAATTTCATGCCATGGGACCTTTAATGTTCATCAAAGAACAGGAACAGCAATTTTAGCTTTAATGATGATTAATCTATATTTCATTTATTATTTATGTAGTTAAGAAAGGTGTTGATAACATTATTCAATTTCTGTGTAGACTATGTCTAACAAGGAATGCCATGGGTAAATATAACATCTGTTATAATGGGTTTATGTAAAGATTGTTTTAAGTTCAATTAAATTAAAAGTGTTGAAATTGGTAGCTTTCAGTTATACTGTAATGTATGTTTCATAGAGACATTAGTATCAATGATACTGGCCTTCATTCATAAAAAGATGGACATGCATAAATCCCGTAGCAGATCTAGTCAGGTGGAGCCGGGGGAGGTGGAGAGTTTCTGAACTCTGATAACGCACTGCAGGACTAGCTTTCAGCAAACAATGAACCGGACTATTTTATGTAAAGCAAGCAATCTCATTGGCTGCAGGATTAGCAGAGGCCAATCAACTTTTGACATGTGGTTATGATGTGATTTCTTGCAGACTGCATGTAAAGGACCGATCAGAGCCTGCACCCTCTAGTTTCATGACTGAACTAGATATTATATATATCCACATACATACACACACACACACACACTGCATTTTTAACATATTATATAAATGCATATGCCTTTGACTGTATTCCACTCTTACTTCAATTCAACATGCTTCGGGCCATGTTCAATTCAATTCAAATTGACACTTGGAATAAAAGTGAGACAATTCTTAAATTCGACATTTTGCAACTCTTCTTGAAGAGAAGAGTTAAAGAAGAGGGAAAAGAGCCAGAAATGGAGGGATGGAGCAAGAGAAAGAGGGAGAAACAGAATACTGCGCAATGTATTAGTAGCTGAAGGAAGCCAAGCCTGACCCTCACTGTTTTTGTGCTGCTTAACGCTTCTGGCAACTTAATGATCAAACGGAGGCAGCCTGTGCCTGAGCATCACATCACAGCGCTGTAATCCATGACTCCAGGGACGCAGATAAAACACTGAGAAGACCTCTCATTCTTCTTCTATGTCTCTCACTTTTTATTACAAGAAAAATTGCGTTACACACAATTACAGGCAATAATGACAAAATAGAAAGCCCATTCATCTTGATAAAGAGGGAGATGATTAGCTTTTGTTATGGCTGCAAATGCATAATTTACCATTGCTGTCATGGCACAGCTGAACAACCACATCATCTGTGTTTAAAGGTTCTGATATCACATGGGTCTGGCTAAGAGGTAACCGATTAGTAGTTGAACCTATGTTTTTAACATACTTTTCCACTTAATCAGTTCTGTGATATGGAGTTTTCTGATCAATGTCAGCACTTCTACAGAACAGAACCCAAGAACACTATTAAAACTCTGTGCGTTCAACAAGAAACAACTGTTCACAGGTAGAGCGACTCAAGGCTGTTTACCTAATGTCCATTCACGCTCAAGTGCATAGCATTTTAAGCTTAATGTTACATAGTTACAGTGTTGCATATATGGAATTACATTTGTGATTATATTACTATTATTATTATTATTATTATTATTATTACTATTATTAATAATATATAATAAAAAGAATGCAATATATGGCATAAATACGAATTATTAATACAAAAATATAAAAAATAATATAATAATTTTTTTTATTAAATTTACATTAATTAGTACATTATTATTATTACATATCTTATTGTTTTAAAATATATTGTTTATATATATAAAATATATGAAATTACATTTGTGATTAATAATAATAATGGCATTATACATGGCATTAAATTAATAAAATATAATTAAATGTATATATATATATATATATATATATATATATATATATATATATATATATATACACACAGTACATTATTATTACATATTTTATTGTTTTATATTTGTTGTATAAATGTGAATATATGTGTTATATGCGAAAAATATTTTTTCATTATTATGCAAATAAAATAAAATCATATCACTTATAAGTTTAACATGAAAATAAATAATATAAAAATCCTAAAAACAATATCAGTTGACCTCTAGTTGTGGCATAAGTACAAATAATTAATAAAAAAACAAAAACTATTTTACTATAATATAATATAATTAATATAATATAATATAATATAATATAATATAATAATATAATATAATTAATATAATATAATATAATATAATATAATATAATATAATATAATATAATATAATATAATATAATATAATTAATATAATATAATATAATATAATATAATATAATAAAGATATTATAATATAATATAATATAATTAATATAATATAATATAATATAATATAATATAATATAATATAATATAATATAATATAATATAATATAATATAATATAATATAATTAATATAATATAATATAATATAATATAATATAATATAATATAATATAATATAATAAAGATATTATAATATAATATAATATAATTAATATAATAATAATATATAATATAATATAATATAATATAATATAATATAATATAATATAATATAATATAATATAATAGATATTATAATATAATATAATATAATTAATATAATAATAATAATATATAATATAATATAATATAATATAATATAATATAATATAATATAATATAATATAATATATACATTATTACTATTATTATTATTATTATGAATATTATTATGACAAATATTATTGTTTTTAATAATAATTTTTCAAAATGATGTTAAAAAATGTATTAAAAAACCACTGTCAGTTGACCTCTAGTCAGGGCGATGATGAAAAACAGATGCATGGCTCTGGTACAGTGAGAGAATCTGAGCTGGGTCAAGAAGGACAAAAGTTGCTACACTCACAGCTCTCGATCTCCAGCGTGCAGTTCTGCTCATCCAGCGGGTATCGCCTCAGGTCCATCATACAGGCAGCGGTGGTGGTGATCCTGAATGCAAAGCAGAGACAAGGGACTGTGGGGATTACTGACGCTTCTCAAGGACAACAGAGACAAGGCAGGGCTAGAGCACCCCTCCTCCCGTTCCCTCCATCTCTCCCCACATCTATATAATCAGACCAGTCTCACATCTAAAGCTCAGTATGAGATGGAAAAGAGTCTACAGCAGTGGTTCTCAACTGGTGGGACACAAGATCTGCTGCATTATTGGATGGTGTTGAGGACAGCAGTGAAAAACAATGTTTTGCTATTCTATTGTTCTATAAAATAAATACATTCTATAAAATAAAAGATATAATGAGATGTTTTGATGTTCACTTCAGAATGACAATCTCGGGTGGGCAAAGTCCTCATTACCTGAAGGAAAACAATCTGTCTTTTGAGGCTGACCCAACTGCAGCAGCATTTTCACAGGAAATTAAAAAGAGGTCTGGAAACAAAAATTTAATAGATGTCCCTGAACTTCAGGTGGGTTGTTAAACCCTAATCTGGAGAACTGCTTATCTTTAATAATTTAGCTCACAATTCAATTCAAAAGCATTTGACATGAATTCTCCAACTGAAAGGACTGCAACTTTGTTTTACTATTGTTTACTATATGAAGTTGGGTGTTGCTAACTAAACAGAGGCAGATCTGAATGCCAGTTTGCAGTCAGAGGGTATTCAGTCTCACCCTCCTCCAAGACAGACCTCATGAAGCAGTGATGGGCACTCGAGTTAGTGACTCGCACTTGAGTCAAGCATTTTAATTAGGGATGGGCGATATCTTATCGTTTGCGATATACCGGTAAAAATTCTCCCCACGATAAGAATTTGACTTCCCGCGATAATAACGATAAAGCCTAGTTGATAGCGCGACCCATCCGCACCGTGCCAACGCTGGCCGTCTCTTGATGCTTAAAGCGGTTACTTTATGGTGGCTGCGTTCGTCAATTTGTATAGCTGAACGGGGGTTGGAGAGAGAATTTTCTTGTGGTGCCCCCGCACCACTCGGTGCCCTAAGCGCCGCGCAATGGGAGCGGCGGCACTGAATCCGCATCTCACGTGCAGAGCGAAAACAACTATGGCGGAAGAGTTCATAACTAAACGAGGGGCTACCTGAGGGCAATCTGAACCTGTACATACAGATGTATTTTCACTCGCTGAGCACTTGGACTGAGCACTTAAGAGATTCGCGCTGTCTCAATCGATCGGTAAAGCATACTATTTCAGTTCATCTCAATGAATGCGCAGTGCATTTGACGCACATTAAACACTAGTGTGAGGCGCGCGACTGAGAGCGCTCAGTGTTTCACACACACTCAAAGAGAGAGCGAGAGAGTCTTATACCACACAGAATTGACGTGCTACATGTAAACAATATCCTTTGTTGAATTTTCCTGTAAAATAATAGCGTTTATTTGGAATTATTCAGCCTTTCGTGAACAGGAAGAAACGAATGCACAAACGGGAATCTCATTGGCTGGCGTGTGCACCTATTACGGTGCCTGTTTTGATTTCAGCAAATCGGTTAGAATGAGAGCTGACAACGTGATTAATATTCATGAACTCAGAAGCTCAATATTCCTTAGTGCAGTTTATTTTTATTAGTAGAAGAATTCGTGGTATTATTATCTTATCAACTCAAATTACTGAAGTTCTATCATTAAATCATTATTTTCAACTTTTTTGTAATCTGAAGACATTTTTGGGATAATTACTTTTGCGGTTTCTGCTATTTTTACCACTTTTTGCACCATGTATGAATAAATACAGAATAGGTTTACATGTAAAACTTGTCATTGATTTTAATTATTATTGTTTGTATGGTCTGATGTTTTTCAGCACAGTTGCACTATTTAAACATTACCTGCACCTTTACAGAAGACAATTATATCTGCAACTTTTCCATTTCTGAAAAGGCTGGTGTGAAATTTGACATAAAAAAAATTAATGAATTATTTATTTGTATATATATATATATATATATATATATATATATATATATATATATATATATATATATATATATATATATATATATATATATATATATATATATATATATATATATATATATATATATATATATATATATATATATATTTATTTTTTTTAATTTTTTTTTTTATGTATTATAGGAGCCTATTTGATGACATGTACGTTTTACTTTAGATCATTGTTTGTTTTTCTGAAACTCGCAAGAATGCATGCAGCTTTCACTTGTATCCAAAAACATGGGGAATGATACTACATTTATCGTCATTGATATCGTTATCGCAATAAATACTAGAAAATATCGGGATAAATTTTTAAGTCCATATCGCCCATCCCTAATTTTAATAGACTTCATACTTGAATTCAGAATTTACAAAAAGGGACGTGAAAATTTTAAAAACAACTCGTCTTTTATCCTTAACTACTGATATCATAAATAAATCATTTCTTTTTTTTTTATTTAAGATTTGAATGAGTTTTATAATATCCGCATCAAATATATTTGTCTTGTGGTAGAACTGACCCTTGTCATAGAATTCGGTTATGTATGTCCATGTATTGCGCGTTAACTCAAAAATGTCCCATGAAACATGACGGGAGCCACCATGCCATATCTTCTCACATTTGGGTTTATTACGTAAAAACACATTTTTATTCGACATCGCATTCACACAGGTTAGTCACATTAACTCACATAGCTAGCTTTTATACAGTGGTGTAGCTACATGGCTCCTTTGGATTGCCAGCCTGTTAAAGAGGTCATGAACTGAGAAATCTAATTGTCCTTGAGATTTTGACATATCAGAGGTCATCATACTATAAGAATATCCTGCAATTTTCAGAAATTAAAACTTCCTTGTTAGTCCAAAAACAGCTTTTATTGAAACCAAGAAGAAGAAAATCAACGCCTACTTCATCATTGCAACTTTGGCCCCGCCCACTGGTGTGTTAGTGAGATGACAAGGAGAGAAGAGCGATCACTGGACTAAAAATAGCATTACTTTCCAAAGGATCCTAATGCGAGGAATGTGGTTATTTATTTTCATCAATGTGAATGTCTCAGTTGAGCATTATTTATTCATATTCGGTACATTTCACTGTGGATTCTTTGGTAAATCAGTCACAATTTCGGCGCAGGCTTTGCAGACAGACTTTTACGATATAAACTCGACAGTAATGACAACATGTAAGTAAATATGTTAATTCTAATGCCTGTGTATCAGTGATTTCTGATATGTAATGATTCATGTACAGTCAGATGTTCTTTGGCTGTGTCAGTAAATCAAACCACTGGCTAAACGGTAAACTTCACATTGTGTCTCTTTGTAGGATGAAAATAATCTGTTATTTAAACTGTGATTAAATTATATATAGAAAGCGATCAAAGAACGCTCTCTTTACAATCGCTGGAGCTGTCAATCAAATAGCGCAAGTTTAACAGTGACTGAGTTCTGGACTCTCGCCAAAACTCCCGTAATAATCAACAAATCTCTTATTTACATTGTGTTTGCACTGTTAGTTATGATGAAAGCATTAGTTAGTGTGTAGAAATCGAGTTACAATGACGAGATCACAGCATTCATGTGCTCTACATGTCTGTGATCGGCTACAATGCTCATCAATGCAACCTTTCACGATCTAAATATAAATGCCATAATCAACGCTTTTTACGATTAGTTAAACTTGAGAGCTGTAATATAAAAAAAATGTGAGTTTTCGAGACTTCCACATGTAATACTATCTATTTCATAAGCAAAGATGTCAGCCAATCACAGCAGTGGGCGTTTATACTGAAGTCTCACAGCAGACACGCCCCTTCAAACAGTGTTCAAATCAGAGGGATAAAATCAGGGTAGGAAAATGCCTTTTATTTCTAAATTTGTGATGAATCATACTAACATTAGCCTATAAGTGTACCACATAAAACAATGCTGTTCATGACCCCTTTAAAACATGAACAAAACAAAAAAATCTAACCTTTAACCTAGTACTACGTTTTATCAATCTTTTGTAGTATATGCAGCTTTTCTCTCTCTTAATGTGCGTCTATGAGAGAGAGAGAGAGAGAGAGAGAGAGAGAGAGAGAGATAGAGAGAGAGAGAGAGAGAGAGAGAGAGAGAGAGAGAGAGAGAGAGAGAGAGAGAGAGAGAGATGTTAATATTTATTACTTAAAGAGCATATTTTAACGTATCGCAATCAGCATGCGCTCAATTTTCTATTGACTTAAAACAGCTGGAAACATTCAGAGGTTTGATATTTTCTGATAATTACTGTCGTCAATAACAACGCTGTACTGTGACTGGCGCCATCTTGCGTCAACTTATTGACTACATTGAAAATGACTACTTGTATTGTTGCCAGGACGATTGTTTTGTACAATGGATTATAACATAAGTACAGGCTGGATGTACTCCACTTACATCCCAGGACCTTTATTACAAACAAAACAGATGATAGAAAGACAATATATTTTGTCTATATAATACAACTAAAAAACAAATGCAAATAAAAATAAGATTTTTGAGAATGCAGTTGTTGTTTTTTATTAGACATTAAATGACTTGAGACTCGACTCAAGCTTAAGACGAAAGACTTGAATATCTCTGTCATAAAGAGAAAAAAAAAACGTCTCAAGGGGAAGAGTACGTTAATGTTTTTGGTTAAAAATTATGAGGGCACATGAATAAAAAAAATGGTGTGCACGAAAACTTATTTATAATAAACACAGCAACATTCTGTTAAAAAAAGAGTAATTTTTGATTTCATGGCGACTTTAACTTGTCACAATCATTTTAAACTTCTACTTGATTTTGAGTTTCAAAGTTATCAAATTAAGTAATTAATATAAAAAAATTAATTAAAATGAGTAACATTTCTGTCAATCAACATTCCGCAGGCTTACAAAAACATATACTGTAAGTGTATGTATGTATGTATACATACATACATACTGTACATACATACTTGTAGGGGGGGGGGGGTAATTTTTATCAGAGTTATGGTTTGTCAGCATATAACAAGAACAAGCCTCATCCATTTCTTTGTTCACAACTCTACGGTCATAAATCAGCATGTTAAAAACATCAACACTCTGGAGATTCCTAGTGCACCATTCGACAGCCACAATTCCACAGGAAGCGCTGTGGAAGTATTGGGAGCTCTGGGAAATCAGGAAATTAGGCCAAGATGGCAGAGGTAAAAATAACGGGCTATTTATAGGTCGCTACATCATCAGCAAAAGTCTCTGTGCATTTCCGATGTCTAAAAGATGGATAGATTAGAGTTATTGGTGCCTCTAGCAGATGAGGTTTGGAGTCTCTGGAAGCATGTTGTTGTAAAGCGGAGAGAAGAGTTAGAAGTGGAGAGACACATGGAGACTCAGTGTCTCTCAAATTGATCAGCCTCATCATGATAACTTCCTCTCTCTCTGTCTCTGTCAATTCTTCTCTCTCTCTTAACATTGTTAACCCTTTCGCAATATCTCTCATCTCTGACCCCCCTTTTATCTTCTTCTCCCCCATTGTCCGTCTTTCTTTCACTACATACACTACATCTCTTTTTCTCTGTGTTAGGGAAGACCATTGGCAGTTGTACGGGGGCAATTTATAACAAATTAAATTTCATTAATCATAAATAAGCTATAATGAAGACACTTATTCAGCACATGTCTAAGAACAACTGATTATACGCTACCGTTCAAAAGTGGTGCATTTTTTTTTTTTTTTTTAAAGCTACACTGTGTGATATTTTCCCCCATCTAGTGGTGAACTGGTATATGACCATCCAGTGAATTTTAGTTTCTGTTCTGTTCAATTCCGATTTCGTTTTAACTCCTACGGTGGCCGATTTAGTCCAAGATTAATATGGCTTCCTGTTCGACCTCGTCCACATTCAACACGGTGCCTGTGGGATATTCTGTGCGCAGTGGGATGGTTAGAACTCAACTGGCCTAATTATTCGGCTAGAAAGAACTGCAGCTAATCCAGAGTGAACTTTGATGATAGTAATGTTTATTCAGTCATCCAATTGCAAGGCATAAACAGGTTTGCATGGATATGTACATAAATGTGGTTTCTGTGAGAGAACAAATTAGGATGGTAAATATACATGATAATGACATGACAGAATATACACAGTTAAGAACTGTATAACTACACTTATAAGTTACATTTGTATAATGTAACCGTAAACCAGAGCTTATTGTACCACATATAGGCGCTAAATGCAGCTGCATTAAAAGGAGCGGAGCTGCCGCTGCTAACAAGCGGTGTCCGGTTACAAAAGTGTGTGCGCAGGTTTAGCTCTGTATAACAAGTGTTAATATGCTGATCAGACCTGATACATATTTCCATCAACATACATTACAAGCAAATATTTTCTATAAACGAATAAACATTGTTAATAACTGAATGATTATTCAAATAGGTGAGCATTACGCTATTGTATGTTGACACAAAAATACTTCTGAGGTGACATCAACTGAATTACGCGATGACACACTCTGAAACACATCCACAATGACAATAACTATTATTACTTACGGAGTAATTAACGCACAGAAATACCACACAAGGAAAAACAGACTTTTGAGGAATAAACAAGCCAGGAAAACTCCGTATAACTCTGTTACTGGAGCTGCTGAGATGAAAACTCTCTGTGCATGCACCAGACAAGTCTGAACAAGTTGACGCGCACAGTGTTAAAACCGGTTAAAACGCGAATGGCGAAGCTTGAATTTACGGGTATGTCCCTCGTTGGCTAATGTACTTTCAAGATGGAGGAGCAACATGGCGACCACCGTTAGATCCCATTACCTTATGTATTTTCAATGGCATATTATAAACTTACGAGAATACTTTATTACTTGAAAGAAGTAAATATACATTAATGAGCACATATATTTTTGAAAGAACTAAGTGTTTTTAGCTAAGAATAGACTAAAAAAGTTACACAGTGTAGCTTTAAAGAAAATTATACATTTATTCAGCAGTTTTCAACAAAATAAGAAATGTTTCTTTAGCAGCAAATCATCATAGCATGATTTCTGAAGCATCATGTGACACTGAAGACATCACTGCAATGATGCTGAAAATTCAGCTTTGATCACAGGAATAAATTACATTTTGAAAATATAAACATATTTCAGAATATTACTGTTTCACAAAATTATTGATACATTTAATTAAACCATTAAAATGTAATACACAAAACAAAAAACACAATTTGGTAAAAAAAAGAAAAGAAAAAAAATTCATAGGGCCCTAAACATGTTTTTTTTATTTTTTTATTTTTTATTTTAATAAATTATTGATAAATTGTATAAATATCATGATTTCAATTAATTAAAAAAAAATTATTAGTAAATGGTAGTCCAAAAAATGGAATCCAGAAAAATTAAAACAGAAAAAACGGAATGTGGGAAAAAAAATTAGGATTTCATAGGGCTCCAACATACTAACTTGGAATGTGACTTTAGAAAATATTCCTGTAAATTAATATGTCATGGTTTCCACAAAAATATGATAACATAATAAGAAATGTTTTTTAGCATCAAGAATGATTTCTGAAGGATCATGTGACACTGAAGACTGGCGTAATGATCCTGAAAATTCAGCTTTGATCATAGACATAAATGACATTTGAATATATATATACATATTTCACAATATTACGGTTTAACTGCATTGTTCATCAAAAATGCAGCCTTGGTGAGCATACGAGACTTAATAAAGACTAAATAAATCTTACCAAACCCACAGTTGGTAGTGTGTATATATACACACAATACACTGAATATATACACAGTATAGTTATTTCATCTAGTTGTGGATTGTTCTTGAATTTCTAGCAGATGAATATATTTTAGTAAAGATTATTTCATTTAATTCATACAATTATAATGTAGGTCCCACTTAGACCTTTTCCTTTAAACACACATTACAGCTAAAACATTATAACCTGGATGTGTGATCTTAAGTGAAAGTAGGTTAATATGATTTATTTGTCAGGTGTTATAATTGCCCCCAAACACTGACTTCTTACATTACATTATATATTAATCTTTCTCATTATCTAGTCTAATAATTGTATAGTTACTTTTTCCAAATATGTTTATTTTACTTAAATTTAGGTACATTTATAGTAGTCTGTGAGATAGTTTGCTAAAAATCAAATTTGCTCTCAGTCCCTCTTTTTCATCTCTCTATTTCTCTGCTCTCCCTCTCACGGTGACCTGCTGCTTATTGGTTGATTTGTATCCGCGTGAAGAGGGCTTGGCTCAATATATTAAGAGCAGAAGGAAGCTAGGCCTGACCCTCACAGGTTTAGTGCCGCTTAACGCCTCTGGCAGCTTGTATCAGCTTGAAAAGGGTCTGAGGAATAAAAGTCAGAGCTGTTTACTCTCTAGTGTCATTAGACTGCTACTTCCCTGCACTGAAACCCACCAGGTCTTCTCCTCCACATACATTCAAGACCACTTTCTTCACCAACACACTGGACTTCATCTATCCATCATGGCCGGGCTGCAGCACTACGGTTTCCCCGTGCACCACACAGGTTCATGTAAGGGTTGGGTACAGACCCCAAGGCACCATGTGTACCTTTATTCCAAACGACCTTGTTTACTAAGGCCTGTGCTGCAACACACAACGCAGGGGTTCTGACTAAACTACACTATGAGGGTGGCGAGAGGATGCGCTGAAAACTCTGCAGTGAACATCTTAGTCTCGAACTGCATCAAGGATTTACTAAAATGTGATATTTAAAAAGTATAGTGATTGCTTGGATGGTGAAAAATGGCCAATAATCTATATGAAAATTGGTTGGAAAGGCATGGGCTGAAAAACAAGAGGACTTTGTGACAATCAATTGGACATGGAAAGTAATTTCAGAGGCGGAGTAAATTTTGATGTGAGATTAAAAGACAAGACATTAATATGCACATACTAGGGACAAATCACGAAATAGTTGAATATTAACCCTTAAATGCATACCTCGGGTCTTTAGCGACCCGGGATGTTATTCAATACCCTCCTCTTCATTCATTTTTTGATTTAACCTTCTTAGTATTCCTCAATCAATTCATTATAAACAAAAGAAAAAAAAAAATAAAATTATAAAAGAATGCCTGTCTTTCCGTTCATTCCGTGCAGCGCGTGGTGGGAGCAGCGCCTCTGTCTGTGTGAATGAATGGTTTCATTTACCACACACACACACACACACACACACACACACACAGAAGCACGCGTGACGATCACAGTGTTTTCAGCCTCTGCTGTCTCACTATATGAATGCATGAACTTTATCTTCAGAGCCGCTCTGAGTCACTTCATGAGCATTTTACCATTTCATTTGAGAAAACTATTGTCATATCATAAAGGACTTCACAGCAACCCGTCAAAATACAAGTTCGGTTTAACCGGAAGAAATTATGACTATATATTATGAATATACAGTCAAACCAAAAATGTACTAGTGGGTGCAGGACACTATAGTTAATGTATGTAAGTAAGGATAGCAAAATAAAGTAAACTGTGACATATTATACCCAAGAATTCTTCACCAGTAAAATTGATACAAATTTGGCACCAAAATTATTCAGACACTTTGACCTGACCATGTTTTGCTTAAGTGATTTTCTTTAATTGCTAATGTGACCTTTTACACCACAGACTGAACAAAATTAAGCATTTCTTGGTCATTTGTTGACTTAAATTGGTATTATCTAATTGTGTACTTAAATTTAACAGCTGACAGCTGATTGGTTGATTGTAATCCATTACATACCTTTCTAATCAAAGTTATCTGACATTATCAAGATGAATTTGTTCTGACAGTTTAACTCTCAGTTCTTGTCATATTTTATTACTATTTTGTAAATTATAGCAAATAAACTGTGATAATGTGAGAAAATGTTGAAGGTGTCTGAATAAATTTTGGTTTGACTGCATTACTGTTGTACAGTAGAATTTAGCTACATCTCAGTGTAGTAATAATAATATTAACACTAATAATAATTATTAAACACTAATTCAAACTTTACTTGGTAACACTTTATTTTACAGTGTCCTTGTTACATGTTACATGTAGTTATCATAGTATTAACAGTAAATTATGTATAATTGCATGCAACTAACCCTCAACCAAACCCTAAGTACAGTTAATTAATATTGCTCAGTAGTAGTACTTAAATATATAATTACAGTGTAACGATGACACCTTAAAATAAAGTGTAACCCTTTATTTTAAATGAATAATCAATTGTCTTCCATGTTTTAACTGTAAAGCTCTGATGTGCAGCACTTTGCTTGACAAAAAAGTTTGTTTCATTTCATATGATTAAAAGATCAATTCAAGCAGTGGCGTAACTTTGCTTTGAAAAGTGGTGGGGACAGTGCCGCCGCTCCCATTACGCGCATCACGCGCTGTGTAGGGCACCACAACAGCCCGGGTGTCTATGCCCAAGACCAACCTAAAAAATGGTTTGCATTCAAACAAAAATGCAGTATTGCAGTAAGAAATATAATTTTTGCACTATAATTTTTATTTATATATCCGTATCAATTTGATAAATAAAATTATAGCCTAATATTGGCAGTCATTTGCCAATGGATCTTTGATTCAACCGATTGGCTCGTTTACTTAGAAGGCGGGACATATTCATTACGCGTTGCAGTTTCTCCCATTCATAAGTAACCGCACCGACGTCTTTCTATCTAGTATTTTGACTATATATGAGTTGCCAGTTCATGTGTGCTCATTTGTCTTGAAAAAATATCTGTAAGTTTGGCACATTTGGCTGCGTCATCCTCCAATGCCTTTCTTTTTTTTTTTTACTTGGCTTTTTCAGCTCCCCCTGGCATCTTTTTACTATCCATTTTATTCTTCCGCGATTAGCTTACTCTCCCCACATTATTAAATGACGGTTTTGTTTGTTTTTTTCTCAATGGCAACGACCTGAGTACACGCGACGCACTTGAGTTTAAAGAGAGAGCGTGCGCGCTCTGACAACAGAAAGCGGCAATTTTTAATGCACGGTCTGATGCGCTGATTTAAATTCAAATCTAGTGTAATGTGCTGTGTTGTTATATCAGTCACACAGTAACTTAACACATATAGACATATAGAGAAAACGAAGAGAAAGCAGCCGAGTCTGCCGGCCCAATTTATGAGCGGACAGAGCGACCCACCGGGAATTGGAGATGGTGCTTTTGCTTTAATACACACCTTCCGCAATCTATTTTTCAATTATTTTAAAAAAGTGGTGGGGACAATATCGAGCCTGGCAAAAAGTGGTGGGGACATGTCCCACCCGTCCCACCCGTAAATTACGCCTATGAATTCAAGAAATGTTTTATGCCTTAATTTGCTTGCCAGAAAAATTAAAATACACAACACAGAATTTTTGAAAAGAAAACATTTCATAGAATTGATTCTTAAATCATTGATTATAAAAATTTGATTAAACCATTCAAATGGAATCCAAAAAACACAGAATTTGGTAAAAAAAAAAAAAAAAGGAATTTGAGGGGGTAAAAAACATATTTCATAGGGCCCTAAACATTTTTTTTTTCTTTTAATAAATTATTGTCAAATTGTTGTTTCATGATTTCAATTTATTAGACATGCTTTTTGATTAGTAAAATTTAATTTAAATATTAAAATGGGAGTCCAAAAACATCTTTTTAAATGGAATTTGTAAAAAAATTAAATAAAACGTAATAACATACTAACTAGGAATGTGACTTTAAAAAAATATTCCTGTAAACCACAGCGTTAGTAACGCCATGGTCATGTGTTCAATTCCAAGGGAATGCATGAAGTGATAAAACGTATTTCTGAATGCAATACAAGTCACTTTGGATAAAAGCATAATGTGCCAAATGCCAACATTTTTTTAATTAAATAGGCCCAATTTAGAGTTCATATTGAATTTAACCACTGAAGACATGTTTTCAAACATACATTTTCAGAAGTTTTGCAAAAAAATATATCATACACCCATAGGGAAAAGCAAAGTAGGGAAGTGTCACATCGGAGTATTTACTTTTATATATGATATAATATATTTAATATAAATTTTGTTGGTGATCCTGCTAAGCCACTATTGACAGAATCAGGCATAAAATGCAAGAGAAGGACATGTTATTGAATTCTGCATTCAGTTCAGCAATTTTTCTTGCAGTGATGCCTGTCCTATCTGAGTTTTCCTGCTGCACTGGTATTCACCCACCTTTACACAGTAAGACAGCACAGGAATGTGTGATTATACACAAAATAAATTATTGCTATCTATAAATAGAAGCTGTCCTATTCTACCCTTAGACATCTTCAAGTCTCTGGAAAAATAACACCAGCCTATGCACTTCACCTCCATATAATAGGCAACCTTTCTGTAAACGAGAATTAATGATCATGTCTCCATTTTATTGTGTGGCTCATCCACTGTAAATGAGATGGTAAACAAACACCTCTTCTTCTTCTCTCAGACACCATGTGTAGTAATTTAGATTTGCTTAAGTCTATTATGTCCTAAATTAGTCGATTGCATTTAGACAGAAATGACACTGTAACGCTTCTTAATTGGGCCTAGTACATAGCCTTGCTGAACACCTCATATTGTTTGTATACTGGGTTATGTTGTGCTCCAAAATGCTGTGAATAAGAGACACATCGCAACACAATAAGGCAATAACTGCTAAAACTATACTAGCAATGTTAATTTAATTCAGACAGAACATTTTGTTTACATTTCAATGAACAAGTTTAACCTCAGCCTAAGATAGCAATGACCGGTTTATACAAATTCCAACCACAAGCAAAAGGCATTTTCTCAATCTGGCAAGTAATAATCTGATTAGCTGGATTTACACTTCCACTTTACATTTGAACTTCCAGGAGTGAAGCCATACAGGTTTTTATTGGTTCGTATGGAAACAGTGAAGTGTTTAACTCTTTCCCTGCCAAAAATGTAATTTTCCGTTATTTGTGAGAAAACGCTCCCGCCAAACTAGAGTTTAGATTCTCTGCCCGAGCCCGAATTTGACCGCAGGCTGGGTCGGGCCGATATTTCCCACCACTATCCTCGGGCTGGGCCGGGCCCTTGATCAAGCATTTGTGGGGGTTTTTTATCATTACTTTACTAGTCTAATTGGGTGGGGAGAAAGCTATGCCATAATCAGTAATATTATATATATTTTTAGCAAAGTAGGCATAAGTAACAAATTCTTACAAAGTTAAGTTTCTTCATTCGGATTCATTTGCGATCCATTCCATTCTGAATAAACAAAAAACGCAGTTTACATACTTCGTAGGGATGGTTCACCCTGAAATTAAAATAAAGCCATCTTTTACTCACCCTGCTGCTGTTACAATGTCCGTCTATCTTCTATAGAAAGTGTTCAGGAGTTATTCTATAAGGTTTTACGAGAAAGAAACCTTATTTTTCAGTCAAAATACTAGCTCGGCCATCTGTGCACGTTCCTGTGACGAGTGTGAGCCGTTAGCAGCCACTCATGCAATGTTGTCATTTTATTTCTTATCATATACCTTATAGAGAAGATAAGAGTCGCGTTTGTTTCTATTGAGCCTGATTTCTCAAAATGGTGCGTGTGTAACGCCAAACGGCCAAACTCAGTATTTTGACTGAATAATATGGTTTCTTTCTAGCAAAACCTTATAGTGTGCCTCCTGAACACTTTCCATATATGGGGCGCGTCTCACTGTATCATTGCGTGATACTATTGTATCCATTTCGTAAAGTTTTAGACTGGTCGCAATTTAACTGCCATTATATGGAGGAGTGCATGCAGGATGTTTTTTTGTTTTTTTCTGATTTTGAGGTCCGAAAAAGATAGAAGGACATAGGTCATTGGAACAACAGCAGGGTAAGTAAAAGATGGCTTTATTTTCATTTCAGGGTGAACTATCTCAAGATAATTATAAACATATTTCTGTAGTTCAAACAACTCAGAATTGTAGTTTCTGTAGTTTCAGAATTGGCCGTTATAACGCCCTACGTATTAAAAATTGGTCGGGTTTAAATCGGGGTAGGGCTCATAATTACAGATAATGTGTGTGGGGTCAGACACAACGTGCACGGGCTCGGGTAGGGTCGTGCCTGATTTTTTGGGCCTTAGCTATCTAAACACAGAACTTTTCTTTATTTGTAAGAAAACGCTCTCCCGCCAAACGGTAAATGGTAAGGGGTGCTATTACACATCTTCTGAAAGAGTACAGAATCTCCTGATCAAAGCACATGTGAATAAGTTGCAGAAACAAGTGATATCATATGTAATCATATGCATATGTAAAATAACGCAATCATCAACATTACACAGCATATAAATAAAAACTGTCTAATGTTACTGAATGAAATGTCGACCCAGGACGAGCTATAGGACTGTGCAAGCATTAGGGGTGTTGATGAACTTAATTTACTCCATCAATATTTTGATCATCGTTCTGAATCTGATCCAGATGTAGTCTTCGACAAAAACATGATTTTTGCTCAAAATGTTTTTTTATGAAACTTACCCATATTCAAGTGTTGATTAAAAAAATTATGCATAAAGCCATGCATGAATATTCTAGGGGCCATACATTTTTTGGGAAAATTATCAAAACCGCTGGCGGTGTCTAGAAACTTAAAATAAAAATAAAAATAAAAATCGCTGACAGAGAAAGAGTTAAAAAGGTACTAGGAGTTTACTATAAAGGCACTGCATGTTTTTGAGAAAGAACTAATGACTAACTTGAACGATACTCAGAGTTTGAGGCATCCAGTAGCAAGAAAAATAGACATCCAAAAGAAACAAAATAAAATTAAATGCATAGCCTCGTCTTTTTGTGTCTAACTTCTAAGGCCTTCTAAGGTGATTCTTGGCCAGAATAAGAATCAGTAGCTCTAGACAAAATCGATACTGTACTATGCGTCTCTGTCTTTACAGGCTCCAAACAATCCAAATTTTAATATGAAACTAAATTAATATGAAAATGTCTAAGGCATAATGAAAGAAAATGTTTTGACATTAGTCGATTAAAACAAGGACAACGCAGACTGATAAGCTGTAAAATGATTCAGTTGTTGTATTATGACTTGGAAATTGTATTTAAGCCTGTGTATTTTCATCTCCTGGTCGGTGTCCGCGTTATTGGCTGAAGTCTTTTAGGAGCAAGATAATCGGATCTACCTGCCCGTGCTAAATTTTCAGACTGGGCTCTCACAGACAGTTATAGAAGAGCGCAGTTATTTTCTTCTTCTCCAGGTAATTGAGGAACATGCTTTGGCAGGCTTAGAGAGCAGGGCACCTACACAGACAACACACCACAAACACACACTCCCAAACGCATTAACAAACCCAAACACCCCATCTTCCAACACTCTTTTATGTCAAACCGCAACAGAGCACAGATTCTCCCTAAATTTCAAATGTCACAAGAGAGAACGCTCTATTACTGCCTCCTCAACACATGCTCGCACACACACATGCGGCCGCAGCCGGCGCTGTCTCACATACGAATGTCTCCATTGACAAAGCAGCGTGCTGGCAGTCCCAGCAGCAATGTTCTTCGGGCCAGGTCACGGCACTCTCACACATTCCCATCAATGTTTCATCATGTGCATTTAGTGTTTCTGAATGCATTTTCCCTTTTGGGTTATGTAAAAATAGCTTATGTAATTGGGCACTTATATAATGAAGCATTATAAATTATATTTATTGATTTTGGTAGTGGAATAAGAGTGAATTATCTGCTGCAATGCAGATTCTTAATTTTTTAACACTCCTCTGATAAGGACACTGCTGTCAGGCTGAGGAACAGAAAGCACAATATGCAGCTTTGGAATTAGCAACAACAATTTCATCCCTTCTAAACATAGACACGATGTTGAGTCATTTACACCGGCATAATGCAATCAGCAGCGAGAGAAAATAAAAAACAGACCTCAGAACATGTCGTGAACGTGTGGGTGGATTGCAAATAGTTTGCACCAGTGCTCGGACAGAATTATGAGAGGAGTTAAACAACCTCTGCCGAACATGATTACCGGTCGATAACGACAAGGAAAATGACCTCAAAAGGACGTACCTTAATCCGTACAGCACGGTGCCATCGGGGTGCAGGCGTATCATTCGGTTCTTAACTGTCACTCCGTGAACGAAGGATTTCTTATCGTTGAGGAAGTAGGTGTCGGGCACCCACAGCTGGTCAGCGACGCGGTTATCCAAGGTTAGGTTCAGAGGGATCTCAGAGTAAGACAAGCGCTTGTCTCGCCAAGCTTGCTGGAAATACATGGTCAGGGTGTAGTCCTGAAATAAGAGGAAAATGAGGATCGTTAGGAAATAATGGAAAAATACAACAGATTTTAAAAAAGCATCTCTCTCTGCATTTGGATTTAAATTCCATGTTCAATTTGCTGTTAATGCAGATTACAGGTTAAAGGTATATGAGCATCTGCCTTAAAGGGGTACTTCAGCGCTGGGAAGATTAATGTGTATTTAAACTGGGTCATTTATGTAGTATAAATGTTAAATTATTTTTGAATTTGGTGCTGGACTAGACTGGCTAGACTGAGAAAAGACGTGTGGGTCCACTCATGTGGATGAAAGACAACAACTCCCAGAATGCACTTGACTCGCTGCCCAACAACGCCACTCCCAAAGCCATGGCTACTGGTTATCACTTGCCCACCATGACACCGCCCCCACTGTTGTTTTGACTATCATAGTAATATAATAGTTTCGTTCAGTTAGAGAATAGACCCTACAATTAAAAACTGAGTGTGTCTTTTCAATAACGTGTGAGCGAGCCGAACGAAAGTCACGGCACAAACGCAGCAGGAGTCAGATTTAATTCATCACGAGAGCGCAGAGCTCAGGTAAGTGCGGCATCATTCACGGTGTGTGTCCAGACTGGTGCATTATCAGATCGCATATGGAAGCTTAACTTTCATAGGAATTCAGTGAAAAGTTGAAACACTCGTTTTGCTCTGCACTGCTCCGTTATGAATGCCCGAGCCGAGCGGCCGTGCGCATTTGCATTCTGTGTGTGAGATCCCTCCCCTATGGTCGGGTTGAAAACATGCGGAACTAGCTCCTGTAGTCTCTAGCCTCTGGCCAAAAAATCCTCAGATGACGCAAAATGACGATATTTGCATCATCGGAGGATTTTTTCCAGAAATAAAATGCATAATTATCTTGTCTAGGAAAATACGATAATTCGAATATACTACCGGGTTTCTACTGATACAAAGCCTAATGCTAATCGCTGAAGTAACCCTTTAAGCCACAATATGTAATTGTCGCTGCAAGAGGTCTCTTATTCAAAACAAAGGTGTAGCTTGATTTCGCGTAGCTTTTATTATGCCGCAGACGAGCGTTTCTGCTTCTTCCACTCATGCTTATGTGGGGTAACGTAGCGCTGTTTTATCATATTAGACACATTTGAGTGTGTTGAAAGTTATTTTATAATGCTACTCTGTTCGTTCGCTCGACAGCTACTATGAGACACACTGCAGTGAGCTAGATCGATATTAGGCATGGTAAAACACGGTACTAGCGGTAAATCAAGAAAACAAGACTTAAACAATAAGACTAACTGTGTTGAGCTGTATAACAATGATTTGTTTTCTGTCGATGAATGTCTCCAAACAGTTGCTCACCTGTCTAATAAAACACATAATATATTAAAGCATCTTTGGTGTTTCCATGGTTTCTACAAAATAAAACCGTAAATCGTAACGCAGGTATGATGTCATTGATAGGCGACGCACGGACACGGTCCATGTCCTGGTTAAAATTTCTTATTTAAACAATCTTGGATAATGCTGGATGGGATAACAAGTACTAAAGTCAACAAAATATATAACATTGTTCTATTATTTTTTGGATATTTGAATCCAAAAATCTAACATGTTGTGCCTTTACACAATCAACAGGCAACCAACACTATGATATTTTTGTATGTTTTTACATCAATATTTAATATTAATAACTAAGACTGACATTAATATTTCAAACCACACTGTATATTAAACTTTAAAACCGCACTGTAAAAAGTGGAAACCTGTGGATGTTACTGTAAGGAGCTTTTCCCACCTGATCTAAACCTTTAGATTTAGATCAGGTCACTTTAAAAAGTTTAGATTTCTTGGTCTCGATTGTCTTATTGTAAAAACACTAAGGGTAAAAAGTTCTTACAATTTTTTTATACTTTATTTAAAATGTGTACATAGTGTACCAACCTAAGAATACAAAGAAAATCAAACAATAAAACCATGACAACCCTAACAAAACAGGGGGGTCAACATAAGCAAAGCATAATCACAGACTCAATGGATTATTAGAGTGAGAACAATAATAATACACTATTCTGACTTGAGGAAATCCACAAAGGGCTGCCATACAGTTTGGAATTGGTGAGGAGATTTGGACTCCAAGGAGCGTATCCTCTCCAGTTGTATGACATGAAACAATTCACACAGCCAAGCATTGAAACATAGAGAGTCTGAAGATTTCCCGTTTAAACGTTTTTTTTGTTGTTTTTTTCACAACAGTCATGCCCATCAATTGAGGTCGTTGATGAGAGTTTGGAATAGTGTTTAATGTCTCAGAAGATCTGAGAATTGCAAGACCATGGTCTGGCTTAATCTCCTTTTGAAAAACCTTTGAAAAAAAAAAAAAAATTATAATATGGCAGTCCAAATATTAAACAATTTGGGACAATAACCAAAACAGGTCAGACAAAGAACCCTCCAGTGTTTTACATCTGTCGCAAACTGGAGGAATAGAATTGTATATTTTACTCAATTTAGTTTTGTAATAATACAATCTATGTACCACTTCAACTTGTCTTTCAACTTGTCTCTCTTTATTGAGCAGTCTTGAATTTCATTGAGACTTTCATTCCAGGTTTCATCCGATACTTCTTCATCAAAGTCCTTAGCCCAGGCTTCTTTTATAATTTGTGTTCACAGGCAGTTTGAAAGCATTAACATAGCATGAAACCAAATGACTAGAGCTTGGATTTACCAAAAAACATTGCTCAAATGTATTGATTTTTTTATGTATTTGAAAGAAGTTCTTATTCTCACCAAGTCTGGAGAAATTCAGTAAAAGCAGTAATATTGTGAAATATTATTACACTTTAAAATTAAAAATGAATGACTATTTCTATATATTTTAAAATCTTTGTAATATGTTGATTTGCTGCTCAAGAAACATTCTGTATTATTATCAATGTTGAAAACAGTTGTGCTGCTTAACCCTTAAACACATCCCTCGGGTCTGTAGCGACCCAGGACGACATTCAAAACCCTCCTCCTCATTCATTTTTTTAAGTTAGACATCAACCTTCTTAGTATTCCTCAATCAGTTAATTATAAATAATATAACAGGAAAAAAATAAAATGATAAAAAAATGTCTGTTTCCTAATTAATCTTTAATATTAAAAAGTGTATAGGGTCGCTAGCGACCCGAGGTATGTAATAGTGCAAGTATTTTTTTCCTGTGCACAAATATTTAAATATCTCATGATATTTAATTAACAGATATTTAGGGCCAGATTTACTAACAGCTTGTGCCAGCGCAACAAGCTCTTATGGCGTTAAAAAACTACAGTCAGGATTTACTAAAGACACGCAGTGATAAATTAGAATTGTGCTCTCACGCTAATTTGCCGTGTTTAGTAAATCTGGCCCCTACGCTAATGAGTAAGTGCAATTCACCTTTATTCCTCAAGTTGGCACTGTTTGATATACAAGGATGAGTATCACTCATAATTACCTCAGGCAAAAAACACAAGAATTTCATCTGCAAAACGAAATGGCTTTACTGCAGAGCAATTACTGAATGCAATCAAATATAAGTGTCACTGTCATTTGATGGTGGATGTGGTGAATAAGCTCCCAGATATCAAAATATTGATTTTAAAGACATTGAAAACGATAGTTTTGAGCAAATGTTTGAGATGGTGAATATGAGCCAGATGCTGAATGTACTGGGGTTACACTGTGATGATGACAGTGATGGTAAAATCATCTGCTCAAATTAAAGATGCAGTGTGTAGTATTTATGAGGATCTATTGACAGAAATGCAATATGAAATACATAACTATGTTTTCAGTGGTGTATAAAGACCTTATGTAACCCTTCCTTTTTGAACCACCCACTCTAAGCGGGACTCGAACCTGGGTCCTCGGGAATGAGAGTCAGATGCTCTAACAAGGAGGCCAAGCCTCTGTTACACTTACATAATGAACTGTTATGTTTTTTGAATGAGCCATTTCTATCTACACAGTCCGAAAACCTAGGCAGCTGACTCGTTGCCTCGCTGCCTTATCAGACAATGACTTGTAAGGCAGCGTTTTGTGCATGAAGGCACCTCACGAAACTAATTTCGGACAGACTTCTTAGGCAGTGTAACCTTTTAATGATCTACAGCAAAATAGAGCGAGCATTGGTGAGAACTAAACAAATATTTAACTACTACATTAGTAATTTATTGATAGAAATGACATCAGAAGTAGAAAATGTTGGTACAAAAACGTACATTTACACACAAACTGACAACTTTCGGACGCCATCTTTTTTTCCCAGCTCAACTGTCACAGAATGGAAAGCACAGGATTGTGGGATATCAAAGGCAGCGAAGGATACAAATATGCTACCTTCAAAAATCGATCAGATGAATGTATCTCTGGAGACAGGAAGTGAAGCTAACATCAGATTCGGACGTGCCTTGGTGCCTTCCTGCCTTGAAATGTGTCATTCGAAGGCAGCATTTTCCAGGTTTCGGACGCAACCTGTATGTATCCCCTTACAGTGTGAAGTCGCTATTTTGCGCCGTCATGTTTCTACAGTGGCCCTAAACGGACAAACTTCTCTACAGGGCGCTAGCTACTCTCTGCTCTCTCAGACGAAGACATCTTTGTCCTGTGTCGGCCACCATAGCTTCACTATGTGCTTTGAAATGGAGGGGTGAGCAGTGGGCGGTTGCAATTCGCAACCTAGATGCCACTAAAATTTACACAGTGCACCTTTAAACCCTTCCAAGTTTCAAAAGGTAACGTAATATGCTTTATTTTATTCTTTTGTAATTGTTATTAAAATATCAGATGTTGGTGTTAGATATCCGTGTTAGATAGGTTCGGGTCGCTAAATACCTGCATATGTAATAATGATTGGCGAAACCATCATGCATTTAAGGGTTAATATTTTTATGGAAACAGTGAACTTTTTCTTCAGGATTCTTTGATGAATATAAAGTTCAAAAGAACAGCATTTATTTAAAATCGAAATCTTTTGTAAGTTGTCACTTTTGATCAGTTGCATGTGTCCTTTCAGATTAAATGCATAAATGTCATTAAGAAAAAAAAATCTTACTGACCACAAACCTTTTAATAGCAGTGTAGGTTGATCATATTTATTTGAATTTATTCATTTAGATGTTACCACATGAAGCATAATATAACGTTTTTAGTCACAACAAGTCTCATAAAGTTGCTTATAAAATAATATCTTAAATAATACAGTAGCAAGCACATTTATTGCCTATTTCATTAGTTACTTCAAACTGTTGTTAAGCCATTTATTAGCAGTCGCCTTCTTTCAGATCATTAGTCAACAAATCCTCGGTAAACACCGCAGATGGTGGCAGGCACGCAGATGCACCTTTTAATTTAACCCAGCTGAGTGCTCGCTAAAACTGCCTCAGTCACAAATCACTTTGCGTTTCAAGTCATTACAAGTTCATTCCGATTTGGATGTGACCGAAAGTGATGATGTCCGAGTGCGAGTTGTTTACTCTGTAATTAGCCCATCCATTTCCCCCAGTTTGACACATTCAGGCCGATTTGTTGACTGGCTGCAATCATGATAGGCTGGCATTATTGCATTGACAGAGTAATCAGCCAATCACAGTGAAGCATCAGCTGTTGTAGCATCAATTTTTATTTATATAAAAAAGCAGCTTTACACCCTATTTGAGCTTATATTTTGTAATGTTTCTCGTTTTAATTCTATACTGTCATTTATTTTCTCATCCGAACTGTTTTTGAGCAGGCACTTTTCCCATGCCTCCTGGGATAAAATGCCCCTGATTTTATCTTTGGTTTGTTTTGGGAGTGCTTTGGATGTGTTTATCAGCGTGGCCAGAGGATGAGGGGGCAGTGGGCTGGCTGAACGGTGGCAGGCAGTTTCTAGCCCCATATTTATCTCTCCGTGCTTCTCCAGCAGTGACCTGTGAGGGAACTCTTAAAACCGGCAATCGTCTTGTGCCAAAAATAACCAGCGCACTTGATAAAGTAACTCTCAGGCATTAAAGGACAAACCTCCCTCTGATTCAAAAGCCGCTGGAAGAACCAGCTGTGACTCACACTGTCCTGCATGTGCACATTCAAACAGTCACTTCAGCATGGGCAAACACACGCTAAACACACCTGCACACACAGACGCCCCAATTCACCATGACATGTCCCATACACATATAAAATACCACTACTGTTTCGGATACTAATTGGTATTTTATGGAAATTATTTAAAGAGGACTAATTATGCTTTGTTACATTTTTAATGTAACAATGGGGCTCATTCATGAAACTTTAGTAAATATAAATAAATTTGGAGCAATTTGCACGTAAAACGGACCTTCCCTAAACCTCTCCTCCGGATTCACAAACGTTTCGTAAATATACGATTTGATAGTTAAACCAAAGTCCCTTTAAGACTTTTCACTCGGCGGCCATCTTTGAAATGCCTCTCGGGCATGCAAGCACAGCTCCTACCTCTTTGAATGGGGAACATCAAATTCTCCAACACTGTTAGAGTGAAATCTGACAATAACTGTCTCATAAATTTAGTTGATAAACGCTTGAATCATGACAAAAAAAACGCATTTTTCAGCTTGGACAAAGCTAATGTGCATTTCAGAACCGGAGCTACTAACGGGAGCTGCAGTGACGCGGTGATCTTACTAGTCAACGATTGGCTCTTTCATTTAGAAGGTGGGGTTTATTTGCCATATTGGGCGTTGCACTTTCTCCCATTCATAAGTAACCGGAGTGCACTGTCTTCCTATATATAAAGTCTTTGGTTAAACGTGTGTATATTAATGAATTCCAATCATTTGTAAATAGGGCACGTGTGCAGACTCATTCAAAATTAGCATAATCCCCGCATATGAATTACAACTAGGTAAATTGCGTGTCCAGGAATGCTGTGGAATCTTCTGGACTCCCTTCTAAGGTTTGGCTCCATTATATTGCATAAATGCTATTGAGACTAATAGGCCATAATATAGACAATAAAAATTCAATTATCGTGTGTCCACCAAAGCCTGGTTCTCTTCTGAAAACAGCCAGCTGGTGACGCTTGAGAGCGCTTTGAAGGCACAGCGTTTTTTTCAAGCTGAGGCGCTTTGGTTGCTATGATTTAGAATATCCATGGCAGTAATGTGTTACTAGCATCTCATTTTGAAGAATATTACTGAATATAAAAATGCAGTAACCAGCAAACTTCTCCTCCCAATCATTGTATGAGTAGGATGATTGGTTGGTGTATTATTTGTCCCGCCTCTCCACTGTGATTGTCGGCTGGGTAAAAAAAAAAAAAAAAAGACTGGGCAAACGACCTAGTGAAATATTATTATGCTACAAAGTGCATCAAAATGCAGTGTACTCAGTTTGCTTAAAAGAACACAATGTCTGAATGTTTTATGCACCTTTTACACGTGTTAGCAGCTGTACATTTCTTTCATACCAACTAACATTTTGAAAACACAAACATTTTAATGAATCCAAAACTTTACGTCAAAACGGCTTAATGAACGCTTTACAAAACAAAATAAAAAATTCTGCTTGTGCTTTATCAATGAGACCCAAAGTGTGTAATGTTGCTGTTTGAGAATGAGAAAGGTCCACTCCAAAAGGAGTTATTCTCTATGGGCGTTTTCACACCTACCTTGTTTGGTCCGGATTTTCGGACTTTTCAGTTTGGTCCGAATCAAAATTGCAGATGTGAAACCTCCCCCGTACCACGGTCCGGACCAAACAGACGAAATTTTGTCCGACGAAAAGAGGTAGTCTCGGTCCGGATCAAACTGAACAAAGGTTCGGTTCTTTTCTATGTGAAAGCATTTTCTGTATGGTTCGGACTTTCAGACCATTTACAGGAAGTTCCTGTTTATGTTTAAATATTATAACGTTATTTTTAAATTCAATCTAGGCTACATTGATTATGAAAAGTGAAAATATGCACAATATGTCAGTAGACAGAAAGTCAGAAATAATTTTGAACGAAATTTTGTATGATTTTGCTTAGAAAGCATTTCTTTAATGGGAATTTCGTTTTGTATAAATTGTATCTTAATTTTAATCAACGTTTAATCAGATAATTGCCTGGATTTAATAAATAAGAAGCAAATAGTCTATATCAGACAATAATCACGGGAGCAATCACATGCTTTACTACACATGAACTGGAGCGGGTCTCAAATAAACCGAAAATCCGCAGGCTACTTGCCTCACAAACATGAGAAATATGTGTATATAAAGCTTGAAATGTCCACTTTTAAACGTAGCGAATAAAAAAATAGTCAAGCAATGCGCACTGTTCAATAGTGGCAACGATATGCGTCCGTTCATTCAACTTGTCAAAAACGCTGACGTCAGACGCACGTCCGTTTACAAACCAATCAATGTCCAGATGCAGCCCACATAGATGATGACGAGTGGACGCAAGTGCGTCATGTAAAGTTCTTTAGTCTACTCACATAATTGCAATGTGAAACCAAACCAAAACTAACCGAATATATAAAAAGTATCAAAACATGAACTTCGGTTCGGACCTTGGTGCGGACTTTCAGGTGTGAAAACGCCCTAAATCAGTAAGCACAACTCCCTGAAACGCCTCGATTGTAGCCTCGAACACATAACAGTATTCATCATTTAAATAATTCCCACCCAAGGTACACACAAAATAAAGGAGTGAGGCCTGGTTGAGTTGCGTCAGTAGTGTGTTGAAACTGCCGGTTATAGTATGGGCCGTGACATTTCCAAAACACGTTCAAAGTGGCTGACCAATCACAACCATAGACTGTATAAAACAATGGACGTAGTGTTCGTGACATCACCCGTAGGTTTCTGAAGAGCATTTTTGAAGCCCAAAGTGGGCGGAGCCGGCCGCCGCCATCTTGGCAGTGCGCCACCGTGCGTCACTCTGGGATAACCGAAAATGGGCAAAGAGGCGGGACGTGGGTGGAGCTGAGGTGCCTGGTTGCTGAAACCACGCCTGCCTAGCTCGACCATAGTGGCCACGCCCCTTAATTATGCAGAACTTCAAGGCTTAAAGGTGCTGTAGGAGATCTGGTAAATGCTAACTTTAGCCTGATAGCACTGAAACTGTACAATCCCACCCTCCCTGCAAATTGCTGTTCAAAGCCACACCTCCTGAAAGCATGAACGCGCACAGCCCAGAGAAAACGTACAACTGCAATACATCATGTGTCATTCACCGGTGAGGAAACTTTATAGTGCAGTTAGTAAAAGTTCAACATATCAAACTTTAATTTAAAAACGGAATTAGATGCAACAAATTTTTGGTTTGTTTAGCTAGCAAAACTTGTCAGTGTGTAATAATATTACTTGAATGCCAGGGATTCCCTGATGAGAGTCTGCTTCACTCCGATGATGTCTCTATGGAGACAAGCACCTTGTCCGACTTGAGCATACAGGGGGACACTGGCCGGCGGGGTCGTGCTAGGGGGCAGCTACCTCAAAGGGTCACATGTAGGGGCTGCAGAGGACGGGGCGGAAGGAGCGTTAGGACTCACACTGGAGGATGCACATCGTGTTCAAAATCTGCACACTAGACAAATTGCAGATGAGCAGGTAACTGTAGATCGTTGTTTATTAAAACTTGTTAGAAGGCCACTTGTTGTCAGTTCTGAAGGAAGGTCAGGTTGTTGTTGCTGCCTGTCTGCCATTCTCGCTCTGTCTGCACAGCGTACGTGAACGCGCTGATGACGTATAATGTCTGCGTGAACTGGCTGCGCAGTGGTATGCAAACACACATTGACTGACAGGGAACACATGCTATAGGATCGTTCGGACTGAATGCAAGGATTGAACGAACATTTTATAGTCCTTCCACAGACGTTATATATTTATAAAAATACATTTTGACCGCTTAACAGAGTGATTGCTATCAGGATATGAGGAGACTTTCTCCAGCATAACAAAAAATGTTTGTGCAGAGAATCACCTACAGCATCTTTAATATAATTTAAACAAATGATTTCTAAAAAAATTAATAATAATAATCACCCCCCCCCCCCCCCCTCACAGTTGTCATGAAGGTCAAAATGAGCTATAAAGACCAAAACTTTTTGTACCAGGCTGTAAACATATTTTTTTCTGCTGTACAGATTTTATAACAAGTTGAAGTCACTACCGTGTTGGATTCAAGAGAGAAGGTTGCCGCTTGATCACAACACACCGGTCCAGCCAACCAATCAGAGCCAGTTTTGCCAGATTGGGTCAACGATTTCCAGCCCAAAAACTCACTAAAACCCGCCCATTCACCGATACATGTACAATAATCCTACAACAAAAAATTAACAACAAGAATGCATTTACCTATGTGTTGTGCTACAGTACATATTTGAAGAGTTTCGTTGCAAAACGAGATATATCCATTTTGAGAAATGTTGGTTATTTGACATTATTATTTAAGACATCAACAGTCAAGTTCATTCACAATTTTTTGTACATTAAACTATTACTTGAGCTCAGTGAAGGCCGGGACACAATATTCTTCAAATCCAGGATATTTTTTATTTAATTTTATGTCCATAAATAAGTCAAAAACCATGCCAAAATGCAACATATTTATCTTAACATTGTCAAACATCTTAAATTGGTTAAAAAAACAATACATCATAAATATATGGAATAGTATATACAAAGATTGATTAATAATAATACGATTCCGAGTTAGTTTTGGTCAGAACATACACAACATAACGTTTTTTTTTTTTTTTTTTGCAAAACGCTATATATCCACCTTAGGCTATATTCTACTACTGTAATACCATTAAGAAAAGCTAGTGAATCAATGTTTTGTGTGTGTGTGTGTGTGTGTGTGTGTGTGTGTGTGTGTGTGTGTGTGTGTGTGTGTGTGTGTGTGTGTGTGTGTGTCGGCATGACAGACCAACATTACTCGCAGTCGCACGATGACAACAATTAATCTTTGGATGTTTTCCCTCCCCTGAATGCCTTGCCCGTTTGTCTTCTCCCTTTGATGATTTTCTTAAGATGCCTTCCTCTTTCTCCCAACAGCAGCTGGAATGACCGGCTCCAATCCGTCATCGAAATCCATAACGTTAGCTTGACTCTGAAGCTTTGATTCTCTGACTGACAGACAGCTGTTGATCAGTGACGTAGCCTACGTGACTGACAGCTCGCCTACAGTATAAACTGGTAAACGTTTTTTAGTTAGCCTATTGAATCCTCTTTTTAAAAATATGTTTTTTTGTTTTGATATTATCGTTAAATCACTGAGCAAACTCGGAGCACTTCACCGGCGGTGACTCTCTCCTCGCGTGACATCCTGAGCTTGCGCGGCATCCTGAACGTTCTATATCGCACTTTGTAAAGAAACTGGGCTGGCGGATATCGCGTTTTGTGAAAAAATACATTTTGTAGTTGGCTTAAAATGTACATTTTCAAATCTTATTAATGGCAGCAATTCACACATAGATTAAGGTACATCTAAACAGTGATTTCCAATAATAAAATCCAAATGTCAAAAAATGGCGTTTATCGCGTTTTGCAACCAAACTCTTCATTTGTAGAACATAACAATTAATCCATTTTGACTGTGTTAAATTGATTCAAACCTCTGTCAGCAGCTGTCAGGATGAGTAGAGCGCAGTCTAGATGGTTTAAAAGGTGCAGATATCCTGATCAGGCCACTGTGCACACGATGATGGACAGGAGTCATATATTTGATTTCAATTCAAGTCATTAAACTGTGCTCTTAAGAGTTGGTTATATTTATAAAGAGTCGAGTCACAGGTATAACCCATGTTTTGAGAGTTGGTTCACTCTCCCGCTCATTACATACTGTAGATAACTTATTGTATATTTATGCGTCTCCCTGCTGATCACTGATTGGCTAAAAGTATGTGCTTTTATGTGCATTTCGACATCAACACCAACTGACTCTACGCTGGGCCTGTGTAGTTAGTAACGTCATGATGACTGGTTTTATGGAGTAGCTTACATGCACACTTGAATTTGTTATTAACCAATTAGACTATAACATTTTGATGTTTGAAAACCGCCACACTGACCCCAAACCAGCCCAAATTTTGCCCACCTGCCCAAGCCCGTTTTTACCCGCACAATCAAATTCAAAACCGCCTAATCTGGCAACATTGATCAGAGCAGAACATTGCAAACTAAATAGAGTGTTACTGACAGACTGGAAAGAGAGGTGCTGCAATAATGTAAAATATCTGAAAATAGTGATTTATTAGAATTAAATATATTTTCAACGTTCAAGCATAAAGACCTATTCTAGTCAAAATCACAAAACTATTCTGATAAGAAAACCCAAATTCATAAAAATCCAAATTATACTGATAAGAATCCAAATTATTGATGATAAAGATTTGACTACCTAAAACTACTAATGAAATGCAGATGGTCAATTGTCAGTGGTGTGAGCTTGACTCTCATAATTCCCTCCGATCTTTAGCATTTGTCATTATGCATAGAGTAGGTTAAAGACGGTGCTGAGCATCTACGCTGCAGGTTTCCCTCAGGAGAAGCAGCTGATGCCTTGGGCGACAGAGTCACTTTAGCCTCCTCAAACCCTTAAAGGGATTGGTTCACCCATAAATGAAAATTCTGTCATCTTTTACTCGCTCTCATGTGCTTCCCAACCCATTAGACTTTCTTTTTTGTGTGGGACATAATAGATGATATTTTGAGAAATGTGTTTTTGTCCATAAAATGTGATACAAAAACTGTTCGGTAACCAAACCTTTCTTTTGTGTTCCACAGAAGAAAGAAAGTCATACAGTTTTGGACTGACATGAGCGGGAGCAAATGATTACAGAATGTTCAGTTTTGGGTGAACTCTCCCTTTTTAATTAAAATCCCTATTCCCACATGAGACGTTCAAGGAATAAATTCCATACTTTGTGTGTTACAATGCATTATTCACGCTCATGTCGCTCCAAACATGTTTCACTTAGGGTGCGTTCCATTCAACCATAAATGCCCTGCGAAGTAGACTTCACAGTGTATTCCGCCATCTTAAGTGAGATTCCAATGCCTTAGGGAAAAAGGGAACATCAAGACATCACGTCACAGGAAGGGGAGAGGGAAATTTACACACCAGTAATTGCACATCATTCCAGCACTTGAAGTTTGACTAAAATAAACAGTAAAAATGATTTGAGGCTTCAGCATGAGTTTAATTAGTCCCTAGGTGTGGTTTGTACGCGGTTGTTTGCGGGTATAAAGTGTGCCAGATGTGACAGTTGCAATTCAACTATTATGATTACAGTTATACGGAAAATCTAACATAACCAAATTATGTTTATTTTCATATTAAAAATGGCAAGAGACATTTATTGCTCAGTTTAGCATTCAAGTAAATGAAATATAACTTAATATTTATATAAATACACATGTATGTGTTATATATTAAATGAAAGTATGGTCATTTATACTATATTATGTATATGATGTTATCCTGCCTCAAACTCCTCTAATGTGCGCAATCATTTGGTGTTTGACGGGTGTTTTGAATGAACACATTTTGTCAAGTGAACTGGGGTAGGAACCCTGTAACTCGGAACGCAGCTCTACATTTCTTTGTGGTAAACAAAAAGAGAAGTTTTGAAGAATATTCATGCTGCTCTCAAATAAAGGTGAATGTGAGCCAGTATCTTTCAAAAACACCATAAAAGCATCATAGGTTCTGTTTACACATGGTATTAAGAAACATTTTTGTTCACAAGTGGATGACGCTAAACACAGGTGTAAACAGGATCTAAAACGCTTTGAGCTTGTCCACTTTCGACCAAAATGCTTTCGTAGTGTAAATGCTCATGTGGTCGAATGTGTTCGAACAGCCATAAAAGACCGTCCACTCTCCACTACTGACCTTATGCGTAAACATTATGGGGAAGCTCGCTTGACAGACGGGATTTAAACTTTGTCGGCTGAAGACCCAAGTTTGGTATGAAGATGAAAAAATGTACAATGTTCTCTCACCATTTCTGACTTCTAACACACACTCACTGCGTTCGGCGTGATCTTGCAGCTGTCAGAGCAGATTTGAAAGCTGCTGCTCTCTGTATATTTTTCCATCGTCTCCTTTCGCGCTCATATGTAAATGGCGTGAGCTCATTTCATCCATTAGATCAAAAGATCTGAAAAAAACCCATCCATTTACCCACCCATAAACCCTCCCCTCGAGGAAATCATGACAGAAGTGGTCGAAAGTGGACAAAAGAGACATTAAAACACCAGGGCCCTCATTTATCAACAGTGCGTAGAAAAGGTTCAATAGTTTGTCCTAAGAATGTGCCTAAGTACAAGAAAATGTATCAAACGTGCGCACACAGTTCTCTTACGCACATGAGTAAGCAATCATTGTTGATAAATCCCACGTGTGTAAGTACCATGCTCATTCATGGTCATTAGCATTCGGAAACGCCTCCGATGAACCATATATGGTGACAACACATCCCTTTAAAAATCATGCGATTGTGTTTTTTTCCTCACCACAATTATGGCAAAGAAGAGGAACTTCACAAACACAGAATGAGTCGCGCAACGACGTTTAACAACAACAGATTTGCACATTAACAAAATGAAACTCTTTTCTATTCATCATTACATTTCTTGGTTGATGGTGCTTTTCTGGCGATGTGGGTGCAGTCTATGGCTCCAATAATGTTTGGGAATCTGGCGATAGCATGAAAGCCCTATTTTATTTCGGCTTGTTGAGGATTTCGGTAAGGGAACTGGATGTAGGTTGGGTTCAAGGAAATTTGTCACAGCTGTCTTGTATAGGGTGAGACACCAATTACGCATCGTGTGTACAATGACACACACACATATACATATATATATATATGTATATGTGTGTGTGTCATTGTACACACGATGCGTAATTGGTGTCTCACCCTATACAAGACAGCTGTGACAAATTTCCTTGAACCCAACCTACATCCAGTTCCCTTACCGAAATCCTATATTTATATATATATATATAAATTTAGTGTTTTATAATTAAAGGAAATACAGGACATATGTAAATTGCTTAAAGGGATAGTTCACCCAAAAATGAAAATTAGCCCATGATTTACTCACCCTCAAGTCATCCGAGGTGTATATGACATTCTTCTTTCAGACGAATAAAATCTATCTAGCTAAATCTTGTTATATTAAAAATGTTCTGGCTTATCCCAGCATAATAGCAGTAATAGTTGCTCTGTTTTTGAAGTCCATAAAAAAACGCATCTGTCCAACAAATAACGTGCTCCACACGGCTCCGGGGTGTTAATAAAGGCCTTCTGAAGCAAATCGATGCGTTTGTGTAAGAAAAATATCCATATTTAAAAATGTATTTCATTTTTTTCTATGGCTCTGCATCAGCCGTCCCCGCGTCATCACTTCCGGCGAATAAGGTCAAAATACATGCAAAATACCGGCGCCTTCATAGATATATACATAGATCCCTCATTAGCGCCTGCGCGGATTGGTCGAATGAGGCACCTACGTATATATATCTTTGATCGCGCTAGTATTTTGACCTTATTCACCTGCAGTTATAGCGCTGGGAATACTAGATGACATTTGTCTGATAAGAGGTAAAAAAATTACATAAATACTTTTCGTTTTCTCGCCGATCGTTTCGTGTCTTAAGACATCAATGTGTCGCCACAAGCCGCATGGTTTAATAAGGATTCGTATGTCTATGTGTTTTTATTCTCATTGCTCTCATACTCTCAAATATCCCCATTGACATGCATTATACGACTATCACACTGCAACGGTTGGAGTTAAAAATCTTAATTTGTGTTCTACTGAAGAAACAAAGACACCTACATCTTGGATGCCCTGGGGGTAAGCAGATAAACATAAAAATGTTGTTTTTGGGTGAACTATCCCTTTAATGCATACTGTGACACTGTTAAATGCTTTTTATGTTTAGTATTGCTATTCTACCGCTAGATTCTCTGCGTATGCATGCTCAGAGGTGTGCTTATATTTACACACATTTCTACGTATAAGTACAAGTTGGTAAATCCCAAACTTTGCGTTAAACTGTTGTTACACTATGCACAGATCTGTGCGTACGCACCGTTGATAAATGAGGCCCCAGGTGTAAACGGGAATGTGTCTCCCTCGTCTACTTGTGATCCGAAACGCATCTTAGTGAACCATAAAAGTGATCCATGCAACTTGTGCACTATATTTCACATCTTGTGAATTCAAATGATAGTTTTGTGTGAGGTAAAGACCATAAAGTCAGGTAAAGTCACTAAAAATCTTCTCCTCCACCATAGTCCTCAAATCTCATTCACACTTGGGTAAATGTATTACATTTATATTTCATGGTTAAAACTAGGGCTGTCACAAACGATTATTTTGGTAATCAAGTAACCAGTCGATTATTTTGACGATTAATCAAGTAATCAGATATTTTTGTGAATGGTAGCCTTTAAAATGATGTAAATACATATATAATATCAATGAGGCAATTATACACTCACCTAAAGGATTATTAGGAACACCTGTTCAATTTCTCATTAATGCAATTATCTAATCAACCAATCACATGGCAGTTGCTTCAATGCATTTAGGGGTGTGGTCCTGGTCAAGACAATCTCCTGAACTCCAAACTGAATGTCAGAATGGGAAAGAAAGGTGATTTAAGCAATTTTGAGCGTGGCATGGTTGTTGGTGCCAGATGGGCCGGTCTGAGTATTTCACAATCTGCTCAGTTACTGGGATTTTCACGCACAACCATTTCTAGGGTTTACAAAGAATGGTGTGAAAAGGGAAAAACATCCAGTATGTGGCAGTCCTGTGGGCGAAAATGCCTTGTTGATGCTAGAGGTCAGAGGAGAATGGGCCGACTGATTCAAGCTGATAGAAGAGCAACTTTGACTGAAATAACCACTTGTTACAACCGAGGTATGCAGCAAAGCATTTGTGAAGCCACAACACGCACAACCTTGAGGCGGATGGGCTACACCAGCAGAAGACCCCACCGGGTACCACTCATCTCCACTACAAATAGTAAAAAGAGGCTACAATTTGCATGAGCTCACCAAAATTGGACAGTTGAAGACTGGAAAAATGTTGCCTGGTCTGATGAGTCTCGATTTCTTTTGAGACATTCAGATGGTAGAGTCAGAATTTGGCGTAAACAGAATGAGAACATGGATCCATCATGCCTTGTTACCACTGTGCAGGCTGGTGGTGGTGGTGTAATGGTCTGGGGGATGTTTTCTTGGCACACTTTAGGCCCCTTAGTGCCAATTGGGCATCGTTTAAATGCCACGGCCTACCTGAGCATTGTTTCTGACCATGTCCATCCCTTTATGACCACCATGTACCCATCCTCTGATGGCTACTTCCAGCAGGATAATGCACCATGTCACAAAGCTCGAATCATTTCAAATTGGTTTCTTGAACATGACAATGAGTTCACTGTACTAAAATGGCCCCCACAGTCACCAGATCTCAACCCAATAGAGCATCTTTGGGATGTGGTGGAACGGGAGCTTCGTGCCCTGGATGTGCATCCCACAAATCTCCATCAACTGCAAGATGCTATCCTATCAATATGGGCCAACATCTCTAAAGAATGCTTTCAGCACCTTGTTGAATCAATGCTACGTAGAATTAAGGCAGTTCTGAAGGCGAAAGGGGGTCAAACACAGTATTAGTATGGTGTTCCTAATAATCCTTTAGGTGAGTGTATTTGGTTCAAATAAAGTATCAAGTAATCATACGGTTTTATAGAACAACACTGTAACAATACATAATATGAATAATATAAACAATCATCTTATGAACATTATGTGTTATAACAAATGCCTGCAGAGGGCGCCAACTGCCTGGTGTTGTTACACTTCACAGCAGATCAAATCCTTGTTTAATATTGGCCAAACGACATTTAATTCAAATGTTTACTTTAATATTTGGCCATTCTTTATGATAGAAGTGCTACAGCCACTATCATTTCTTGAACAAGAATATATGGACATCAAAACTCAGCAAACTCAGAGTGAGGGTTTAAACTTTCATTTCGAAATCACGATGAACAGTTGCATATTTAGAAATATATTGATGTAGTCTCCTGTGTTGGCGTAGGTTTATAAATGATTTACCTTACAAATCTGATGAAATGTTGCACACTGCGTTCCCAGATGAACATTATAAGCAACCCAAACTCTCAGCATATGCAGAGATGGAGTTTGAGACACGCTGTACACATGTGGAGCCGCATTTACAGTGAACAGAGCCGCTCTGAGACGCACGTAACCTACATGCATGTAAATAATTCATGTGCATATTTAATCAGCAGATATTTATTTAAATAAATCGCGGCCTTTGTGAATTCACAATAGCACTATGTATAGTATGGTCAACGGTCTAATAACGCGGTTCATGGATTCTTGCCTGTGGAATGTGTCGCTTCCGGTATTTTGCCGGTTACTTGACACTGGTAAATTGCAATCAAGGAATTTTTTTTTTTAAATCAGGTACTCTAATTTAATTGAGGAATCATGACCAATTTCAGTCTGTTCCTCACCACAACAAAAAAAAAGACTTCAAATACAGTACCCAAGAAATATGGATGGACCATTATAGTATTTGGAACATGACTAACCTAGTCAACTTTAACCGTCACTGTAAGAAAGAAAGCAACATGAACATTCTGCAAAAAAAAAAAATTCTCCTTTGTGTTCCATGGAAGGAAGATAATTCATGTTTGGAACAGCATAAATTATCAACAGAATTGTATTTTTGGATGAACTATCCCTTTAAGAATGAATGAAGATTTGTGCTATGCATGAAGAAATGTTTTGATGATATTTATGCCTAATGGTATTGCACCCTTCTGAGCTTTTTCATCCTATAGTGTTCCAGTTAAGTAATGAAGTACAATGAAACAGGAGTGCATATAGCATATGTTTATGCATTACAGTTATCAATCATAAAGGGGAAAAAATGGGAGAAAAATGGAAAAAACTTTCTGTAGATTAACATTTTGGGGAAAGAGGTTAAATATACATTTTCCGAGCGAAGTATGGATGCCAGGGTACAGAATGTGGAACACCTGGGCTTGGAACTTTCCTCTTGGCTTCAGTGCCAAATGTGAGCATAATTACTATGGTCACAGATGGTAGCAGATGCCTCTTTGGGCTCTGTTTACTCTTCTTTGACATCAATAGATCTCAAACCGAGACGCAAACACACAGCTTCTGCGAGCTCACATGCAACCGAGTGGATTTTTCCCTCTCTGCTAATAGAATTATGCATGAAAATAGAGATGTAGTGCATTGGCACATTGATGCATTTTTGAGACGTGAACATTTGATATCTTGTCGTTGTTACTTTTGGTTGTTGTTGTTTTTAACCAGAAATTAAAATTCTATCATTTGCATTATTTCAGATGGTGAAATTTTAAAGCATGTAGCTACTAGCTATTCTTTTGCTAGGATCGGAAGCTTTCAAGTTTTAGGAAGGATGCAACGCACCATAAAGGAAAGGTGTGAGCATTTAATTATTCAAAATGTATATTTTTTTGAGCTCAACGGACAAATGAGGTGAGTAAAAGATATATTAATATCTAGGTGAACTAAATAATTTTGTGAAGCAGAGATGTTCTGCAAAGCGCAAAAAAGCCTCTGTTAGGTTGTGATGTTTAATCATCGTTAACTGAGCTGAAATTTGCAAGTGCAAATTAATTTAATCAAGGACGTCTCTAAATCTGCAGCATAAATGTTCTAATTAAGGGCGCATTGGTTATGAATTCTTTATGTGACATGAAAAAACGTCAACTAAAGAAGTCTCCAACACAAGAAAAAGCTGTCTTTTTATTCAGAAAAACTATTCTTAAGTCAGAAACAGGATCTGCCTTCACAGTTTAACTCTCCTTGCAACTGACCGACTTCCTTCCATTGGCTCGTGCAAGCCACCCTTTAAAAATACAAAACTAGGGGATGAAAAAATAAAACATATGGTTCGTTCTTGTTCGCTCAATGAAAAATGTCGGCAGAGCATGTCAAAATCGAAACCATGAACGACTAGGCCAGCAGGGAAAAAAAATTCTTATTGTGATCCCTGCCATAGCATTATTTACAGCAGAGCACTGCAAATCTGTGAAACAACCTCATGTAAGATAAAGTGAGGCATGCCAGCTCTTCAGATGGATACCCAGATCGATAGATCATATTGAGATTGTGACAGAATGACACAACGTCATTTGTCGGGTCTCTCCCACTGAGCTGACACTGACGCAGAGGCTGCTGGGAGTTCTCCATTAAGCCTGTCACAACTCAAATACAACACTCATCACGTTCAGAAGACATCCATCTCCACCGCACAGAACACATTTAAAAACGGATGTCATGCGAAATTAACATCAAGCAAAACATGATTCCCTTTTTTTCCCAGGCATTGAAATAAATGGCATTTTCCAAGAATATGGTAGGGCCTGAAAGTTTTTTTCCCCCGCCACACACAAATAGTCAGTGAAAGGAGGTGCTTAACTTTTAGAAAACATTGTTCTTCCACCTCAGGATGTCAAACTGAATATTTTATGAACGGTTTATTGTTTTCTATTTATTTGATATGAGGTTTGTAATTTTTGTAACCCTGTTTACATTTAATTCTATGCACACATGGTTGCTACTTAAAATTAAAGTGCCCCGTTATGCTTTTTCGGATATTACTTTTCATGTAGTGTGTTATAGCTGATTGTGAATGTAAAAGGTCTGCAAAGATAAAAATGCAGATAAATGGAGTTATTGCCTGAAACAAGGTAGCCGATTCAACGCTGTCAAAGCAAATCCACATTGCATGCACAACATCCAAAGGATGAGGACTCATGCTGGAATTTATACAGTAAAACCATAGACTGTAAAAAAAATATGGACATAGTGTCCGTGACATCACCCATAGGATTCTGATGAGCAGTTTTGAAGCACAAAGTATGGACGAGATGGCCGTTGCCATCTTGGTAGCACGTCACTCCCGGATAACAGAAAATGGGCAAAAAAGCGGGACGTGGGTGGAGCTGAAGTGACGCGATGACTAACAGACAGAAGATAAATGGCTATCCACCTGTCACTCGAAGTGACCACGCCCTTAATTATGCAGAACTTTAAAGCTTTATATAATGTAAACGAATGAGTTATAAAAAAATTCACCCCCCTCACAGTTGTCATGAAGGGCAAAATTAGCCGTATAGACCAAAACCACAATTTGTACCAGGCTGTAAACATTTTTTTTTTTTTACCTGCTGTAAAGTTGGGCATTTTAATATGGGGCTCAATGAGATTCTGCTCCCTTCTGGAGCCAGTCCCTAGCGGCCAGTCGATGAATTGCAGTATATGTCACTTCCGTATTGGCTTCAAGAGAAACTGCGGGAGGTTGCCGCTTGAGTAAAACAGACGCCATTGTTACTGTTCACATCACAGTGTATCAAGTGCTGAGGAAGGTCCGGAGCTGAAATTCAGATATGCATATGGATGTTTAATTTCCGGAACGTGCAGTGAACGGACGATCAATCACAACAGACTGGGCAATCTGACCAATCAGAGCAGAGTCGACCATTCACAACAGAACAGACTGAGCCATCTGACCAATCAGAACAGAGTAGGCCAATCACAACCGATTGGATCATCTGACCAATCAGAGCAGAGTAGAGATGTGATTTGAGGAAATTTCCCCACTGTTTAAAGGTCCCGTTCTTCGTGTTTTTTTGAAGCTTTGATTGTGTTTACAGTGTGCAATATAACATGTGTTCATGTTTCGCGTGTAAAAAAACACAGTATTTTTCACACTATTTACTTATCTGTATACCGCTGTTTCCACTGTCCTAAAAACGGCTGGTGATTTCCTTGTTCTATAAAGTCCCTCCTTCAGAAACACGTAACGAGTTCTGATTGTGCAAGCGGTTCCTGTGCTGTGATTCGACCACAGCTTAGCGCACGTGAAAGCGGTTCCTGTGTTGTAATTTGACAGCAGCTTAGCGCACGTTGGAAAGGTCACGCCTCTTAACGGAGAGATGTATGCGTTCAATAAACTCTACAGCGTCCCTGGGAAAGCCAAACAAAGGTGATTTGACTCCTGGATGAAAATAACAGCGTCTCGATGACATGGCGATAAACACACTCAACGCAACAGTTCCTTTTCTCCACGCGACCGTCCGCTTCTCCACGTGGGACAGCAACAAGACCGCGCCCCCTTTTTCGCGTTTCTTTGTGGGCGGAGGTTAGTCTGTTCTACTGCTCTACTGACGTAATTAAAGAAGGAAGTACTAGGATGTAGTCCAAGCCAGCCGTTCGCTGTAGGCTTTGAAAGGGAACTTCTGTTAAATAAAATATCTCGCTTGGCATTGAACTTTGAGCTTTATAATTTTACAGGTATTATTTATGCTCTAACAGCAACATTACACACTAACTAAAGTTTGAACAATGGAATCGCGAAGAAGGGGACCTTTAATCGACGTGTGACAACACCGGTCGGTAATGCCGGTATCACCGATGGGGGCTTTTAAATCGCTAATTCGGGCATAATTAATGCCGCTCGGGCATTAATAACGGTGTGGAGCAAAGCGAGTGTTTTCAAATAATTCCTATGGAAGTCGACGTGATGCTACAATAGCCGCTTTTCCACCATCTGCATGGCCAAACGGTTCTCATTGCGTAACCGTTCTATTCCGTGCCGATCCAGGCCAGCTGGTACGGTTCTGGTTTCATTTTCCACTGTGGGGCTGATAACAGCCGCTCTTTGGAATGTAATTCAAGCCAACTACAGAGAAACTGGTAGCCAGGCAACAGACAGGTGACAAATCCTGAGTGGCGACGTCACTACACGCATTCCACCAGCACGGCACGGTTGTCTAACCATGCTGAGAATTCTGGGCCGAGAACATTTTGTAGTCATGCCGTGCCATACCAGGCTCAAGTGGAAACACAACTAAACCGTTCCTTACCATTCTAAGAACCATTCAGCCCGACGGTGGAAAAGCGGCTAATTTATAGAATATTAAGTGTTTTTAACCTTGGATGCATGTAAACCTGCTGTAGGAGACCTCCAAAACAAAATTAGGAACCTTTAAAATTATATAATTGTTCGCTCATTAGTAGCTAGCTAGTGTGGAAACAAATGTTTCTTAGTAGTTATTGATAAACTAAAAGAAAAAAACGTATTTGACATTTTGACCATTACAATTACTTGCATAACAGGTTGGAATTGTCAAGCTTGATGAATGCTCTCAACATTAAAATCTATGCAGAAATTGAGAAAATAGAATGAGATTTTGTATTTTCTTCCCATCATGGTGTAAACAGGATCCAAACCATGTCTTTTTTGGGTGTCACATTTTAAGGAAAGTTATATGTATATATTATTATTTGTTGAGCACAAAATGTTTGTGTTTAAATCTATAGCTGCTTTTCATTCTAGGCTCATTTTATGTTTTACGATTTAACATCTAAAAGTTCTCACACCAAAAACATGGGATTTGTGCCTCTAATGCTTTGAATAAGTCATGTGGCACCACCAGAGTGTTTCTGTTCGTCCCTATTTGTGGAAGGTGGAAAATGAGAGCGTAAAGAGATTGTGATGGAAAATGCTGATAACAGGGCACTTAACATCACCACTGCCATAGTTTCACTGTCTCTCCAAATAAGAGAAACACCAACGCAGTCGCTGTGGACTAAGGAGACTTCATTAATTGGTCATGACAACGAAACCATCCGAATGACTGGTTAAGCACAAGCCTCTAAATATTGGAGGTCGTAAGAGAGATGGACTTAAGATCCAGTGGTCATACCCGGGGTGCTGATAGCATGACTGGCCCGATTAGCCTTTATTCCCAATGGAGCGTTTTCTACAGCTACTTAAACACGTTTGATTTAACAGCCTAACACCCCACCACAGGATGATATATTAACAGATTACACAAGCAAAATCTGTCACATTAACTTCACTTAATCTAAGCTCATAACTGCAAGTGCCGTGATGAGGATGTTGATGACATGTTTGGAGATAAACGTTTGATGTCGAAGACGTGATTAAGTGGCAAAGTTTATTGCAATGTCAGACAGACTCCAAATGCCAGGTGTTTCAAATTAATCTACAACTGAGCGCCTCTTTGCGGAATTAGTTTGGAAATCAGAGTTTAATGTTGTTATTTGATTAAACTTTGTTCTGAAAACATTTTTATGTTAGACTTTTTCCATATAATGAGAAGTCAGCTGATCATCGCAAATAACTAGACCTGCACAGGGTGATCAGGCAAAGCATTATCCTGCTTATTACACGGCTACTTACAGTCATGTAATGAAATGTTAATTCAATTAATAAATTAAATGCATATATTAATAGATAAATGGAAATTATTTTAACATTAAAAAAGAAAGAGACTACGAGACACATGAAACTATCAGAGCTATGTATGAAGGCAATGCTCAATTGGTCACTTTTTACCAGGGGGTTTATACCAGGACCCCCAGATGTAGGAAAAAAAACTAAAACATTTATATCCATATATATTTATATGTATAAACAAACATGCCAGTTGTTAATTTGTCTTTATAATATCACACGTACTAGTTTTAGTCTTAGTCGCCTATATATTTTAGGAAGTGGATCCTTCGCAAGAGGATCATCATATTTGAGGATTCTTATCATCAAAAAAAATTTGAAAACCCTTTAGTTATTAGTCATTACAAAAATAATGTAACACACACAATGCAACAAAAGAATAGTGTTAAGGGGTCAGTTCACCCAAAATGATAATTCTGTCATCATTTACTCACTTTCATGTCATTCCAAACCCATGTTTTATGTTCAAAACACAAATGATTCTGAGACATTTATGTCCCTCCATTTCACCCAAAACTCTTCAAAACATACATAAAGAGACCGTAAAAGGAATCCATATGAATTAGGTAGTTTAAACAATAAATATTGATCAGCGAACATAAACAGAACCTTAGCTGTACTTGCTTGATGCGAGGGAACAAACCTCATTGGGTGTTGCTGAAGCTCAAACGTGCTGCGTAACACGAGAATGAACCTCATTGGTTCTTGCTGAAGCTCAAACGTGCTGCGTAACAAGAATCAACCTCATTGGTTCACACTGAAGCTCTACGTGCTGCGTAACACGAGAATGAACCTCATTGGTTCTCACTGAAGCTCAAACGTGCTGCGTAACAAGAGAATGAACCTCATTGGTTCTTGCTGAAGCTCAAACGTGCTGCGTAACACGAGAATGAACCTCATTGGTTCTTGCTGAAGCTCAAACGTGCTGCGTAACACGAGAATGAACCTCATTGGTTCTTGCTGAAGCTCAAACGTGCTGCGTAACACAAGAATCAACCTCATTGGTTCACACTGAAGCTCTACGTGCTGCGTAACACAAGAATTAACCTCATTGGTTCACACTGAAGCTCAAACGTGCTGCGTTACATGATAATGAACCTCATTGGTTCTTGCTGAAGCTCTAACGTGATGCATAACACAAGAATGAACCTCATTGGTTGACACTGAAGCTCTACGTGCTGCGTAACACGAGAATGAACCTCACTGGTTGACACTGAAGCTCTACGTGCTGCGTAACACGAGAATTAACCTCATTGGTTCTCACTGAAGCTCTACGTGCTGAGTAACACGAGAATGAACCTCATTGGTTCTTGCTGAAGCTCAAACGTGCTGCGTAACACGAGAATGAACCTCATTGGTTCTTGCTGAAGCTCTACGTGCTGCGTAACACAAGAATTAACCTCATTGGTTCACACTGAAGCTCAAACGTGCTGCGTTACATGATAATGAACCTCATTGGTTCTTGCTGAAGCTCTAACGTGATGCATAACACAAGAATGAACCTCATTGGTTGACACTGAAGCACTACGTGTTGCGTAACACGAGAATGAACCTCATTGGTTCTTGCTGAAGCTCTACGTGCTGCGTAACACGAGAATGAACCTCATTGGTTCTCACTGAAGCACTAAGTGCTGCGTAACAAGAGAATGAACCTCATTGGTTCTCACTGAAGCTCTAAGTGCTGCGTAACAAGAGAATGAACCTCATTGGTTCTCACTGAAGCACTACGTGCTGCGTAACACGAGAATGAACCTCATTGGTTCTTGCTGAAGCTCTACGTGCTGCGTAACACGAGAATGAACCTCATTGGTTCTCACTGAAGCACTAAGTGCTGCGTAACAAGAGAATGAACCTCATTGGTTGACACTGAAGCTCTACGTGCTGCGTAACACGAGAATGAACCTCATTGGTTGACACTGAAGCTCTACGTGCTGCGTAACACGAGAATTAACCTCATTGGTTCTCACTGAAGCTCTACGTGCTGCGTAACATGAGAATGAACCTCATTGGTTCTCACTGAAGCTCTAAGTGCTGCGTAACAAGAGAATGAACCTCATTGGTTCTCACTGAAGCACTACGTGCTGCGTAACACGAGAATGAACCTCATTGGTTCTTGCTGAAGCTCTACGTGCTGCGTAACACGAGAATGAACCTCATTGGTTCTCACTGAAGCACTAAGTGCTGCGTAACAAGAGAATGAACCTCATTGGTTCTCACTGAAGCACTACGTGCTGCGTAACACGAGAATGAACCTCATTGGTTCTCACTGAAGCTCTACGTGCTGCGTAACATGAGAATGAACCTCATTTGGTTCTCACTGAAGCACTACGTGCTGCGTAACACGAGAATGAACCTGATTGGTTCTTGCTGAAGCTCAAACGTGCTGCGTAACACGAGAATGAACCTCATTGGTTCTTGCGGAAGCTCTACGTGCTGCGTAACACGAGAATGAACCTCATTGGTTCTCACTGAAGCTCAAGCGTGCTGCGTAACACGAGAATGAACCTCATTGGTTCTTGCGGAAGCTCTACGTGCTGCGTAACACGAGAATGAACCTCATTGGTTCTCACTGAAGCACTACGTGCTGCGTAACACGAGAATGAACCTGATTGGTTCTTGCTGAAGCTCAAACGTGCTGCGTAACACGAGAATGAACCTCATTGGTTCTTGCGGAAGCTCTACGTGCTGCGTAACACGAGAATGAACCTCGTTGGTTCTTGCTGAAGCTCAAACGTGCTGCGTAACACGAGAATGAACCTCATTGGTTCTTGCGGAAGCTCTACGTGCTGCGTAACACGAGAATGAACCTCATTGGTTCTTGCTGAAGCTCAAACGTGCTGCGTAACACGAGAATGAACCTCATTGGTTCTTGCTGAAGCTCTACGTGCTGCGTAACACGAGAATGAACCTCATTGGTTCTCACTGAAGCTCAAGCGTGCTGCGTAACACGAGAATGAACCTCATTGGTTCTTGCGGAAGCTCTACGTGCTGCGTAACACGAGAATGAACCTCATTGGTTCTTGCTGAAGCTCTACGTGCTGCGTAACACGAGAATGAACCTCATTGGTTCTTGAGAAGCTCAAACGTGCTGCGTAACACGAGAATTAACCTCATTGGTTTTTGCTGAAGCTCAAACGTACTGCGTAACACGAGAATGAACCTCATTGGTTCTCACTGAAGCTCTACGTGCTGCGTAACACAGGACTTAACCTCATTGGTTCTTGCTGAAGCTCAAACGTGCTGCGCAACATGAGAATGAACCTCATTGGACATCTTGTGTGAATAAACAAACGGAGGGACAGAAATGTCTCTCAGATTTCCTCAAAAATAAAATGTTCATAACATTTGTGTTTTGAAAATGAACAAAAGTCTTATGGGTTTGGAATGACATGAGGGTGAGTAAATGATGACAATTATCCTTTTTGGGTGAACTATCCCTTTAAAGCTTGAGGTAAGGTAAGGTTGAAGTTCTGCATAAATAAAATGCTGCATCAGAGACACTTTGTGGTTGACAAGACAGTGTGCTGTGCATGAGAATCACAACACCAAGCAGTACTTCTTTGCAGTGTATAAGCAGTTAAATGAATGCAAGTAAGGTAAGACCAACCACAATTCAGCATGCCAATAAATGTAAAATAAGACCAACTGCAATTCAGTAAGCAACTAAGGGATCGCAACATTTGCATTCTCCAAGTATTTCGAATTTGAATGTCTTAAAAAGGACAAAGTTTACATTAAAGGGTTTGTGATTCATTAATTGCAGAAATTAGTGGAGAAGAAAAAAGCAGTGCAAGAACTATAATAAGCTTCTCAGTAGAGTGAGATGTGCTGCAGATCTCATCAGTGTGTGAAATTATAATACAAGTTGCTGCTGTCTGGAAGAAAGCATCATGTGACTACAGCGTTGCTACTCTATTTCTGGCTGTGGCTAAATCTACATCGCACGACGTTAAGTATGAAAGAATTCCTAAAAACAATCTGCAGCCTTGCCTTAAAACCTAATCTATCGAAACAGAGAAGAGCCCACATTAACCCCGCATTTTTTGAGAAGGGTGGTGTTGTCATAGCAACAAAAAGTAAAAATAACACTAAATAACACACTGTTTATCAGCTCGGAATTCAATAAAACAGGACTAAACAGACACTAACTGACTAGGCAAAAATAATCTACAATTACGCACACTAGTAGTAATTAAGTCAACCAATCTAATTGAGTCTAAATTTGTCTTTTCATCCATTTGTTATTTCACAGGCTATCATTGCACGGCCCTGCCTCTTATTCATGTAAGCAATTAATGCTTGTCAGGATAATGATACATATAAGGGCAATGTTTCCGCCCCGGTAATTATTTAGCCCATGAGCTAGCACAAGTCTGCTTGAATCTTTTGCCTTTGAAGTGACTATTATGTTTTCAGAGAAAACCGTTCAACATATCCACCGTCCCAGCCACAAATAAAGGTCATTTCGACCGTAATTTATGCAAGCACCAAACAAACCAGAGGCAGAGGACCCTGTGTTAGCGACCGCAGCGGTGACAAACAGAGCGATTGGAAAATCATATTAACCCATTTGTATTTTGCTTCCTCAAAACTCAAATGAGTCATCAGAAGCTGCCTCAGCCAGAGAGCATGGCCCGTGTTTGCCTCTTCTTTCAGCCTCTCTCCAAAAATAGCTCGCATTTTAATGTCAAGCAAAGGAAACGCAACTTGCGTAGACTGGCCTAAAGATTTGCATTGCCAAACAACACGGGTGACCTTTGGTCGAGGCTTCTTCGGCCACGTTTAACACACAGCGAACACTCTTGTTTACATCCGTGTGAAATGGCAGGCAGGAGGAGATGAAGAGAGGGGGGTTGCTTCCTTTTAAAACAAAACGCTTGAAGCAGTTACGCCTAACAAAGACACCTGGGGCATCCGTGCCTCTCCTAATTGAGAGATCATACATCTGTCTAAAACGCAGGCATCACGCTGGACTAATGAGACAGTAAACTGGTACGAGGCGAGCATAAGAGCGAATGAGGCGTGATGCATGGGGTGCTGGCTTTGAATGGAAATATCCCATTCTAATGGCTGCAAATCTCAGAGATCAACCCTGTCAACCCTTAGGATAGGTGAGGATCCTGTCGGCTGCAAGCTCGGTGAAAATCCAATTTTGCTGGAGCTGCACAAAACAAAGATTTTCATCTTTTCTTTCCAACTCTTAGGGATTCCAGAGCTCGCCCGTGACAAGCAACAAACTTGACAGATCTATAAAGGTAATTTGTAGGCACATCACTACACAGTATGAAGCATCTACGTCCAGAGGCCCGTCTTAAAACTGCATTATGGCTGTGACACCTTGCGAGGTTCACCGAGCCTTTTGATCCGTGAATATCAACGGTCATTCGAGATTAGTGAATGATCGTCAGGCTAACAAGGTCGACATCGAATTTACAAGATCCGTTATATTTTTGGAATTCATTCAAAATGAGGTTTGCGGATTTAGAGCTTCAAATTCATGCAAAAATAAATCAATTAAATATATATATATATATAAAATGATGCCAGAATGGGTTTGCACGTTATAGCAGTTCTTAAACGACTCATAAATGTGAGTAAATTATTTATTTCGTCATTCTGTATTAAAATAACGTCGTTGACATGGTTGAAGGTCAAGACATGAATACCAATTCAACAGATTTTATATGATTTTAACAGTCAAAAGTCAAGACCTCAGAGGTGGAAAAGGGCAGAATCCCATTTTAAGGGGGATGTTTAGACATTTGACGTGTTTAATTTATTTCATTTTATGTATTCTCGTAACAAAAACAATAATGGGAAAAGGTTTACTAATTTTTAAAAACAATTTTCACTCACAAAGAGCAAATTCTAGTTGAATATATATTTTAAAGCTGCTGATAACTACAACAATTTATATTCAGTTACAGAAATGTCCATTATATTTTAGGATGTTATTCATTTCAATTACTTTTCCAAATTCCCTGATACGGTATTCTACGTACATGGGATATCCTGACCTTGATGGACAAATGCTGGCATATCGAATCCTTTTTTTTTTTTTTTTAAGCCCTGTGCATGGTTCATCAAACCTCACATCCAGGAGAACAGGTAAGTAATATACACATGATTCTTCGCACAAAATGCTTCTATTAAAGTTTAATGAAATATAATGATAGATTTGACGTTTTGTGTGTGCACACAATCTATAAATATATGCGTGAACTCAATTTGCAAGCGAGGCATGCTTTTGTTTTTCCACAGCGATTCGTGAAGAAAATGTAGACCTCCTGGCACAGGCCATTTCACCTTCATCGAGTTAAAAGGAGCGACTGGGAAATGAATTGAAAACAAACTCCATCACCCCCACTGAAATGATAAAGCTGCAATGAGTACGAGCCATAAATCTTTAATTTCACAGCCATACATATTCCCCTGCAATTACCGCTGCGCTACCCGCTGCCTCCGACAGAGGGTGCCATTGCACGAGATAAACTTTTCAGCTGTCCCCATCAACAGTATGTTGCTTTACATCACAATTTAATATCAGACCATTTTAAAAAAGGAAGATGTCCCTACAAAAACACCGACAGAGGCTATTCATAGACGCACACCTCGCAAAATCCCTCTCTATTGAGAAAGAAACGCGCGATTCTGTGAGCATACGTGGCACGTGCCGTCTTTCTCCTTGAGAGGGCAACGCTCACCTTGAACTAGATTTGCGAAAAAACACAAGTCATGGAGTGTGAAGGTGCTTCCACGAACGTGCCTGTTTCTCGGTGGCATATCAAAACTGCTGGGCTCAAAAACACAGTGTGAGACATGCGGAGCGCGTGCGGGTGCGCGTGCGAGTGCGCCAGTGCGCGTGTGTTTTGAATTCAAATGTAACACCGAAATGCAGAGCAGATACCGCAGCATGCCAATGAACTTCTGCAGTTTCACATCTAATCGTCATGTGTGAGCACCATCAGCTGGTGCGCCTCAAGTTAGTGTGCACAGATTGCTTTTTAACACATAACACCAATGGAAAACTGTTACATGCAACATACCATGTTTACTTCGGATACCATGTCTATGCTGGCTATGTCTATATTCATCCCTACCGCCACCGGAGCGCCTGATGGAGAGAAAGGAAAATGGTTAAAAAGGAACTGGTTGGTTGAAATCGCATGCATCTTGTAGCTATAGACCCACACTTGTCCCTTTTCCCAGGGATGTGCTGTGCCTAATTACACTAAATATTTGTATTATGGCATAACACAGGCTATGTGAAACACCAACACCCCATATTCACGTGGCAATGCGCATGAAATTGTTGATTTGTAACAACCACTGGAGGTGAACGCACAAATGCAACTGCATGACTGACAAATGAACAGTTAAGACGTGTCCATCTATCAATAACAGCTTGAGCATCTTCTCTGATGGACTCGTATGTATGCGCGTGCATCAAAGGAGATTTTAAAGCATGCCGTTTCATTTGTCGTCATGATGCAACAAAAGTTGCACTGCAAATTGAATTGATCCCCAAGTTAGCGTCCCTCTTTAGGAAAAGATACAATGGCAAAACATCGGTAAATAAGCATGCGTTCATTTTTTCCCCCCCCATGCATTGACATGCACGCCTGATCAGAGACTTGAGATGAATGAACAAGGTTTGCATGAGTAATTGGGCATGTTAGTGCGCGTGACAAACCAAATGCAACAATTATACGAATTGTACTCATGCATTACCTCCGAAATCTGGCCTCAGCCGAATGTCGTATCCTTTCATGAGTCTGTCCACGGTGTCTTTGACCACTGGCATATTGCTCGGGTCTCTGATACTGCAATAATATCACGAGATGTTCGTAAATTCCTCTTACATCCAAAAACCACAACATTTTCTTTTCGAAAAAGGCACAAAATGCAACCATACCTCTGCGCGCATGCCACGGCCACGATCAGCGGACATAATAAGAAGATGTGTGGGGTTTTTCCGATACTCTCCATTGCAACAGTTTTGATGGGGTTTGGATGTGATGATGAAGACAGCGCACATCCAACTTACTGAAGCCAGTGCAGCGAAGGCAATGAGCTGCGCATGCGCACACGCCAGCTCCAGATCAAAGAGCAGCTCCTGATGATGCTGGATGAGCTGTTTCCATTGCGGGGGAAAAATTAAAGGGACGACTGAATAAACCAAGTCAAGAAAAGAAGACATCAGGTGATCTTCATGCAGCATTTTTAGTCGTGTGTGAATCTGGAACTTGACAGGTTAGTGCAGCGTCCTGATAGTTACATGAAGGGGTTTCGGTCGTAACTTCAGGTATCGTGCATAGTCATGTACATTTGCTTTGAATGCCTCAGAATAAAGAGCCGTTAAGAGTTACTTCGAAACGTATTTACTGCGAGAGAAACGGCATATTCAATAAATTACAGTTTAAAGGAACTGCATTATTTGTTTTATAATGTTGTCTGTGGTGCACTTATAATGTTAGTGTATGATTTTTACATCAAAAATTGTCATAATTTAGAAATAAAAGGCATTTTTCCTACCCTGATTTGATCCCTCTGATTTGAACGCTGTTTGAAGGGGCGTGCCTGCTGTGAGACTTCAGCGTAAACGCCCACTGCTGTGATTGGCTGACGTCTTTGCATATAAAATAGATAGTATTACATGTGGAACTCTCAAGAAAACTTTTAGTGCCTTTTACTATTACAGCTCTCAAGGTTAACTAATCGTGAAAAGTGTTGATTATAGCATTACCGGTATGTTAAGATATGGCATTAAAGGTTGCGGTGATGAGCATAGCCGATCACAGACATGTTGAGTGCGTCAATGCAGTGATTATTGTAACTCGATTTCTGCACACTAACTAATGCGTTCATCCTAACTAACAGTGCAAACACAATGTAAAGAAGAGATTCGTTGATTATTACCGGAGTTTTGGCGAGAGTCCAGAACTCAGTCACTGATAAACTCGAGCTGTTTGATTGACAGCTCCAGCGATTGTAAAGGGAGCGTTCTTTGATCACTTTCTATATATAATTTAATCACAGTTTAAATAACAGATTATTTTCATCAGATTTCATTTCATCGAGACAAAAAATGTTAAGTTGACCGTTTGGTCACTGGTTTGATTTACTGACACATAAACAAAGAACATCTGACTGTACATGAATCATATCAGAAATCACTGGTCACAGATCGGGCATTAGAATTAACACAGTTACTTACATGTTGTGGCATTACTGTCGAGTTTATATTGTAAAAAGTCTGTTTGCAAAGCCTGCGCAGAAATTGTTTACCAACAAATCCAGAGTTAAATTTACCAAATATGAATAAATAATGCCCAACTGAGACATTCACATTGTTGAAAATAAATAAGCACATTCCTAGCATTAGGATCCTTTGGAAGGTAATGTTATTTTGTCCAGTAATCCTGTATCGTTCTTCTCTCCTCGTCATCTCACTAACACACCAGTGGGCGAGGCCAAAGTTGCAATGATGAAGTAGGGGTTGATCTTCTTCTGCAGAGGCGGTCTTTCACTTGTCTGTCATAGATTGGCACATTCCACAACGAGTCGTTCTCTGGGCTTGGTTACAATAAAAGCTGTTTTTGGACTAACAAGGAAGTTTTCAGTCCTGAAACTTACAGGATATTCTTATAGTATGATGACCTCTTTAGCCCTATTCGCGCAAATGCGCCACTCGAAATTCAGATGTGGAGGGGTAATTTCTAAATCACACAAGGTCCACAGATACTACTAATCCCGTGTGAATAGAGCTTTATATGTCAAAGTCTCAAGGAAAATTTGATTTCTCAGTTCAATACCCCTTTAAAATTGAAACTGCTTGACGAGTAAAGGTTTCTTCGCTGTGTATTTCCAATTGAAATAGGTCAATAGTCTTTAGTTTAAGTCACAATTGTGAAACGCCACTTGCTATTGCTAGTTAGAAGCAGGTGGTATTAGGGGGAGGGCCTGTCTCATTCTAGAGAGCATTTGATTGGACAAAAAGTTGGAAACGCCAATGAGTCCAGGATGGATCATCAATATTTTTGGTCCATTTTTACATTTGTCAAGTTTCAGGAGTTCACTACTTTGACTAATATATAGATGACCTCAAAGCTACACAAAAAAAAAAATTGGGATTGGAATTTTTTTGCTGTGAAATTGCTGGTAAATTTTTGTAATTAATTTCAAACAGAGAAATGTCAAGTAATATTGAAAAACATGATATTCTAAAGAGAAAGTGTGAAGTAATATTTCCTTTAAAACATACTGTTTTATTTACAACTTCGAAAAATCATATTTTACAGTGTTATAGACATGAACTAAAAACCAAATGAGGTCTTCAAAGATGAAATGTGTGATTTCTGTGCCATTAGAGGCACAGCATGGAATTGCAAATAATCGTCCTTAAACTTGATTTTCTTTTGATGTAGATTGCATGAGTTGACCATCAGACAAATAAACATGTATGAAGAAAGCATATCCTAATTACATTAGGCAAAGCGCTAATGCATATACACATAAGTATAATCCAGTAAATGAATGTACTTAAGATTTACATTAGCACCTGCATGTTTATTCTTCAGTGCCACATTGTCTCCTCCAAATGGGGTTTAAAAGCCATTTATGACGTTAAGCATAATTATATTACGAGTTGTCTGAATTCATGAGTACATCAGCAGCAGGCATCATCATCCATTCCTGGGCATGTGCATGTTCTCCCAACAGATAGAGCCCGAGAACTAGATGCACAGAGAAACATCAGAGAACATCAAATAAACCGCGAGCCGAGAATGCATATTAAACATCCACCCCCACGCTGAGATTGACTTTATCCCTCTATTACAGCGCCACCGCGTCGAGAGAAGCGCCATACGCTTCTGGAAAGGTATGCGTGTGGATGGTGTTGGTAAAAGTTCAGTTCTATGGATACACTTTTTCTCCTTTATTTTCAGGGCGAAATCTTTGAAGCTGTCAGTATAAACCCTTGCTTTTGATCTAGTGCAATGTGAGCCGCGTCTCTGTAGAGGGCAGGCCACTGAAAGCATTGGTTCAATGTTGCATCACCAGTTAGTGCTGCAGATTATGTCATCAACTCCTTAGTGTGCTACACACACATGCAGAAGAGCAGAACTAGAGAAGAACTAGAGCAGAACCAGAGGAGGGCTTGCAGCGCACCAGGGTTAATATAACGGCGTGGCCCTCAGCTGTGAATATAAAGGCGAGTGGAGTGGAAAGTATATATACGTGATATAATTCGAAGGGAACAGGATCAAATGCTTGTCAAATAGTGTCAGACAGGCTCGTGCTCTATCAGGGATGAAGTTGCTAGATGACGAAAGTGAGAGACAGAGAAAGAGAGGTCCAAAGGCTAGCCCACCCTATAGCCGAGTGCACAATCTTGCTGCTGAATATGTCTTGTGCTCCTCAGGAGAAACTCACTCGATCTCCCTGTGGAGATAAAACACAACAAAAGACAAATACAGGATCAGCGGAGATGAAAACGTGGCATACAAGAGTTCGCAGCCTGGCATGCGCTTTCATCGCCTGTATTCTGACGTCAATGATTAATGTTTGATGAAAATCATTTTTTCCCGTGTGAAATCAGTGTGGTAATGCGCAGAGCGATGACTCGATGCCATTTTAAGTCATACATTATTGCATCTTATATTTGAAGCAGTACACTGCAAAGGCCTCAAATGACTGCCTTTAGCTCCCCTCTGGAAACAAATAATGAAACTTTTAGTTTTTGAGTTTGATAAGTGACTATTTTGAGAGGATGTGTTGATTTTCTTGATTCGGTAAATCTCATGCCTTCGGCATTTAGGGAAATTTGGGATTAAATGTGACGTTTGCTTCATGATCCCTTTGAACAAATCAGATGATTCAAGCATTCGGAGGAGATTTTTTTAAAGAGTAGGCCCTAAGTGATAAATCTTGGATGGGGCTCTAACCTCAACGACCGCAGGAACAGAGTCACCCCGAAGGAACATCATCTCTCCTGTTTTCACCTGATCAAGTCCCGCGGCTGTTTTAGGTTCAGAAATTATTCATGTATTTACAGCCTCGATAAAAGATCCAGTGGAAAACTGTGTGCCATCATAGTTTCATGAAAAAGACATCTACAGCATTCTGTGTAGCTGGGATGAGAAGATAAGCTAGAGCAGAAATAAATATGAAAACCACACAATTTCCAATTCAGGAAAAATAAATGCCAAAGAATCTGCAATACAACTCCTTGTCCCTATAAGAGGCCTAAACATTTAGCATTATGGCATATAGCCAAAATGTTATTGCTTTTAAGATAATAAGACTTTATTACATTCTAAATTTTGTCTCATGTGTTTGTCCTACAATTTTCAGAGAAAAAAAAGAGATGTCCTTTTTCTCCTGAAAAACATCTGCTATTAATTTATGCTGCGTTCACATCATGCTGTAATTACCATAATTACTAGATGACAACCCGGATATTCTATCCGGAACTGTTCATGAAGTTAGGCTTTGAATTACAAAATGTCATTTGAGTTATCAATAGACTAAACTACAATACAACAAGTAACTGTCGTATTGCAAATGCATTTTTAATATGCAGTACTTAAAGGGACAGTTCAACAAAAAATGAAAATTCTGTCATTAATTACTCACCCTCATGCCGTTCCAAACCCATAAGACTTTCGTTCAGCTTCAGAAAACAAATTAAGATTTTTTTAATGAAATCTGAGAGCGTACTATTCCTCCATTGACAGCTTTTGTAACTACCACTTTCAAGCCCCAGAAAGGTAGTAAAGACATAATTAAAGTAATCCATGTGACTCCAGTGGTTTAACCTCAATTTTATGAAGCGGCATGAGTGCTTTGGTTGCGGAAAAAAAATATTTAACACTTTATTTACAAAATAAGTGTGTTCACGAGAGCACCACGGCACGTTCAAAAGAGCACTACAACGCATATTTTGTAAAGAAAATGGTAAATTGTGTTTTATTTTATTTTTTGCTTCATACAAATATTTTTAATGTCTTTACTACCTTTCTGGGGCTTGAAAGTGATAGAAAATGACAATGACAGAAAGATCTTCATTTGTGTTCGAAGATGAACGAAAGACTTGGAAACGAGGGTCAGTAATTAATGACAGAATTATAATTTTTTGGGTGAACTAGCCCTTTAATACAATATTATTTAGTTTATTAAAGTCGGCATAAAGCAGAAATTGCCTTTATTTTTTCCCTATTGTGACATATCCACGTGAAATAGTTTGTCAAACGAGAAAAAATGAAGGGCGGGACTTGATTTTGTCCAACAGGAACTGATTGGAACTTTCGATCATTGAAATGTGCTAATTGCTGCAATCTCGTGATTGACAGCTGCTGGAATATATGGATTATTGTCCTGTTACAAATAAAAATGGAATTTACTGTTTTTGATTAAAGATTACGAGGGGACATGAATTTAAAAAACAAGTATAATAATGAAGTGCACCAATAAATTATTTATAATAAACAAAGCAATATTCCATTAAAAAAATTATCATGGTGACTTTAAAGGTGCAGTACAATTTTTGAGAAAAGCTGTTGAAAGTGGATCAGACCGATCACATGCAGCAAACTTGTAGCCAATCAGCAGTAGGGGGCGTGTCCACTCATGATGAGGGTGGAGAGAGAGTTAGCAAGAGGGAGATTTGAAGAAAGACTGTAGAAAGAGAGATGGCTGACTGAGAGACATTACAAAAGAGAAAAGTTCAGAGGAATATTTTGGAAATATAAGGGTCAGGAAAGGCAATCAGGCAAGAACTTTAGGACCCGCATTAATATTAGAAAAAAAGTTTCCAAGCGCTGGAGAGACCGAAGCGGGAAGGCCTGAAGTTTCGAACGCCAATCTTGCATTGTTTCTGCTCCATACAGGGAGTGCAGAATTATTAGGCACGTTGATTTTCTGATCATATTTTTTTTCCAGGCACATTTGACCAATTCCAAACCACAGTAATCCTAATAACTACTATTGATTTAGTATTTAATAATGTATAAGTGATATATAATTGTTCATGAAGGCTGGAAATGAAAATCACCTTATATTCAGGTGTGCAGAATTATTAGGCATGTTTTCTTTTACAGATAAATTGAGCCAAAAAAGAGATTTAACTCAGACTGAAAAGTCAAAAAGTATTAAATGCCCATGAGAAGGATGCAATACTAATGCAATACTAGACATTGCAGTTAAGGCATGACCATTGGACAGTGAAATGCTCGTTGGGTCAGCAGGGTCAGACAAAAACAGGTGGTGAAGAAAAGACACCTATTAACCGCAAAAGAATTAAGAATTAAGGGTGAAACCATCAGGAACCCTTTAGTCTCCAGCGCCACCATTTTCCAAAGCTGCAACCTACCTGTAGTCTCCAGAAGTGCAAGGTGTCAGGATCTCAGAGACTTCAGTTAGGTAAAGAATCCTAAAAAATGACCCCCACTAGATAAGAATCATAAGCTGAAGTGTTGTAAAATACATGAAGAAGGTTTTTTTATAGGCTTTATGGACAGATAGGTTGAGAGTGACTCTTGAAGGACCAGCACCACATCCTCTAGTACCACAGAAAATCAACGTGCCTAATAATTCTGCACTCCCTGTATGTGAGTAACACTGATTTTTATTTTTCGTTTTTATTTTCGTTTTTATCTTTAGTTTGCTTCACTTCTGCTATGATATTCTGTCTTTCATTAAGACATTAACAGTAAATTATATGAATTAGTAAACAAAAATAATACAAGACAACTACTGCCATTGTCATTTTTGAGTGTTTCTGCAAAGTGTTTCTATGACGTTTTTAGCAAAGTCGAAGCTCTCCGAAAATGTTGTTTACAAGTTGTAATACAAATTAGTAAGTTCTACAAAGGAAGTGAACGCTTTTTAGAAATATCGTAATCATGGTAATTCCGACATTCTCATTGCTGATCACACAGAACGCATTTTTGCAGCGAGAGGTGCCTTTTCTTAATAGATTTCTGTTGGCAGAGAGCATTATGCGCACTGCTTATGCACCCCGGGAGCCTCGCGTTATAACCGCCTGCTGCGCCTCGCATTTTAGAAGGAGCGCTCTGAACGCCTGAAGTTGAAAAAAAATCAACTCTGAGCGGAAAAGTGTCCGACGTTATCGTGTTTTTTTTCTATTGTTCAATCGAATGAATGGAGAGGCGGGCCTTCCGTTGTGGTGACTGTTACCTTGATGAGACTGACAGGACAGCTGATTGGGGGGTTTCTAATGCTGCGTTCACACCAAACGCGAATAGAGCGTCAGAAGCGAGTGATTTCAATGTTAAGTCAATGAAAAGTTGACGCGCATCTGGAGGTCCTGCGGCGCGATAGACGCGTTTCACAAATTGAGCATCTTGCGCAAATGGTGCTTTTTGTGCATTCATGTGTTTGGAGCAAAATTTAAAGCGAGTTGAAAAAATTTAACTTTGGCATCAATTCGCGCTGCGTTAACCAATCAGGAGCCTGCTTGCTGCTGTCACGTGGTAAAGTGACGTGATGAGACACCCTGCATAATTTAAAAATACTACTATTGTGTCACAAAATGAGGTTTTAAGACTTTTTCAGGTGAGAATGTAGTTGTTTAAAGCTCAAATCTATAAAGAGAGCGCCTATTTAAAAAAAAAATATGTGAGATCCAGGCGATCACCAGGCACTCAGCTCTCATTAACCCCGGCGAGAGCAGCCTTACCTCGGCTAGTCCTTCTGACGTTTGCCGCTGGCTCTGATGTCCTGTAGTGGTTCGTCTTGTGTGGATCTAACACGCGATTTTTGGTGTCATGAATCTATCATTTGTTGTCTGCCAAATCGTTTTGACTGAGGGCAAAGAGAAGTTTCATAACTTTATTTTTTTAAGGATATTTAAATATACATGCAGTGAAGATAATGTAGGAGTTGCCTGGACCACATTTGTGTGGCTATTAATGCTTAAATATTTTAATGAAAATGAAAAGAGGCAAAGTGGTGTTTTATGACATATTTCTCCTGGAGCGCCTTGACCGCGCATCTATTTCGCTTTCGCTTTCGCGAAAAGCGCGTCTATCCTCCAGACACGCGTCAACGCGCCTTTCCATTGACTTATCATTGAAATCACTAGCTTCTGACACTCTATTTGCGTTTGGTGTGAACGCAGCATTAGCAACATAAAAAAAACGCAGCGCACTACTATTTTCTAAATTGAAAAACGCCTCTCGTTTTCGAACCTGAAAAACGCGTTCTGTGTGATCGGGGCCTAAGCGAACCAATTGATTAGTGATTTCGTCCTTTATAACTGAGAGAAAGAACATATAAATGAACAGAAAATGCTAAAAACTATAGTGGTCTGAGTACAGACCTGGGCTTTTCCATGGTGTCCTTGCTGAGGTAGATGTACCAGTAGAAGAGGTTGAAGATCCCAAAGGCCAGAGGAAAAAGGATGCGGGCATATGTGTCTATGATACTGGTGCCTGCCAACATCATGTTGGGTGGGACAGCTGAGCCCTGAAGGAAGATGGGAATGCGAGTCCTGGGCGCTTCAAACTCAGAGTCTGCCCGTCTTCTACGACTGTAGCCATCAGACTGAGGCTACGACGAAAGAAAAAAGAATAGGTCAGGAAACTGTGAATGACACAAATTAAGCTTACCTGATATAAGAGAAATATAACCGTCTGGACCAGCATTTAGGGTAAAGTGTGATGGGCAGATGTCAAAAACAGTAATCAATTTGTTTATATAAACAGGGGCATTTCCTGAGGAGGAAAGGGAGGCCAAGGGAATGCCTCCTCAAAGAAATTGGATGAGAAAATAAACCTTTATTACAAAAATAGATCCCGGGGGAATACTCTGGGTTCAGGCCAAAATACAGAGCTCGGAGCCCTCTCCTCGGACAGCACGCCAAATGCACATACTACTTTACTGATCTGATTATTTGTAAGTGTGAACTTACTTAACTTAACAATTCTTCTAAGTTTTGCTGATGTGCCAAATCATCTTAATAGCCAAATATTAGCTTATTAATTGCCAAGCCAAAATATCAGTCAACTGCTAATATATTTTTTTGTACTCTTATTTTTAAAGTTAGATGTTAAACTACACCCTTCATGCTGGCACTTAAAAGGTGGGGTAGGCAATTTCGGAGGGGCTAGCAATAGCAAGCTAGCTTTGAATGTATCAGATCCCACCCTCCTTTCAGAGCGTCTCCAAAGCCCCTCCAAAACACATGAACGTGCACACCCAGAGCAGAGTCTGCAAAAACGTCATACACTCTCAGAAAAATGTGTAAAAAGTTTACCTTTAGGGGTACAAAAGCTTGTCACTGGGGCAGTACCCTCAAAAGGACATCTTTGTACCTTTTTTTATCTTATCGGATAAAGAATTTATCCTACTCAATTGAGCGCATACGTTTTTTATGCGCATTTTTATAATTTATGCACATCTTGGCGTTTCCATCCAACGTTTTTTTTTAAAATAGGTGGATGGAAACATGGCTATAAAAACGCAGCCGAGTCTGAGGGTGTGAACAGCTTCAGGTAAAATGCCACAACATGGCGTGACTTAATATTTTTTCGATTTCGGGTCCTTATTAGGCAACAATAAGCACATGAACCGTTATGCTGTGCTGCTTGTATTTATCAAGCAGTAAAAACGTCCCTTCCCATGCCAAAACATGGCGTCTGAGGATAAGAGTCCGAAACAAGGACTGGTGGGACGTTGTCCTGCTCCACTTCACAGACGCTGAGTGGAAAGATAATTTTAGAATGACGGGACACTCATTTATATGACACTTTATTCAACAGGAAGAACAGCTCGTTCCGCGCATCATATGTCATTACGCTATTTCTACATCATTGCACATGCGCAGTAATCTCCAGTTTCGGTTTTCAATCCGATCAAGTGTTTAAATGCCATCTCGATCGGATTACAAAAGGAATAAACCACAACTTACTATTCGAATGAAATTATAATCAGATCTGGCCAATTCATTTTGATTGGTTACGTAGCCTTTTTTGTTCCGGTTGTGCTACTCGTCTGGTTGCGATCGGATTATAAGGGTCTATGTAAACGCAGCTATTGTTTGGTCCTGAGACTTCCACAGTCGATATAAGTAGGGATGAAACGATTACCGGTTTCACGATAAACCACGATAAAATTTTGTGACGGTTAGTAATATCGTATAAAATTTAATTATCATTAAAACCGCGTGTGATTATCATGATTGTGAAAACTAGCAGTAAGTCTTGTCCAGTCAGCGACAGTCCGGCGCAGCACCGCTGTTTTCTGAATGAGAAGAAATGGCTGAAGGCAGTGACAGCGCCGGAAGATTTTTCAGACTTCTAAAAGGACCAAATCTGAGGTGTGGTCATATTTTGGCTTTTACAAGTCCTGAGGGAAACCTAATCAAAGATGGTCACCCTGTCTGCAGAACATGCCAGAAGAAAGTCGCTGTAATAGGGGGAACACTTCAAAACTACGAACGCAAGGCAAGTGGACTTTGACCTCAATACCAAAACTACGTCTGGGAAACAAAAACGTGAAGCGAACGGACAAGTTCAGTCAAGACTAGGGTGACATTAAGGGATAATCAGGGCTTGACATCAACAACCGCCATTTGCGGGTGTAACGTTATTTCGGCTGCACACTATTGCCACTCTGGCTGTTGAACTTGTCTTCTCAAAAGCCATCTGTTATAATCGCGTTGCGCATTATAAACATTTACAGGTGTTTCTATTGAGTTTATGAAAGCGACGTCGTCTCATAATCAGAGGCGTTCAGATTAGCCAGAGTTATAACATATATGTTCAGAGCGCGCGCCGCTCTCACTCGCTGAAATCTCTCAAAGCGGAGATAAAAGTGCGATGTATGCAGGAGATTCATTCATCATACAGTGATTGACTGTTTTTGTTCTATTTCAGCAGCGAAAATAGTTTCAAACAAACAGCAGAACCACAGTGCATCTGATATGACTGGCATAACGCTGGCGAATTTAGGGACCGTCTCTAAAGTTACATACAACATTGGTAATGTTATACGCGTTTCAAACTTCAATAGCATTTGAAGGGAATGACAGTCATAAAACTGACTGTAAAGTTTTCATCTAGGTGTCAGGTATGATACACACCTTTTGAATTTTAATAAAATAAACTGTCAAATCATATGGAAATGTGGATATGCATTATTTCACTAGGATACTGTTTGGGCTCTTACACAAAAATATGCTAGATTAAAATGCATCATTGCTGAACACTGATGAGAATATTGCTTGAATATATTTACAGAGATACTATTAGAGATTATATTTACGACAAATTATTATTATTTATGCGTTATGCGTTGCTATTGACGACGGCCATTATAAGGAAATCTTAAAAAGTGCATAGAGCTGCTTGATTTATTTGTTGTTTGTTGATTTCAAATCTAAAACTTGTTTAAATGTTTTAAGTGTGTGCATCTGTTCTTTTTGAACACTTTCATCTCATTTGAACAAAACCGTGATAATATTGATAACCGTGATAATTTGGGTCACTATAATCGTGATGTTAAATTTCCATACCGTTTCATCCCTAATGTAAAGGTTTTAATATTTAGACCACTTCTATTATTGACTATCATGATGTGAGAAGAGAAGAGACCAGAATAATAAAAAGTTTTTATGAAGAAAATCGCCAACCCTTCCTTTACTTCTTTCCTCAACCAGTCTAATCCAGAGAGAGAACTGGAGCAAACGGATCCACAGCACAGGTGAGAGATTATAAGAGTCATGGCTCGCAGTTTTAATACGGGGGGCTATTTTTAAAACACCAACCATGAGCTCCCCGTGCGAGAGCAGTCCCGTGAGATGCTCCACGCCTGTTGAATTACCATATCTAACTCAGCACAACAGATAAGAACTACGACTCACACATGGCTGCGAGAGCTGTACAGAGCAGCTAAATGACTCTGAACACCTGAGCAAAGTCGCTTCTTAACACAGCAGTGGACACATTAAAGGTTAAGCCATGAGCTATGGTTAGTTATGCGTGCTCAATATGTCTTTAGAGGTATTTAACCATCCCAGTGGGAGGCGCATGTATGCAGCCGCACCGATACTCATTTAGCATCACAATAACAGTGACACAGCTCACTGGTTTGTGAAGAGCAGCGCTTGTGTTGTGCATATCGCATAACCAGGAGCTCCGTCAGCTGTTCTTTCCGACCAGAGTACAAAGTAATTACGCTCTGTCTAAGTGAGGCTCACAGGAGATAGTTACCGTCTCTGGCTCATCATCGCTGCCCGGGGCTATAGACTCCAGAATGGAGCCTTTGGAGAGCCTGCGTTTTTCCCTGTTGGCCTCGAGCGTGGCAAAGTAGTTGACCGCAGCAAACTCAACGAGGGCCGAAGCCACGAAGGCAAAGCAGACGGCTATGAACCAGTCCATGGCAGTGGCGTAGGAGACTTTGGGCAGTGAGGAGCGGGCACTGATGCTTAGAGTAGTCATGGTGAGCACAGTGGTGATTCCTGGAGGTCAGAAAGGACCATGTGAACAAGCTATGCTCGCAAGTACAGATTTACAAGCAAATACGAGAAATAAAGCTAGAAACATGAAAGAAAAGCATAGGGCATTGGTATACATGTCTATGCCCTCGACTTCATGGGAGAGGGCATTGATATGTATACGTAGATGGTACATTCAACCGCTCGGCGAGCCCGCCATCTTGGAACGATCAGCGTGTCGTCACTCAGTAAGAATCAACATTGCGTAGATTTTGGTTGTGAAACCGCCAAGATTTAAATTCCCAATGAAATGTGATAACCTTTCACAGGTGAGAATGTGTTGGTTTGTGTTTTCATATGCATTAACTCAATATTACAGGTCTTTACTGTGGTGCTTTTTAACGTTTTTACGTTAACTATGGTAACTTTTTTAATGTCGTGTTAGCTGATGACTTCATCTTGCTGTAATGTGTTAGTTTTAGTGTTGTCAAAAGTACCGACTTCAGTACTGAAATGTAAAAAATGTGAGCTCTGTTGAGCGGAATCATAAACACCTCTGATTGGCCGCTGTGTTCACGCGCTCATCAAATATGTCTTTGATTGGCTACAATGATCAGCGCTTCAAAAACATGTTGTAAATATACATCAATGACGCTCTTCACCGAGCACTGAATACACACAGGAGCATTTAAAAGCATGTCGGTCCGCTGATCAGACGCCTGAGGTCCGTTCTTCGTACCTCGCTTAATACATCTAAGATGATTTGACAGATCCCAGATCTTCTAATCCTGATAACTGATCTCTGGCTAATTTGGTTCTTCAAACGAATTTGCCGATTGGATTAAAATATCTGGATTAAATGATCTAAGATCACTGCACGTTCTTGTGTTCCCTGAAGAGGGCAGATGCATCGATACTCGAAACCACGATCAGCAATGCAGCGATTGGCTGGCGTCAAGACAGCAATGTAATGACATCATATAATTAAAAACTCACCTGGCAAAAAACTTGACAAATTGCACAAAAAACCCCCCACAAATTTCTGGACTTTTATAAGGAAAAAGCCAAACGACCAAACCAAAAAGTTATAATAGATAAATGATAAATGTTTTTTTTTTTAACATGATTACCAATTATTTATATTCACGATTTTATACAGTATTTGTAAACCCTTTACATTTTTATTTCAGTGTTGTAATTTAATTTTTAATTAAATTTGAAGCAGATTTGTAACGTGACAGTATTAAAGTTTCTTAAGGTTCAAGATCAAATTATCCTCTCTTGCGCTGCATCAAGCCACTCCCATAATATCCTCGATCACTCAAATTAATGCACGGCTCAGATTAACTGTACAACATGTGTTTTAACCAATAAAAATAAAATAAAATTATATAAAGTAATTATTCCATCACAAATAAATCGCTCAATCAAGTGGCTGCGTCTATAGTATTATACATTCTAATATACACTCACCTAAAGGATTATTAGGAACACCATACTAATACTGTGTTTGACCCCCTTTCGCCTTCAGAACTGCCTTAATTCTACAAGATTGATTCAACAAGGTGGTGAAAGCATTCTTTAGAGATGTTGGCCCATATTGATAGGATAGCATCTTGCAGTTGATGGAGATTTGTGGGATGCACATCCAGGGCACGAAGCTCCCGTTCCACCACATCCCAAAGATGCTCTATTGGGTTGAGATCTGGTGACTGTGGGGGCCATTTTAGGACAGTGAACTCATTGTCATGTTCAAGAAACCAGTTTAAAATGATTCGAGCTTTGTGACATGGTGCATTATCCTGCTGGAAGTAGCCATCAGAGGATGGATACATGGTGGTCATAAAGGGATGGACATGGTCAGAAACAATGCTCAGGTAGGCCGTGGCATTTAAACGATGCCCAATTGGCACTAAGGGGCCTAAAGTGTGCCAAGAAAACATCCCCCACACCATTACACCACCACCAACAGCCTGCACAGTGGTAACAAGGCATGATGGATCCATGTTCTCATTCTGTTTACGCCAAATTCTGACTCTACCATCTGAATGTCTCAACAGAAATCGAGACTCATCAGACCAGGCAACATTTTTCCAGTCTTCAACTGTCCAATTTTGGTGAGCTTGTGCAAATTGTAGCCTCTTTTTCCTATTTGTAGTGGAGATGAGTGGTACCTGGTGGGGTCTTCTGCTGTTGTAGCCCATCCACCTCAAGGTTGTGCGTGTTGTGGCCTCACAAATGCTTTGCTGCATACCTCGGTTGTAACGAGTGGTTATTTCAGTCAAAGTTGCTTTTCTATCAGCTTGAATCAGTCAGCCCATTCTCCTCTAGCATCAACAAGGCATTTTCGCCTACAGGACTGCCGCATACTGGATATTTTTCCCTTTTCACACCATTCTTTGTTAACCCTAGAAATGGTTGTGCGTGAAAATCCCAGTAACTGAGCAGATTGTGAAATACTCAGACCGGCCCGTCTGGCACCAACAACCATGCCACGCTCAAAATTGCTTAAATCACCTTTTTTTCCCCATTCTGACATTCAGTTTGGAGTTCAGGAGATTGTTTTGACCAGGACCACACCCCTAAATGCATTGAAGCAACTGCCATGTGATTGGTTGATTAGATAATTGCATTAATGAGAAATTGAACAGGTGTTCCTAATAATCCTTTAGGTGAGTGTACATATACAATATAACATTTTTATATTATTATTATTATTATTTAAAAATATTATTATTGCCCCTGGTTCAGTAATGAACTCTTGTAATAAAGTAGCAGTGGCTGGGACAGATTTTAAGTATCACCTCAAGATGCAATCTAATCCTGTTTACATGAAATAAACCTGCTCCCGAGCAAGTTTAAGCTTACGGACCAGTTACTATGACAGCAAGTCCAGGATGAGCTTCGAAGAACCAAACAATCCAAGATCATGCCAAATCGTCAACAATCAAATCCAGCTAACTGAGTTAGCGAGGTACAAAGAACGGACCCCAGCTTGTGCTTTCAAAACACTTTCAAACACCTCCGTGTGTGCTTTCAAATGCACCCGTACGTTGATCATTGTAGCCAATCACAGACATATCTGATGAGCGTGTGAGAACAATGGCCAATCAGTGGTGTTTATGATTCTGCTCAACAGAGCTCAAAGCGTAGTACCAAAGTCAGTACTTTTGACAACATTAGTTAGTTTAGCAAAAATAATCTGCTGATGTCTTTTGCAGATATGAGTTTTCCACGATGCCACAACATTGGAAAGCCTCTGGTTGTAAAAAACTGTCAAGATTTATATTCCCGATGAAATAGGATAACTTTTCACAGGTGAGAATGTGTTGGTTTGCTTTTTTATATGTATTAACTCAATATTACATTATGCTAATTTTTTATGTCAATTAAACTAACGCCTTTGTCTTCTTCTGAAGTGTATTGCAGATATAGATATTCATGCATGTGTGTGTATATATATATATATATATATATATATATATATATATATATATATATATATATACATATATACACACACACACACACACACACACACACAATACTAGTGTACTTAGTAAATACTGCACAGTATCAGTGTTATTGTTAACTAAAACTATCAAAATAGTTTTTATTAGATACAAAACTTTACAATTAAAAAAGTTGCTGTGGCAACTAAATTAAATAAGTTGAAATTACATGAAAAAATGAAATAAATATGAATTAAAATGAAAATATTAAAAAAGTAATGAAAATTACAAACGCACATAACATTCTTACACTAAAATTTAAATAACTGAAAATATAAAAAATAAAAACATTCCACAATAAATGATAGTATATTATTTTCATGTAAGTACTATATCTGTGGTGATATACTTAACACATTACATGTTACATTACTCTGGAAATAAAAACTGTTTTTCCAAAATTCGCTTTTTGTGTAAAAATGCAACGTTTGGCAGTATACGACTAAATAATGAGTCAAGAAACAGATATAAAAAACTGAGGCTGAAATTACTTCCAGTACATTCATCATTCTGAAAATGAAAGGTCAAGTCAAGCACATTGCACTGTTTTGCAGTGTACTCTGTTATACAGCGCATTTTGTAATTCATCATTCTGTTATTGCATGCATGCAGAAAACCTGCATACTTAGCAAAGTATTCATACTATCATGTGTATTGCAGCTACAGTAAGAGTAATATGTTATTCAATAGAATAAGGATGGTATGTGGTGACTGGTGCTCTTTACTGGGATGGATGGATGGGTAGCAGCTAATAGAACATTTTTACAATTGATACGAAACAAAATATGTTTGTTGTTAAATTTTCTATTTTACAACAGGTGCATTCACAATGTTAAAACTGCACCTTGCATTCCATATTGAAACACTAAACATGACATTTTGGAGACAAAAGTTTGGGTTAGTAATTTATTTAAGAATTGAATACTTTTATTCAGCAAGGATGCATTAAATTGGACAAAGGTGACAGTAAAACATTATAATGTTACGATATATATATATATATATATTTATATATATATATATATATTTATATATATATATATATATATATATATATATATATATATATATATATATATATATATATATATATATATATATATATATATATATATATATATATATATATATATATTTCAAATAAATACTGCTATTTTGAACTTCCAAATTTTGAAATCATGATTTCCACAAAAATATTAACTGTTTTCAACAATGCTAATAATAAGAAATGTTTCTTGAGCAGCAAATCCTCATTTTAGAATGATTTCTGAAGGATCATGTGACTCTGAAGACTGGAGTAATGATGCTGAAAATTCAACTTTGATCACAGGAATACATTTTAAAATACATTACAATAGACAACAGGCATTTTTTATTGCAATGCCGTTTCACAATATTATTGTTTTTACTGTATTTGATTTGATCAAATAAATGCAGCCTTGCTGAGCATAAGAGACTTGATCTTCAGTGAAATGTTCAGTGTAGATATTCAATATAATTTTAATACTCAAAGAAATATGACGGTTGAAAAAAAGACACACTCGTACCAGCCACTGTGCGAGCCGGAACAGACTCCTTGTTGATCCAGAATGCGACTTGTGACAGCACAACCACCATAATCAAAGGGATGTACGTTTGGATAAGATGGTAGCCAAGCTTTCTCTGAAGATAGAAATGGACAACCTGGACGGAATACAGACCTAGACGTTGCCAAGAGATTAGAGGCGGACATTGAAGAAGACAAATTATGCAAATTCAGCAGCCTGTACACATCCATATGATGCTCTGATCAGGGCCATTTGGCTGAACTGGTTTCCAAAATGTTTAGAGGGAATTTGGACTCTTGACTCTTAATTTGTGCTCTTAATTACAAGAAAAAGCAAAGCAAAGTAAGCTATGGGGCACAATCCTTTTTTTAGGTGCCTGAACCATTTCCACAGATATGATGGGTATACCAGCAGGTGGTCCCTGCCTTTTACCTCCCTATAAATTTCTCATTACTGAGCCCCTGGTCATCCCCGGTACATGATCACAGCCTGGAACAGGCAGCTATTTTTAAAGACTGACATCATGAATTAGGCCTGATCAGTTAAGCATCTTAGATTGCCTCTCAGAGGGAAAGCTGCCCCGGATCAGCCTGACATGTAGCTCTTAACACACACAATTAGATAAGTCATTCACCGTAGTAATAGTACAAGACATTTGACGTGCTACATCTGTAATATTCTGAGAAAACCGAGCAGTAACTAAAAACATACCTGTGCTGAATTTATATGTTTCACTGAACAAGGTCTGGCCCACAAGATCATACTGAAGTAAGCTTGATGATTCTGGAGGAAAATCTACAGATGCCTGAAGACCCTTCCTCCATGTGTAGACAATTTCACGATTAGTGTAAGCATCTGACGGTATAAGAGAAAGCAGTTGAATAATGGTGGATGGATGGATGGATGGATGGCTATGGATGGATGGATGGCTGCAGATGGTTGGATTAATGGCTGTGGATGGATGGAGGCGGATGGATGTTGGATGGTTGGTTGGAGGAATGGCTATGGATGGATGTTGGATGGGTGGCTGTGGATGGTTGGATGGATGTATGAATAAATGGCTGCGGATGGTTGGATGGATGGATGAATATATAGATGGATGGATGGATGGCTGGGGATGGTTGAATGGAGGGATGGATGGATGAATATATGGATTAATGGATGGATGGATGGATGGAAGTACAGACAGATAGAAAGGTAGATCTTACAGCTTCCAAACAGGAGAGGACACGTTTGCCCATCCATAGGAAAGTCCATCAACATCAAAGGTATAAGAGAAAGCAGTTGAATAATGGTGGATGGATGGATGGCTATGGATGGATGGGTGGCTGCAGATGGTTGGTTGGATGGATGGCTGTGGATGGATGGATGTGGATGGGTGGCTGTGGATGGATGGATGGAGGCGAATAGATGGATGGATGTTGGATGGTTGGTTGGATGAATGGCTGTGGATGGATGAATGGCTTCTGGATGAATGTTGGATGGATGGCTGTGGATGGTTGGATGAATATATGGATGAATGGCTGTGTATAGATGAAAGGATGGATGGATGGATGAATAAATGGCTGCGGATGGTTGGATGGATTGCTGTGTATAGATGAAAGGATGGATGTTTGGATGGATGGAGGATGGATGGCTGGGGATGGATGGATGAATATATAGATGGATGGATGGATGACTATGGATGGATGGCTGCGGATGGTTGTATGGATGGCTGTGTATAGATGAAAGGATGGATGGTTGGAATGATGACTGGATTGATGTTTGTTTGGATGGATGGCTGTGGATGGATGAATATATAGATGGATGTATGGCTATGGATGGATGGATGTTTGTTTGTTTGGATGGATGGATGGCTTTGGATGGAGGGATGGATGAATAAATTGATTAATGGATGGATGGAAGTACAGACAGATAGAAAGATAGATCTTACAGCTTCCAAACAGGAGAGGACATGTGTGCCCATCCATAGGAAAGTCCATCAACACCATTGGACATTCTGCACTTACAGTTAGCCTAAGATATTGAGAAAACAGGTATTTAGGTGACACAAATTATATAAGATCTTAAATGCGCAACAAAGGAACATCATTAAGGTTTATATTGTTCAAGCGGAAACTATAGCCAATTTTTCAAGGGTTTCAGATCCTGGCTCATCTAATTGTTTTACCTCATGGTGTAAAAGACTGTTCCATTTTGCATGATCCGGAACAGCTTGTTAGGAGTCGTCGTGTTGTGTGCGAGTGATTTCCTCGCATTGCGAAAAAACGTGTCGGGTGTCCAGATCTTATCCACCATGCGGTTGTTCAAAGGCAATATTTCAATGGGTCCCTGAAAGGCTAATCTCTCATCAACCCACATTTGGCGGAAAAACATATCCATGGTGTACTCCTGAGAGAGAGAACAATTTCTTTCTGTGAATCATGTTCCTTTTTATGGTTACAACCAATGTGAATTCATAATTTGAGTCCTCTAAGCATGTTGCGGGAGAGGCTTGACATACTGATATTATTAGGAACAGACATTTGCACCGTGAGAGACTAACAAGTTCAGCTTATTATCTATTATATTTTTACATAAATAAAACAATAAAATAATGTTTAGGCTGTATTTTCTTACCATATTAACATCAGATACTGGTCCAAAACTTGTCACAAATATGTCTGTTTTGACCTCAGTTATAGAGACTGCAAAGATATGTTACACATACATGCAAAAATGTGACGCGTCATAATGTTGTAATAATACATAATGTAGCAAATGCAATAGTATAGAAATTCTTAAAATGACACTATGCTTACCTCCAGATCCTGGCCGCAGTCGATTGTCATAGCCCTCAAGAAGTCGGTCTAGAATCCGCGTTATATTTTCTGAATTTATCTTTTGCTTTCCTATTACATTTGCAACACTAAGTGGAAATAAATCACCATCTTGATTAGTCCTTTCAGTGACTTTAAATTAGGAATTAAAGTAAACTCGAATGAAGTAAGTATACCTTGCTTTGTCGATTAACTTACCTTGTGAGACATAACAAGGCCAAAAGTAAAGTCATTTCAGTGGCAAAAATAAATAAATAATTCACCTGTCAATGTTTAAAAGTCATAATGTACTGTATAATGCACTACAGATGAACTGAAGCACTGTATGACTGGCAGTAAATGGAGGGCTGGATGTGAAGTAAAAAGCTTTGAGGATAATCAAATTAAGGGATCAGGAAAATCCACTTGCTTTTTTAGCAACATGTTAAAGAGTAGTTCAACTAGCAAACTTCTTGCTGGTTTTTTAGCTTCACCAAACTTTCACTAAGCACGGTTTAAATAAATGTATTTACCAGAGCAATATAAAGTATTATAAATGCATGTAAAACAATACATTTCAATTCAAATACATAGCCAATTTATTTAAAGGCCCACTGAAGTGCCTTGAAATGGGCAGGATTATTCATTATTCGAGTTGACGTAATAGAGTGGTGCAGGTATGACGTCACTTTGTAGGCAAACCGGCAGTTCGCATCACTGGTTCCCTCGATAAAAACCCAATAGGATTTTCCCATTGGCTTTTGGATTATCGCAAAAAACAAGCTCTGTGATCAACAAACGTTTATGACACTTACACGTTTTGTCCATCAAGATAATTATCACAGATGAACACAACTTTCATTAATTTTGAAGTCTAAACGCAGTCGCCAGAAGTAAAAAGCTAAAGGTACGCTATAAGCAAACTACACCATGGTCGCTTGACTTCAACGTCACTACCACTAAGCTTCCTACAACTTTATCTAAAAATATTTTCCCAGAACGTTTGAGTTGGACTAGTTTATAAGAGCTCAATTAAAAGCATAATGAGACTGTAAAAGCGGACTGAGTTTACCTGCTCGTTGATGACGTTTAATCTCCCCGACAGCCTGTAGTGCCATTTAGCCACTTGTTAGCAACAGCCTTTTTCAAGACACGAAACAGCTTCAAAAAATCACGTGTGGGATAATACTGATGTATTTTATGTCGTAGAACAAAATGTGAAAGTGTCTTGAGCTTGTGTTCACCACAGATCTTATATCAGCCATTTAACCAAAACCCCATTGACTAAAATGCTAACTCGCTTCCGCGTTTTGGTCTACAAAGTGATACCTACGAGTATCTATTTTCATTATGTCTCCATAAATGCATGCTAGAAACCACATGGAAAATATCACCTAAAGAACTTTCAGTCATTAAACAATTACATACACAGCACGTTTATTGTCACGATCGGTGGCTGTAAGGAAGCGCACGATAAAAGAAATAGGGAACAGAAACTGTCTTTAAAGCTACACTGTGTAACTTTTTTAGTTTATTCTTAGCTAAAAACACTTAGTTCTTTCAAAAATATATGTGCTCATTAATGTATATTTACTTCTTTCAAGTAATAAAGTATTCTCGTAAGTTTATAATATGCCATTGAAAATACATACGGGTAAGGGGTTCGAATGCGGGTCGCCATGTTGCCCCTCCATCTTGAAAGTACATTAGCCAAAGAGGGACATACCCGTAAATTCAAGCTTCACCTTTCGCGTGTTAACACTTGATGGCACCGTGTCGAATGTGGACGAGGTCGAACTGGAAGCCATGTTAATCTTGGACTAAATCGGCCACCGTAGGAGTTAAAACGAAATCGGAATTGAGAGGAACAGAAACTAAAATTCACTGAATGGTCATATACAAGTTCACCACTAGATGGGGGAAAATATCACACAGTGTAGCTTTAACAAATACACAAAGAATACAACCACTTTAAACACTGACAATTCTGGGCACGGAACTAAGGAAACGTACTCGGTTCCCTGAGATAGACGCATTGGGAAAACTCCTTTTTCTCAGATTTACTGAAGCCTTATAGAATCACGCAGTGAAACTGCATGAGCCAATGGTCGTGCAGCGGAGTTGCACAAACCAATGTCTGAGCAGCGTAGCTGTACGAACCTATGAGCGTGACAGCCCGCCAGAGCCCGCCGAAATGGGCGGGGATACCCCTCTTAATAAGCGGGCATTCCAACGTAAGATCTCAGATCTATTCGACTGAAGCGAATAGACCTGCAAAACTCTATTTCCACTGAATCAGGAAGCTGGGGCAGGACATAGCAAACAGCTGCTCCCCTTTTTTTAATAGCGTTTTGTTTATATCACATCTCGGCCAGAGCCAGTGAGCTCGGTAAAGCCGTAGTTTCCTCCTAATCTCTAACAGTTTCTCCTCCTAATTTCCTCCATATCGCTTAAAAACATACCGTGACTCACGCATATGATCCGCTCTGTGCTATCGTGTCTCTGGACCAGAGCAGACTGTGTGTGCGCAGCGGTGGATCGCGTGACATTAAAGGCTGATTTATACTTCTGCGTCGGACCTACGACGTAGCCTCTACACTGTAGCCTCTATGCCAGGGGTCTCCACACTCAGTCCTGGAGGGCCGCTGTCCTGCAGAGTTTAGCTCCAACCTCAAATAAACACACCTGAATCAGCTAATCAGTGTCTTACAAGGCCCTAGTTAGACATTGATTAGCTGGTTCAGGTGTGTTTAATTGGGGTTGGAGCTAAACTCTGCAGGACAGCGGCCCTCCAGGACTGAGTGTGGAGACCCCTGCTCTATGCCGTAGGCTACGTAGGCACGTCGGTTTTCATTTATACATTTTACACATGCAGACCTCTAGTAGGGAGCGTCCACGGGCATGTTGATGGTGTAACCTATCCTAGAAATCTAGACGCAACCTAGTGGCAGCAAATATAATGCAGCCAGGGCGTCTAGGAACTCTCCGTTGGCTTGCGAGCTGGAAAAACCAAACTCTTGTCAGGCCAATCACATTGTGTATAGAGTCGGTGGGCGGGCTTAACATAATGACGGCAGAGTTGCGGCGGTTCCGCGTGCTACTTGAAAACAAAGAAGCTGGCGAACAGCGGTCTTTCGAATCGGCTTTGGCCCGCGACTCTGGAAGACTTAAGCTTTTCTTTGAGAAAAGAACAAAGAACGGCACTGAAGTCATTCTTAAAAAATGACAAAAAATCATTTTGCCGACCGGATACGGCAAAAGTTTAATCTATCAACTAGCTCCGCTTCACCTTCTGCGTTGCTCTGGTTGGTTGTAGCGCTATCCTATTGCGTGCAGAATGATGCCAATGGTGTGTTCCCAGACCCAACATCTTGATCAGGCTAGGTGTGACCCACAGTATAAAGGCAAACGCTGAAGAAGAAGCAGCTTGTTGTGTACGTAGGGTGGCCATACATCCGGATTTTGGCCGGACAGTCCGGATTTTAAACCCCCTGTCCGGCGTCCGGCACAGCCTCAAGCCGGACACTGATTTGTCCTCCTTTTTGGAGTTGCGCTGAAAAGTTGCTAAAAAAAATCCCCAGCTCTAGAATCTTTATTGGGACGCAGCAGCCATAGCGTCTAATGCCGTAAAATCTCTGGTCAAATGATTGGCTGAAAGCGGTGTCAAATAAACATCTGAATATCTAAATATCATTCGTTAAAAACGTAAACAAGCCTCCACAACATGCTGGCTACTTCATATCGTAACGTTAACATGCTGAAACGTCAGACCTCTTTTAATCCGGAATGGACAAAAGAGCACGAATTTATATCAAAAAGCAGTAAATATGCTTTTCATGGATTTGGCCCTGTGCCAGATTATTTGTTTATTTATGTATAAACATAGTCCAGAGTCCAGAAATTGTATGATTTCAGGCACTGAGCATTTTGCAAGACGGGTTCATCTCCGTGGTCAGTTTTTGAAATATCACATTGTCTTGAATAAATACAAATACTGTAAACAAATACTTTTTTTGCCTCTTACACATCTACTTCAAGATATATTGTAGATCAAATGGTCTGGCAATAAATATGCTATTTCAGAATCACTGTATCATGATACTATCGATATGATGGACAAAATTGTATTGTAGTTGCGAGTACACCAGAGTCCAATGATTCTTGCTTCAAGAATTATTCTTGCTTCACCTAATGCCGCAAAGTGTCCTCCTTTTTGGTGTTATGGAAATGGCCACCCTATGTGTACGATGTCTAATAGCTGGAGTGATGGTGGCAAAATAAATATTATAGATAGTATTAAGATAGTTGCTTTTTTTGCAGTTTGAGTTGTTAAATATCAAAGAACAGATCATTTATAATCCGCAAGCGGAAATGCGTATGAGGAAATGCGCCGCTATCGCAGATTTTTTTTGGACCTGAGGTAGGGGTTCAAGCAGACCAATCACAGCGCTTGCAGTCTGCATAAAATTGACACGTTGTTACATTTTTGGAGAGGAGCAAATAAATATAACCTATATAGTGCACTATGTGCCATTCACCATGTAGAAAATAGTAGATGTGTGAACAAGTGACCAATTTGCATCTTCTGTGTCTATTTATAGTGTAGTAGGGGGGTGGGACGCTTCAGATTCTAGAGAGCATTTGATTGGACAGAAAATCTGATGAGACGCTGAAGTGCAGACTCAGAGTGATGTCATCAAAATCATTCATCGGAAATGAGAGACTGTGAAGTGATGATATACGGGACAACGTTTTGCCATGTTTCAGGGAAACCAGGGGCCTATACCATGAAGCCGGTTTAGCTGGCTAGCCAGATATGTTTAAGCTTAGTTTGTGCTAATCCTGGGTTTTAGGTACCATTAAAGTGGTTTGGCTTTTAGCAGTGTTCATCTCCATAGTAACTTACGTTCCACTAACATCATGGTAGGCCTACAGGCCCCAGGAGACAAGGCCCACGACCAATCTAAAGTATCCATATAGAATTGTTCTGCCCTCTCAATGGGAAAGTGCTCAAGCAACATTGCTCAAAAAGTTGCCCTGTGTATTTTTGAATCTTCTAAATGCAAATTTTGTCATTGTTTTGGAACACAATAGCTTATAGATAACAGTAAATCTAACGTTACTAAAAGCCACAAAAAAAATCAATTTTGATTTCATGGGTAGCCTACTTTAACTTTACACAAAAATTAAGTATTATTCTGCAACAATGGCCGAGTGGCTGTACGTTATTTCTTACATATTTAGACAAAGCTTTACAAACTAACTCTTGTTTACCTGCTCTCCGATACACTAGATGTCCCACTTCCTCCGTCGTGCCACAGCGTTCCGCTGCAGAAGAAGACACCAGGATATTACCAGAATGTATGAGAAATATATCTAGTTTCTGCACTGTTGCAATAGCAGTTATTGCGATTGATGTGCGTTTGTACGATCTCGAGCAGCCGCATTCATGAGAGGCCTCTGAGACGAGCAGTATGTCAGTGCATTTTGAGGAGAGGAGTGGTGTGATCCCGTGTAAAACAGCATGGGGCTCGTGGTATCAGACTATGGAAGAGGTTTTCATCGAAGTCAATGTTCCTCCAGGTACTTCAGCCAAAGAGATCAAGTGTAACATCGGGAGCAAACAGATAGAGCTTCGTGTAAAAGACCAACAGATCTTCAAGGTATGGATGAGCACCGAGGAGACCGTAAATTAAAACTTGTGTTATTAAGATTAGGACAGGATTGTTTTCAATATATAGAGACCAGATAACTTGTGGAGAGATGTGTTGTGCTACATATAATGTCCGTATTGATTATTGGCACGTAATTAGGAGAAACTTTGACAACATAATATACATACAATTAAAATTGATATGTTGCCTTTGGTGAGTGAAAATATGTTAATATGAAATATTTTCATGTTCAATTTCAGATTTTGTACTATAATGTGTTATAAAATAAATAATAATAATAATTAAAATGTTATATATAATATAGGCCAGGTGTCTGCTGTAGCAACTGAGATTGAAACTTGTGGTTAACTTGTATGGACCATTGCATAAAATAATAAAATGCTACCTGTACTGTAAAGGATGGTAATCTGTTAAATTCTATGTTTAGTTAACACCAGGTAAGATTGTTAATAACCTATTGAGGACTGTGTCATCCATGTCGCCGTAGAGCTGGCGATATGTGCCATAAACAGCTTGCAGAACAGTGTTTAGGGCGACAGGTTCAAAACCTGGATAAGCAGTTATGCATACTGCCCCACCAACCTGCTCACATCTGTGCATCACCTACATGTCATGAAGTCAAATTAGTATAAAAAGTAAAAGATCTGTATAAGAACTTAGTGGGTGGATAAAATGATAGTGGGGTCTATAAACAATGTAATGCATTCGGTTTAATAGTATATTAACTTGCATATGGTAAAAACACGTATTGTTTTGGCAATATTGTTAGATACTGAAATACAATACAGTAGGGTGTAAGCTTTGTTTACCTGTGCCACCTCCCTACAGCACAAGTTTTACAGCTTGGTGCAGTGACCAAAAGTACACCTGTTGCATAATCATTAAACGTTTATGAGTGAAAATGTTATGCTAATTTCAGGTTGGACCTGTGATTTTCAGAAGGGTTTTTGGTCTTCTCTGATTAGTTAGCTACCATTCTGAAACATCTCCCATCCGCCTCCGCTTCGGCCTTGTTTTCCTCCATAGTTACGGCAGGGGCTAATGGTTCAAATAGAAAGGGCAGAGGACCTGCACCGCTATCCAATGTGTCTTCATTTAGCCCTGGGGATTCAGGAGCAGAGAAGTCCTCCACCTCAGCAGAGCCCTGCGTACTTTGCCTGGCTATCACCAGACCAAGCTCAATCTTTTTAAGATTGAACATTGGCCTGGGGAGTCTGCTCTGTATTTTCTACTGCACAAGAGGCGTGATCAACTGGCATAGTTCAAATGACTCTGTACGCAATTGGATAGTCCTTCAACCAATCAGACCAACGATCCATCGTTTCTCTATCCTTCATTGTGTTAAACCCGCCAATAGCACGCCAGATGGATAAGCTGGTTTTTGATTGGTCCCCGCAAATTTGTAACAGAAGCAGGATAAAAATATGTACAGGTTTCCAGCCTGAGCTGCAGGGCGAAATCAAATCGCGGCAGATCGGGCTCATAGACCGTAAAAAAATATGGACGACGCGACTTCATTGACTTCCGCTGACCAGAGTTGAAGCTTTCGTAGGCCCGCACATGGCGCTGACATCTTGGGATCAAGTCTGTGCAGTAGCGATCTCTGGACCGGAGTTGCGCATTAGAGAGCAGGAAGTAGAGGCGCGATTATCAAAAGCCCGCCTACACACTCGCAGATGCAGAACAATTCATTATGTTGGTGTGAAATAAACAGTTATAGAAATGTAGAAAATAAAAAGCTAAAGCTCCAATCTCCTCCCAAAAATCCAGAAAAAAGTCTGTTGGTGCCTTAGTGACAACTTCACTCAGAGAAGCCGTCAATCTCAGCTGTCAATCATGAATCATCCCCCGTTTTTATAGCATCAAATAACTAAATAAAACTAAATGTATTTAAAAAACGAACACTTGAAATTAAATCATCATCATAAAAATGTCCAACTTTAGGAAACAATTATTTGAAGTGTAATTTTATTGTTTGTGTGTGTCTGCATCCATTCTAAGGGCGTTTTCACACCTGAAAGTCCGCACCAAGGTCCGAACCGAAGTTCATGTTTTGATACATTTTATGCATTCGGTTAGTTTTGGTTTGGTTTCACATTGCAATTATGCGAGCGGACTAAAGAACTTTACATGACACACTTGCGTCCACCATCATCTATGTGGGCTGCATCTGGACCTTGATTGGTTTGTAAACGGACGTGCGTCTGACATCAGCGTCTTTGACAAGAACGAATGAACGGACGCATATCGCTGCCACTATTGAACAGTGCGCATTGCTTGACTGTTTTCTTTTCGTTACGTTTAAAAGTAGACATTTCAAGCTTTATATACACATATTTCTCATGTTTGTGAGACAAGTAGCCTGCTGAGTTTCGGTTTATTTGAGACGCGCTCCAGTTCATGTGCAAAGCATGTGATTGCTCCCGTGATTATTGTCTGCTATAGATTAGTTGCTTCTTATTTATTAAATCCAGGCAATTATCTGATTAAACGTTGAATAAAATTACAATTTATACGAAACGAAATTCACATTAAAGAAAGGCTTTCTAAGCAAAATCATACCACATTTCTTTCAAAGTCATTTCTGTCTTGTGACATATTGTGCATCTTTTCACTTTTCATAATCAATCCAGCCTAGATTGAATTTAAAAATGAAATTATAATATTTAAAAATATACAGGAACTTCATGTAAATGGTCTGAAATTCCGAACCATACAGAAAATGCTTTCACACTAGAAACGAACCGAACCTTTGTTCAGTTTGATCCAGACCGAGACTACCTCTTTTCGTCGGACCAAATTTCGTTTGTTTGGTCCGGACCGTGGTACGGGGGAGGTTTCACACCTGTAATTTTGATTCGGACCAAACTGAAAAGTCCGAAAATCCAGACCAAACAAGGTAGGTGTGAAAACGCCCTAATACATGGAGAGGTGGGGTTTATGAGCTCTACTGGGACCAACCACCAGGGGGCGATTGAGGCACGGAGGCTTCAGTTTCTGAGAGGAGTGCGGCAGTCTGGATCGGGCTGTCTACATTTTACCCCTTATTTTTAGTGAGAGTTGGCATGGGCCACTGAGAGATGACAGTTGCTCGCCCCCTCTTTCTTCCCTGCCTTGCTCTTCCACACCCACTCCCCTCCCCTCTTCTCACGGTCATCCACGCCCATTTAAATTGCATTTTTCAATAAGATTATGAGGTGGACTTGAGCTGAAAGAGGGGGGTTTCATGAACCTTTAACCAGATTTGCACATTATTTCTCAGCTATGTTATTAACCCCTTAACTGTCACCCTCCTTTTTGAATAGTCGTGAAAAGGCTAAATCTAAACTTAAATGTTTGTTATTCAAGAATGCTTTAGAATATAGACCTAAGTTTGGCCTTGTTTTAAAAAAAGATACTCAGCAGCACTTCAAAAAAATAAAGTATGAAAAAGTTATGGAAGTTTAAATATACTGTAAATCAAATGTACTGTACTAAACATTTTTATTTTATATAAAATATGTATTTTACAAGATAATTTTCCTCTAAAATTATTATAAAACCAAAGCCATATATCTATCCAAGTTGTGTTCAAAATTTGAAGTTGATATCACAAAAATAATCTGAAGTTCCTGAGATTTTGTTTAGGTGCTGCACCAAAAATATCCACCAGGTGTCACCCCACGTTCCATTTTTCTAATGATAAAATGACACCAAAATTTTGAATTTAGAGACCACTGTATGTGGGTATGGGAAGCTTTTCAATTTGGGTAGGCCAAATCCAGACGGAAATGGTACCAGAGTAATTTAGTGTAAATAAGTTACTTTGTGTAAAACAAATGCCATCTCCAGGAATTAGAGACTAAGCTTTCAAATGGTACCACATATGAGGTGAGAGCTTCTCCACAGACATAAAAAATTGAAAGCATATACATGTTGATGTCATTCCGGACCCTGTACCGGGTCCGCAGAGTTTAAATAGGTGGTCAAACAGCCAAATGGTTTCTCTGAGAAATTTGCAAAAAGTTTAAGCACATTTAAAATCATTTAAAAACAAACAACTGCAAAGGTATTAAAATAGTAATGGAAATTCATTGGTCAGAATATGTGGGAGCCCCACATAAATTAAAAGTGCCTCAAGTAACCCCAATCGGTCCATTATAGTTGTTTGTGAACTGTGTGACTAGAAGGAATATTTTGTTTTTAGACAAATTCCTGTCATGTAAACAGAATGCATTATCACATTCCAGCCTGGATAAGTGGTGTTTGTGTAATTACTGTCATGCACCTCTATTGTGTGCTGTAATGTAGCATAGGCATGTGAAACGTCCCACTGAGGTACATGTTGCTAGTGATGCTAATGGAAAATGTCAGCTACTTCTAAATTTTAAATTCAGTTTTTCTGTCGTCTCATAGGGGAAGCTGTTTGGCTCTACAGTCGCAGATGAAGGAACATGGACGTTGGGTAAGACTAAAAGCCAATTACATATTCATGTTAGAGTAAATAGTGCATGTATCTTTCTTAAAATATATCTCTGGGTCTTCGTTGTGCCATTCAGAGGACAAAAAATTAATCCAGATAGTTCTTATGAAGACGAACCGAGAGGCTGGGAACTGCTGGCAGTCTCTTTTGGAGGGAGAGTACGCGGCTGACCCGTGGGTGCAGGATCAGATGCAGAGGAAGCTCACACTGGAGAGGTTCCAGAGAGAGGTGCGGCAGTATTTCACTGCACCCGGCCCCTGGGTCACACTTCATTCATATGTACTTGGTCTTATGGACAACCTCCTGAATTAAAAAATAGATATATTTGGCAAATCAAGTCAAACTACATTTCAAAAGTTTGGGGCCGTTTACATGACACGGTTATCAACTAAAAACAGGAACACTTTTTATGCGTTTTGGCCGTTCATTTACACAACAACAGCGATTGGGGGCCTAAAAAAAGTCCTCAAAGTGCACGTTTTTTGAAAATGTTACCGTTATTGTCTCCATGTAAACAACAAAAACGCAAATCAATGACGTGTTTGCGTATATTTAGTGTATAGGCACGTAATGTTTCTTTACAAAGTGACATCGCCAACTACTGGCCTGGCATGACCAATACAGGGATTTTAATAGTTTCTGCAGATCCGTGTGAACAGTCTGTACACAAAAAAAGAAAACTTTTCAGTTTTTAGTATTGTTAAATGTACCCTTATGCTCAGTAACTGTAATGTGAAATATTTTTACAATTTAAAATAACTGTTTTCTATCTAAAATGTATAACTGCGTTGGAAAAGTTCATTACTCCAGTCTTCAGTGTCACATGATTATTCAGAAATCATTGTAATATGCTGGGGCCATATTCACCAAACATTTTATCTTAGCACTAAGAGTTCTCCTAAATAGCAGAAAAAGTTCTTAGTTAAGAATTTCCTCTTAACCTATTCACAGAACTGCGGAAACCAACTTTTACTACGGAATAGAGAGAAATCTTAAGCTAAGAGTAATAGCGGAGTTGACCGCGTTGCTATGGATGATGTCAGCACGCTTACTAACTATGCACACAGTGATTGGCGGATAAAGGATGGGTCTCTGTCAGTGATTTAATCATAGAAATAATGTAGAATGAGGTATCATGTTGCCATATTCAAATAAAGATTTTAAAATGAAGGTTAAAGCTACACTTTGTAACTTTTCCGTCCACTAGAGGTCACCTGTTCAAAACAAAGGCATAGTTTGACGACGCCACATTTGAGCACAGAATCCTGGGACATGTGGTCTTCACCTCACAGCCGGTGGAAAAGAGTCAGGATAGGACTCGGGCAGAAATCATGTTCATGGATGCGATTATTTACATTACTGTAATATAAAGCAGAGCAGGACCGAGTGTTGTGGAGCTGAGCAAGGCCGCGGGAGCGATTGAAGAGCGGGACCGTTATTATGGCATAGTCGCCAAAGGGACTTTTATTATGACACGGTCGCCGGCGCCACTTCCTCTTTTCCAGTCATGAGTATGAGGTAACGCAGCTCTGTTTATCGTATCAGATATATCTGAGTGTGTTGAAAAGGAAGTTATGACGTTTGCTCGGCTGCTATGACACTTGTTCACACTGCAGTGAGAGTACAGCAGCGTTTCTGCTAAATAAAACCGGTAACCGAGGGAAACGCAGATATGACGCATTCGACAGGCGACTCCCTCAAACGCATAGCTCACACGTCCCGTTTCCATGGTTAAAATAGCAATTTCTCACAATTTACAAATAGTTGGAAACATTTGGGATATTCTAAGTACTCAACTGAACAAAATATATAACACTGGCCTAGTGGTTTTTGGATATTTTACTGCAAAAATCTTACATAGTTTACCTTTAAGTGTCACTAATTAAACAAGTAAATGTTCAGCTAATTGTCAGCCTCTTACGTTTCTGTATCTCGAGATAATTCATGCGACAAATAATGTTTTATAGACAAAGTTTGGGAGGAGCACGTTCAAAATCAAATGGTCTATCTAATCAGCTCGAGAGGAGGCATATTCACAGCTGACTCACCTCAACTGCTTTCTGCATCCCTCCATCACCTCGACTCCTCACTCTCCGCTGGTTCCTATTCCCAAACTGGGGATTCTGGGAAAAATTCTGAGCTTGGCGCCCTCAATCCCCTCGGACAGCATGCCAAATACGCTTGTTTTACTGGTTTTCTTATTTGTAACGTTTTTATTATCCGTTATTCAATGCATAATCTGCGATAACAGGTTAATTTAAAATCTATGAATCAAAACTCGTATTGCATTTACCCAAGGCGCTCTTCGCTACAATGGGGTCTTTTGATGGATTGCCAACAACAGCCATTTTAGGATTGTTTGTGATTTGGTCTTTGATGTAGGAGCCCTCTGGACTACCAACTTTTCACAGATTTAGGAGCTAGTTTTGGCTCTAAAATGTTTTGCGAAATACTTTGATAAAATGTAGGAGTCCTAAAATTAGAACTTGCATGCCCATTATTTTTAAGAGTCTCTCAAATTGGCAAGTTAGGAGCTGCTTTTAGCCTCAAGACATTTTGTGAATATGGCCCCTGATTTACTGACCAAGAAACATTTCTTGTCAATGTTGAAAAGTGGTGCTGCTTAATATCTTTGTGGAAACAGTGATGCATGTTTTCTCAGTATTATTTGATGAATAAGCTTATAAATGAATCTTTGCAGAAAAACATTTTTTTATTACTGTATATAAAAGTAATGGATATCTTCCATCTCTATCCTGTTTCAAACAGAACCCAGGATTTGACTTCAGCGGAGCAGAGATCTCTGGGAACTTTCAGGGTGGTGGACCAGATTTCTCCAGCTTGCAAAAATAAAAGGACTACTTTCATTGCTGTACTGGATGTAGTTTTACCAAATTGCACCAATTTTTTCCCCCCGTTGAGAACCTGTATCTCTTTCTTCCTCTGGAAACTTGGGTTTGAAATGTAGGAGCATATCGCAACGCTGTCTAGCCATCGTTATAAAGCCATAATCGATCACAAGCAGCCTTTGAGTCAAGTCTTTATGGTGGTTTTAATTTAAAAATGCCAAGTTTTTGTTTTGTAATTGCCACCACAGTTGTTTTAGAAGACTGTTGGGCTCAGCTATTTCAATAAATTGTGTTATTCAAGCACTTATTAAAATGTATTTTCTCAAACACCACAAACAAGCGTGTCACATTTCAACAAGGTTTTATTGAAAGGTTCAACTACATAATTTTGCAAAATGCTCTCAACTTCCAGATTCGAGCCAAAACAAAATGAGCCACTTACATTTAATTCAATCCATTTCAACAGTTTTATTTGTACCACTCATTTTTGTTTAATTTATACCAGGTATAAAACAAATGGTCAGGGTTACATACGTTTGTAGTGATAACCAAATGTAAAACAAGCTTCAGCCTGGTCAGTTAGTAATTAATTAGCTCTTTTCTTCTTAGAGGCGTCAAATCAAGTTAAAACCTGCATTTCCATAGCCATCCAGATAAGCAGAATGCCAAAATAAAGAAAACTAAAGAAAAAAAAAAAACCATCTCATTTTCATCACCTTGGGTAGGAGTGTGCATTACGTCAGCGGACAACCTAGGGTGGGAGTTAAGGGTTTTGGGCCTGATCTCTTGGTTCTGTTGTTGTGTTGAATCTCAAAACCCTTCTCCCTCCTCTTCCACACAGTGGACTGAGGACCTAGGCGGTTTTATACTTCATTGCTTTAAACAACCAGCGCTTTTTGCACCGATTCAAATGAACATACTGTACATGTGCAAGCCTTACCAGTGAAACCCATCTGATAAGCTTGCTCAAACCCACCCTTGACTAGTAATCAAGATTGAGCCAGTGCGGATGTAAAATAAATGTGATCACGGCAGGTGTTATAAAGAACATAGACTGAGGAAGGAATTAAAGTTAGCAGAAATGAAGCACTTTAAAGAAATTAGTGTTGGGTGCCCATAGCATAGATTAAAAGTAATGAGCCATTCACAGTTTTCCATAGAACGGAGTTAAGTTGTTCAGTTATGGACACTCAACACTAACTTAACAAGCAGATTCAGGAATCGTGGGTAGATGGGCAATCTTGTAATAACTATGCTTCAGTTGTCTGGCAGTTCTACCAGAAATCATCCAACGCAGTCTCTGGCCATTTGGCTTCAGGCACTTTGTGGTGGCGTATTCAGCCAGGCATTTAGCAACAAGCTCCCTCACACAAACCAGGTCTCCGGTTTTAACCTGAAACACAAGAGCAAACCACAAATTACCATTTGCCTCAATGTTTAATCGAAATACCGTTTTTATATACAATACAGAAGAAAAGTTCTGTCGCTACTTATTGTAACTTTAATTACACATTTTATTTGATACGGTTATGATCTCATGAGATTCAGAAGTTCTGCAAGTCCCACAATATTTGGGCACGATCCATTTGACGTAGGGTGTCGTGATACATAAACAATGGGCAGCAGGACACAAGAATCTATCGTTTCATCTCATATAGTGTGCCATAGTGGACGACAAACAACGCCGTGTCTGCGACACTTCACGGCAAAGACTAGCAGGTTTAAATTTTTTTCAGTCCATCTGTGACTAACCAATAGGGAGCACAGAAGCTCTTCCGTACACCACTTTCAAACATGGCGAAAAAAAAGAGGGATGATTGTACTGGTGCTGCCAGGTGGAATTATGCAATGGAGGAAAGGTTCATGGAGCTATGGCAACAATACACCTGCCTTTATGACATTTCCTCAAGGGACTACCACAACTGAGTGGAGAAAAAAAAATAACTAAGATATATGCTGGCAAACAGTAACAAGAGGCGCTTCTGCAACCCGGTGAATACTGTAATTAGCAATAAGCTAACATACCGCTTTACACTTTTCGGAAGTCAGTTCCGCTTTTTCAATAACATACACATGTCGTTAAAGACGGCAAGAGATGATTGGTAGGGAAGCAGTGAGTGTGTGCGAGCGAGTATGAGTGTTGGGAATCGATTAAAAAAAATTTGGTTTTCTGTAATTAAAATCGCACGTTTTTATTATGATATTGTAATTTCAGTTACTCTCCAAATTAATGTAGAAACAATTTAAAGACAGCATATTTTAAATATGTTGTAATGGCATCTTTTCATGAATGAAAGCCAGGATCACTGATACCAATGTCTCTATTAAACATTAATGACATTTTACATTACAGTATAACAATATAACACCTTTCTTAACTGCATAAATAATAAATATAGATTAATCATCTTTTTTCTGTTACCTTTGTTCTTTGATGAACATTAATGACAGACATCAGTGCTGCTGTCACTTTAAGATCCGCTGCCGAACACGACGCAGATCTGTCACGTGCATTTTTTTCTCACGTTCATTTAAGACTCCTATTATGAGAATACTCGACAAAACTGGCATTTTGGCAACATTGTCCGTGTTGTTGTAATTGTTTGTTCAAGAGCGAAAGAGAACTTGATGTGTGCACGAGACTGGTGCAACTAGGGATCTGAAATGAGACGCAGCCACAGACAGGACACTGACATACAGTGCGTTCTCGTGTCTTGATTCGATTGTTTAAAAGCATTTACATGAATAGGAGTGTGATCATATAATGCAACGCTAGGCAAAAATGTATATAAAAACAAACGCGTTAAATATTTTTAATGTTTTAAAATGAAAACATTTAATTGCCCGTGTTAACGCGTTCCCCAGCATTATATTAATATATTTAAACAATTTAAAAAAGGGACACAGTGACTGTTGTAACAGACAAAAATATGGTGTAGTCTAAACCCAGCATGACTGGTTGTGCAACACGCTTTGCCTCCACCCAACCTCCAAACCAAGTAAACACTTTAAGGGTGTACTCACTAGGCGATCGGAACAGTGCCCAGCAGCGTTTTACCCCCAAAGTCGTTCGGTTGACTAGTGGGAGTGCTCCATACCATGCCCGGGCGTGGTTCGTTTAGCAGGCCCCTTCTTACAAGCGGGCCAGGGCACGGTTCGATTGGGCGCAGTATGCATGTAGTGTGCCTAGTGGGAGTTCACCATGACTCTTTCCCTGCCAGCATTGATCATTTTCACAAGTTTCATGGCATTCAATCTTTTTTTTTGATTGAATATCTGAACATGCAATATATCAAAAGAAAGAACAGAGCCTCTGCTTTTAAACAAAAAAAATTAATGCATTCTTTTTTTTAAATCAACACTGTGGGCAAGTTTCATTTAAAAAGCAACATTGACAAAAACGTGTTTTTTCTCAGCTTTTTTCAAAGCCTAAATCTGGATCGGATTCAGAACAATGATCAAAACATTTATGAGTAGATCAACACCCCCCAAAGCTTCACAGTCCTATAGCTTGTCCTGGGTCAACATTTCATTCAATAACATTAGACAGTTTTGATTTATAAGCCGTAAATGAACGCATAATTTTAGATATGCATATGATTACATATGCTAATCGCTTGTTTCTGCTTTGCCTGCGTTTTGATCAGGAGATCCAGTACTTTTTCAGAAGATGATTAATAGCTCCCCCTACCGTATAATAGAGAAAACCAGACAATTCTATCAATGGCAGGAAGAGAGTTAAGCACCAGCCATTTGTGAAAATCAGTAAATCAGCTTGAACCAAAGTAAATGAAACTCACAGACAAACTGTCCTGTAGACCATCTAGAGCCTCTTTCAGAGCCGGTACTGGCTCACACTCGTGCAGATCCTCGATCTCCAGGGCCAGAAGGGACAAAGCAAGCAGTGAAGGCTGTAGGAACAGAATTATAGGTCAAACTCCAAATCCACTTGGTTTCAAAATCAAACTGCAAAATGGTCCAAACAGCTTACCTTCATTTTAGTGAAAGTAAAGGAGCAATGGCAAGCCTTCAATTGAGCCTCAAGCCTCTCAATGTTCAGAATCATTTTACTGAAAAGAAACATTGAAACGTTATTTCAGTAGGCCTACTACAGCATTTAAAACAGGTTACATAGTCAGTTTCAAGAAACCTACACTACCATTCAAACATGGGGGTCAGGAAGACTTTTACTTTAAGAAATTAATACTTTTATTCAGCAAGGATGCATTAAACTGATCAAAAGTGACTGTAAAAGGCATTCATACTGCTATAAAAGACTTTAATTTTCAAATAAATGCTGTTCTTTTGAACTTTCTTTTCAATGAATCCTACAAAATATGTCATGGTTTTCACAGAAATTAAAGCAGCACAACTGCTCAAGAAATATTTCTTAATATTAAACAGTGATCACAGGAATAAATTACACCTTAAAATACAGTAGAACTGTAGTATGTGACCCGTGCTGGCAAAATGAGGCGCAATGAGCAAATGTTCAAAAATTACTTTTCAAAATGTTTATTAAAAGCCCTTCAAAATTATACGTTTTTTAATGGGGGGGGGGGGGGGGGGGGCGCTAAATCTGAAGTTCATAGAGTCAAAGTGAATTGAGAAAAACCGAGTTAAAGGGGACATTGCCCCTTTTTACAAGATGTAAAATAAGTATCTAATGTTCCCAGAGTGTGTGTGAAGTTTTAGCTCAAAATACCCCACAGATCATGTTTTATAGCCTGATAAAATTGCCACTTTTATAAGGCGAGCAAAAACATCCTGTTTTTGTGCAAGTCCCTTTAAATGCAAATGAGCTGCTGCTCCCTGCACTTTCAAGAAGAGGGCGGAGCTTCAGTAGCTCATGCAGCAGCAACAATAGAACATGTCAGAAACGAACAGTGTTCAGTTCGAACCGGAGTCGGACAATAATGCCTACTGAGCCTGAGAATCTGCTGCATGGACATAGAACAGGTATAGTTTATCTCGTTGCCATCTTGCTTTTATCCACTAATGTTATTAGTACAAGCCTGTAAAGCGGACCCTGTCCGAATGATCGGGGTGCCGAAATTAATAGTTTCTGCGATGCAGACGAGGACGATTCGGTGTCGGTTCAGTAATAGACCATAACCTATTATAATTTACTGACAATTTTCTGCCATCATTTGTCTCGTACGTGCGTTGTCGCGGAAGCATACAATGGCAGAGGGTGGCGAGACGCGAGTGCGAGTAATTAAAAATGCTCCAACTACTTTAAAAAGCAGACATCTGGGCACATTTCGGCTTTTGTGAACAACCTGGTAATTACGACCTGGAGAAAACACGCGCTGTGTGTAAATCATGTCACTCACAAATAAAATGTGCAAGGGGTAATAATACCACTAACTTGAGAAACACGGCAGCCAATTTTCATCGGGAGCTGTTAAGGTGGACCCAGCTCAGCCAAAAATTGATCAAATTATATCAACGTTAGAGTTCTTAAAGGGCCTGTTTACACCTGGTCACTTCATGCGTTTTAAAGATCAGATATCTATCGCATGTATCAAAACGATTTCATTTACATTTGGTCACATAAATGCATCTCCAATTCCTGCACTATATGCAGATTTAATGGAGTTAACATCGCCGAAACAGCTGCATTTTATTAATTTCAAAATCAAAGACCGCAATCGGAGAGAGCGTGGCAACAGCACTGGTAAGATGGTCATTCGGTTTCTTTACTTTTAATGAATATGATTGTATGTTGAGCACCTGCGACTTGCTTTCGGTTTTATTTGCTGTGGTTTATGTGCGCTGGCTTGATGGAGATACAGCTGCTCGTCTTCGGCGATGCATGCTTCAGTAGCGCGGTCACATCTGGCTAGAACATGTCATACAGCCCATAACGCTCGCACACGTTTATTTTTTAGCATTGTTGGGAGACCTGGGACTAAAAGGTTTCAACAACTAGATGCATTTAGATTTAAGCTTTCACTGTAATGCGGCCCAGACCACCTCCTGAAGTGCCTTTTAGTATATTGTGTATTTGTTCTAAATGCTCCTGTTGTCTTCTTGAATGTATCAAACAAAACTCAAGTCTGGGCACAGAAGTGTGTTTTCTTTGAGCAGGTAAAATTAAAGATTCAGTTCATATAACTGACTGACAAAAATGATATACACATGAGGATGCAGAGTATTGTCAATATATTGATACATCGTGATATGGAACCAAAGGCATGATAATCATAATCCAACCGAACCGTGAGACCAGTGTAGGTTCACACCCTTACCGGATGAACAATAAATTTCATAAGACTCATCAGTAAAGTTTTGGTCATCACACAAAAGATGAAGTGTCCGTTTTCACTCCAGACAATCACTGTAAGAGCTGAATATACAGTACAAGTAGTGTGCATTAGAGTCTTATCCATAAACCCCCCCCCCTTGCATTATGATCAGCATAACAGCAAATTACACAAAAACACTCATTACAATGAACTGTAAACAAATATATACAGACCTTATGCCGTCGCAGGGGGTGCTTAATAAACTGGTAAACTTTATATCCGTAAAACAACTCTGATGAACCGTAATAAAGTGCGTGCTCTCCCTTTCATGACTGCCGTGACCAGTAGCGCTCTAGACTAGAAGCTGGATCACGAACAATTGGTACTGATCCATCCTTGAGCTTTAAAGGGGTGGTAAACCACGATTTCACCATTCTAACTTTAGCTAACGTGTAATGTTGCTGCTTGAGCATAAACAACATCTGCAAAGTTACAACGTTCAAAGTTTAAAGCAAAGGGAGATATTTGCTTTTAAAGAAATCAGTTTCTAAGGACTACAGCAAACGGCCAGTAGGCGACTACACACATTCCTCCAGGCTTGCTGACATCAACAGGCTCAATATTTACATAAACCCCTCCTCCGAGAATATTAAATAAGGGGGGGTGAGGCCATTTTGTATCGCGGCGCTGTTGTGGTATAGTCAGGCTGGAGTGTTGTTGCCGCGATGCCGAGGAAACGCTGTTATATTCATCCGGATTGCAGGTCTGGGGTACTTGCTCTGTTCAGTCTTCATAGGGACGGGGGTGCCTTGCAGAGCGTTTAACATACAGCATGTTATATGCACGTGTGTTTGAGTCAGCGGGGAACAGGCGCGCGCGGGGCTTCCTGCAGCACATCTAACAGAGGAAAACATCCACCGTCTTCGCGATTTCAATGCCAGATTTGCACAACGTCAGCTGCGTGAAAAAAACACTGCCGGTGCGTGGATGCACGACGCGCGCGCTGCACATTTCACGGCGGACAACAAACACTTCCACAAACTTCGCGAGTTCAATACAGGATATGCACAACGGCTTGTCCTGAAAGCTGGATTTACAAACAGAAGCTGTTTACGGGCCACAACCTGCAAGTCTGATTTATTTTTCATCGATGCGTTTTCCTGTAATAGGTTGTAGCAAGGAAGTAAACAGATGACAACGCTGTTCTGCAAACCAGTCTGTTAAATGCTCATTCATACTTAACGTTATCCGACGAACACCTAACGTTACAAACACTAACGTTAAAATCTCAACAGCGAACTTGGCATTAGTGTAAATGATTCTTTGATTAGAGCTTTTATGTATTGTTTATCTACAGGCATGCTAAACATGGTTCTGTGTGTGATTTGGCTAAGTTACTAGTTAAAGCCAGTGCTTAGTGTTTGTTTTGGGTTAGTTCTTGCGACAGATATTTGGCTATAAATCATTCTAAAAATACAAAAGTTAAAGTGCCATTCAGTAGCGATCATTATAGATCCACAGTCTTTACTCTTGAGGACTGAACAGGTTCTGCTCGATCATCTTCACTCAAATGTTCTGGGTCTGATTCGGGCTCATATGGTTTTATTGACGCCGTTGTTTCTAACACTGACCAAAGCAAGCACAGCCTCCGGTAAGGGGCGTGACGTTTCCGACATACGTGCACTAGGCGTTTAGCGAATCACAACACACTGGGCCAGCTAACCAATCAGAGCCCACTGCGTATTTTTGAGGGACTGGCTTCATACAACCCGGAAAGCATCAGACCGTTTTACAAGGAGGGACAGAGCAGTGTAGAATAAAGGTCAAATATATGAAAAATAAGGCAATTTTTTTTAAAACGAAGCATGAACACATGTTACAGTGCACCCCACAAACACAGTCAAGCCTTCAAAAGAATGTGTTTTACCACCCCTTTAACACTTTAGCAAAACCTGCCTTGAATTGTCCCTCATTCAGGCAATGCACCTGCACAGCTTACAAGACATTGGCCCTGTCCCAAATGGCACACTTCATGTGCACTTTCGGTCTTGTGGACTTACGAAGCGGCATTACTTCGTGAAAGTGCAGACTCGGAGGAAGACCGTGAAGGTTTAGGGTGCCATTTGGGACAGGGCCATTGTTGTCGCTACAGCTGCTCGAGCGCAGAGAAAATGGCAGACGGTGTACAACTGGCTGAGGCCAGAACCATGCGAATACGGAACAGTCTGTCATCGCTGTGGGTGGAAACGTGCAGATTAAGGGGCGGTAGTATTATAATAGATCCCCTTCCTACGTCAGAAGAGGAGAGAAATCTGAACAGCTTGCAGAGAAAGGCTTACCAAAACAAAGTTACTGAGTTTCAATGGTTGGTAGATGCACTGGGGACCCAATTATAGCACTTAAACATGGAAAGTCAGATTTTCATGAAATGTCCCCTTTAGGGTTGGGAATCGTGAGAAATTTTCCGGTTTCGGTTCCGCCTAACGATTCCGGTTCCGATTCCGGTTCCATTAAAATTATTACACAAATAGTGGTAAAGGAAAAAGGCACAATACGCAACTCAAACAATCCATTTTGTGTTTATTACTTGCTCTAAAATTAATATACAGGTTGGCAATATCAAAAAAGTCCTGTACATATATTACAGTATTAATTAAGCCATTCTTGCAACACATTGTTTTTCAAATGAACACCTCTGAAATTGTCTTATTACATTTTATCTCTCTGTCTCTGAATAAAACCAAGTTATAAATTATATTTATTAGTTATATTTATTAATTAGTTGTATATTAATTTAATAGTAATTCAGTGAACTTGTAAATAATAAATTGCAATTCAGCATTACAAAGGTAATTGTGCCTAAACGCTTACCTAAACCATGGTGACTCAACGTTGACATTATATATATATATATATAGGCCTTACACTATAAATCTGGTATAAGCCCTGAGGCACTCTGTGCTGTAGCAAATGTTTTGTCAAATTGCTAGTGCAGCCTCCTTTGCATGTTATTAACTTTTCACATTTTGCTTCATTATCATTCATTCTTTGGAAATGAATCCATACTTGTGACTTTCTCTTCGCCATGCTGGTGGTCAACGAGAAAATATCTGACGCAAAACCGTAAATGTGTAGTGCGAGGGCTTTCAGTGCTGAACTGCGTTGCACTCCTGGAAGCGGCAGGCAACGTAATTAATATTCATGATGAGGTGAGCCAGAGTTGCCAGGTTTTCACAACAAAACCCGCACAATTGCACAATCGCTTCAACCCGCGGACATGAAACACAGCCCGCGGCAACAGTGGAAAACGGGAAAGCGGGAAAACCACGGACTTGGCAACACTGGCTGTCACTCGCTATGAAAGGATACGCTTCCAGCGCTTCGTACACACATTGCACCAGAACCGTTTTCGGAACCGAAACTTAGGAATTTCGCGCGGTTCTGGTATTTTTCAAAAATCAGTTTCGGTTCTGAATAAGAACCGGTTCTCGGTTCCCAACCCTAGTCCCCTTTAAAGTTTTCTGATGATTCCAAAAAAATAACACCTAGCAACCATACCTTAAAGGGTTAGTTCACCCAAAAATGAAAATTCTGTCATTAATTACTTACCCTCATGTCGTTCGACACCCGTAAGACCTCCGTTTGTCTTATATAGTGATGACGATTTCAAAACACGGCCTCATGAAGCTTCGAAGCCTTATGAATCAGTGAGTCGAATCATGATTCGGATCGTGTGTCAAACCACCAAACTGCTGAAATTTGGCGATCCAAACTGCTCATTCGACTCACTGATTCATAACGCTTCAAAGCTTCATGAGGCCGTGTTTTGAAATCGTCATCACTATACAAGTCGTTATTTAGGGTTTTTTTGCGCACAAAAACTATTCTCGCCGATTCATAAAGTTATTTTAGAACCACTGTAGTGAGATGGACTTTGTAACGACTTCTTTAGTACCTTTTAAGGGTCTTGAGAGTGAACCGTGCATTGTGCCAATGGAGGCCTTTCAGAGCCATCAGATTTCAACTAAAATATCTTCATTTGTGTTCCGAAGACGAACGGAGGTCTTACAGGTGTCGAACAACATGAGGGTAAGTAATTAATGACAGAATTTTCATTTTTGGGTGAACTAACCCTTTAAATTCCCTGGTAATAACACCAAATTTGGCACAGATCAAGTCAAAACCAAATATCTATAGGACAAGTCTATATTAAATTTTCCATGATACCACAATTTAAGTAACATTAATGAGACAGACGGTCTTTATATTTATTAGGACCTACTGTAATGCACGGATCTAAAATAATGTCACATCAGATGTTTTTCCCCAACAGTTAACCAAATGTTCACTTAAGACAAAGCATGTTTGCGCGAATACTCGCCAAGATATTTTGAAGTACTGTGATTCTGTGTATGTGTGTATATCAGGATTGCGCGCTGTCTGAGGTGTCTGTGTACGCGTCAGATCTGTCAGTCAGCGAGAGTAAGATCGTTTTCATGGACAACGGAAAGGTACTCCTCCCAGAAAAAGTACAAATAAAGATCCTTTTAGATGTTTAATCGCCATTTGGAGCATTGGGATCATTAGACAAGGGCTTTATTAACTAATTTTTGAGAAACTCAAAATTGGCCAAAACCAGCATTTCACTTGTTTTGTCTGTAGCTCAAAATGATCTCCTTTTGCCAGCACGGGTCACATATACACAAAGTAGGCATGTGATGGTGAGGAAATGTTCCCACCGGTTAAGCGACGCATGACCACACAGGTAATACCGGTATCACTGGCGGGGGCTTTTAAATCGCCAATTCTAAACCAAAAGTTAAATGCGCACAGCCGCTTGGGCATTCATAACGGTGCAGAAAAGTGCGAGTGCTTACAGAGGAATTAACTTCAAAAAGGCGCCAGTGGACACGTACAGTGAATGAGTGCGGCCAGTCGCATTTTACTTTCATGCCTGAACACCAGCAACACCGACTAATCGCAGCAAGCCTAACACAAAGTCGAGCCCCTCACCTTTCTGCGTCCACCTTCTCTTGAATGTGCGAGTGAAAGAATCTGAGGAAGTGAAGGGCAGTTGGAGCCTTGACCTTCCAGTAGAGCTTCTCCAGAACAATCTTCTCCATCCTCATCATGTCATGGACCGTAAAGCGATTTTGACTGATCCTGATGAGGTCACTGGCCAAAGGAATGCTCTTCTCTTCTTCTGAAGTCTTCACAGCGATGTAGAAGCAGCAGAGAGCCACGCAGGACAGATGCTTGGGCTGAATCTGAAGAAAAGAAATCATTCAACATAAAACCTCTGCGATTCGTACTCAGAAGGTCAAATATGGAGATGATTAGGCCAATTGCATAACATGTACATTTGTCCAGAAAGCGCACACACCTTCACCACAGCCAGGAATCGATCTAGAAGGTTCACGGCAAGGGAGAACGTCTCTGCACTGAAGCCAAAGAATCGGGTCAAGGAGAGAAGCTCTCTCACTTGAAAGTCTCTCAACTTGACGGTCATTCTCAGACCATTATCCGGAGCGGACTCGATGACTCGGAGTCCACTGAGTTTGGGCTGATATCTGGCCTCTTGGTCCACAAGAGTTTTGAGCTGGACTGCGAAAGGCAAAGCCCCTGCTCCGGTAACCTGGTCAATCATCTGAAATTTTAACAACAGCAGCACATGACATTTATGAATAAACAAAGCACAGTGAAAAGATAACAGCACAAAGAAATTGAACATTGTGGATAACATGATTCATGCTGAATGCTTTTATTAGATGGTTTTCCATATAGACAATTTAACGTGGGCTGCAAGTACAAGCTGAACACATCTGACCTCTGCACTACTAGAAGGATAAAAGTAAATATAAATCATGTAACGATACACCTGTTGCATAATGGAACTCAAGTGTTCCCAAAATATCTGATTTCGGAATATTACAGTATTACACCTTTTATTAAAGGGATGGTTCGCCCAAAAATTTTAATTCTGTCATTTAACGTTACTCACCCTTAAGTTGTGCCATTACATTATATTATATTATATTTTGAAGAATGTGTGTGAACAGAAGAAAAATCCATACAGGTTTGAGAGTAAGCAAAGTTAAATGACAATTTCATTTTTGGGTGAACTATCAAATGATGCCATTGTAACAATGCAAGTTAACTTCAGCTAGAACAATTGCTCATCTTGAGCGCATTGAGAACGAGAGTCTACATGTCTGGGCATGTCCCGGCTTCTGAAACTGTAAAGTACTTCAATGTCTTCCCGTAAATAACGCATTCCGAACAAAATTGATCATGTTTACAATGTTCTCTTTATTTTTTGGCGTAGCGCAATGGCGTAAGAGCTCGCGACCACAGACTCGTGCGTAACCGTGCGCGAGAACCGCTGGTCATGTCCGGGCATGTCCACTGACCAGTGTCCGTGCTCCGTTTAACTATATTTGGTTGTTTCATTCGACTTAAGGTAACATTTAAACCAATATAAATTCACATTTACAGTTTAACACATTTCCAAGCCATATGTTGTGTGTTTAGCGTACGAACATAGTGTTGTTTTACGGTGGGGGACAACATTAGGCCTGATCAGCCGTCAGCTCAAAAGAAACATCTGTTAGAGCTCGAAAAACCATATCGTAATGGAATAAGTACACAGCGCTTTTATTTATAAAACCTGAAATACTAGTAATAAATTAATGTATTGCTTACCTTTTGTAGATTTGATGGTATGATTAAAAACAACTTGTATAAAGCTTTGATTTTATGAAATAAAATACACAACAAAGTTATTAAAAATGAAAAAGAAAGTTACAAGTATGTAAGTTTAAAGCACGATAACTTCTGCGCCTTGCACACCCCAACCCTTGGCGTCAGGCAATGACGCGCAGGCTTCCTCCATGTTATATACTCTGAGAAAGTCCATATCCAAACATAGGATCACCTTATTGGGCAGTGCTGACACAGAGCTCCGTGTTTCTAAACGCCTATTGGCTTAGGTTTGTCTGTATGCGTTGACCACGCCCCATCAGGCAGACGGAGGCGTGGTTGTAGTCGCTTGGCAGTGCTGTGAAGTCAAACCTATGATGAGTCAAACATGTTGCGCTCCAGTTATATAGGCCTGAAAATCTCTGAAAACACACACTTTGGGTTTGGAAACAGAAACAGACAAACAAGTATTTAAAGTATTAAATCACCACCATAACTGCGTGAAAAAATGTAACGAGCATTCAATAAATAAAAAGTGAACTCAAATGTAATCATTATGTAATTGGACCTTATGAATAATACTAAACAAAACCAAATAAATGTGTCTATTCAATACCGCTTTCTATTGTCTTTGAGAAACCGTTCACATATAGAATGTTCTAGAAGGTTCAACAACAGTTAGCCAAAAACAATAAAACATCTGAACATAAATATGCACTGTGACCCTAATGGTCAAACAATAAAATACACACATGCATAATATTCAAATAAATACAAGTTACATGGACATAGTCTCCATTTATTATTAACAAATACTCCAAATTCACAGACAGACGATTCTTTAAGCAGAAAATAAAACAAGAAATGTTTCAAATATTTATAAGGTGTTAAGAAAATTATATATGATTTTTATATTAAGAAATCAGAAAGAAGAACTGAGGCCTGTATTGATATGAAATATATTTTCTAGTTTGGGCTGCTTAGTGTTTGAGTACCAAAAGATGGCGCCAAACATAACCACCCGAGTCGATTCACATAACTGCAAAAACCTTCACACCAAAAGGATGAAATCGACATTTTCCGTGCAAAGAGCATTTATGCATCACACCAGAATGCTAAGCATTTCTTATAAACATGGATAATCCTACTGCCTCTTTCCCTAACCCTCCTCACAGCTATTTCTAGAATTAGATGACATGACAACCTGACAGCTCTGATGCAGCTGCCTTACAGACAGCACTCAATTTATTCAAGACTCTCCTAAAGAGAGATTCCCCAGAGCCTGCCTTTTTCACAAGCTTTCCCTAGAGATCCTTTTAACCCAGTGTGCCCAGTTACAAAACCGAGCTCAAGGATGAGGGGTTTGTATGTGGAAGTAGGTCTAGCTTACCCCGGTTAATGGGCTGTGGAGGAAAACAGCATGAGAGGCCATTTTGCTCTCAACCTCTTCACTTGACTGGATGTTTGAATGTATAAATGGGTGATTCTATAATTTCAGGTACATTTGGTGTCCAAAGTCATTATTTTCAGCTTTTTTCAAATGGTTATATTTTTTAAATAAATTGGGTAACGCTTTAGATTATGGCCCGGAAAGTACTGTGTAAGTAAAACGATGTTACAGTGTAACTTCCGGTAATTATTATGTATGTGTAGGAATAATGGAACAATATGTAATATTTGGGGAATAAAGGGGTAACTACCAGGAAAATTAACAAATTATTTATACTGTAAGTAGTTTTTAATTAAGGGGTAATTATTTGTGTAGTTACAGGGTAAATACCATAGAAAACACACAATCTGAAATCACTCACATTTATTTGAAAACAGATTTATGACACTTCTTATTAAAAAAACCCTTTCATTTCAAATACTAATGTCCTTAAAAAAAAAGCATGTTTTGTCCCGTTTTTGTTTCTCTTGCTTGGCTTCTCCTCTTCTTGTTTTCCTTCATTTTCATTATTTCCACTGAAGGAATCCCATGTCTTTTACTATTGTGTATTAATATTTATTTAAATAAAAAGTACACCCAGAAATGCTCTCATAATTGACTTATATTTTCGCTTCTGACCAACTGTTACCAGCTCGTGCAACATGAGTAACGTGAAGCTTCAAGCTTTCAACTTTTAGGAACCCAAATGAGTTTTCATTAGCAGAGATTATTTATTTTTCTGTGTTCATCTGAATAAAGAAAGTCGTATACGTCTCGGATGGCATGAGGGTAAAAGACGAGTAAACGGTGTGGATATTTCTGGTGTTGTAAATCTGTTTTGAAAGTTGTTTTTCAAATAAAGATTTCAGAGTGATGTCAAATTGTGTACGTTTCTTTGTTGTACTTACCCTGTAACTACACAAAACAAGAGGGGAACAAGCACCACTTTAATTAACAGCCGCAGAATCACACTTACCCTGTAACTACATGGATAATTAACCCTTAATTAAAAAATACTTACAGTATAAATAATATGATAATTTTCCTGGTAGTTACCCCTTTATTCCCCAAATATTACATATTGTTCCCTTATACCTACACGTACATATTTTATAGTTACACTATAATTACCGAAAGTTAGGCTGTAAATTTGTTTTAATTACACAGTACTTTCCGGGCCGTAATCTAAAGCGTTACCATAAATTGTTACTCATTGTCATGGATCACAGGATATGCATCATGTAACAATATAATATTTTATGTAAAAAAGTATCATTGTGTAATCAGAAATGTTTTATTTTACTTTTCTGTTTGTAATATTTTTTTTTTTTTTTTTATAAAAGCCCTAAATAGTAATTTTCCCAATTCTACAACTTTGTTGTAGACATTGTAATATTGTTTAAAAATAACTTTTATCTTATAAAAATGTGTCCATAAATCTTGCATCAATTCTGTTACCGTACCATATTTTGCCTTTAAATTGGTGGGATTGTCTCCCACAACTATGTAAGGTACATTCAATTATGTCACTTTCCCTCACTGATAAAATCTGAAGCACTGGAAGGTGTGTGTGCTACTGTGCTGTGCTCAGCCAATGTTCTTACACCAAAAGTTGTAAAATTGTTACCACAATATCAAAAGGAAAACAGAACGAATCACTGATCACACAGTGGGTTGTTTAAAAGTCTTTTAATCATGATTTTATTAGTGCCATGTGCTCTTAGCATTTATGCTAGCAAGTGGAGTTTTGAGGTAAAAAGTTAAAAATTGTCAACTCTGTTGCAGTCAAACTCTGTTACCAAGGTGGAGTAACAATGCTGAAAGTCTGTGACAGAATCACATAGTTGACAAACAGTAGAAATCTGTTTTTGTTTTTCGTTAAAAGAAAGGAAGTAACTTGTGTTTGGCAAGCACTGAATTATTAAAATTGAATATGTTTTCAATAAGATACTGGAAAGAATTCCTGTCCGTTTTTTTCTCTTCTTTTTTTTAACTTTTTGAAATGCAAAATGTATCTCCAATTATAGAATCACTCAAATGTACATTTTCATGCATATATGTGCAGGGACAAACTGCAATAAATGGCTGGAATGTTAAACAGGCATAATTATAGCTACTAATTAAGGATCCTACTGAATTCTGCACATGGCTCAGTGTACAGTCTCCTGCAGACCATGGCTGATCAATATGCTTATCAGATGCAGGGCTGATTTGAGAATGCTTAATTATTTCCTACTGATGGAATATTCAGCTATTTAAATAATCCTCTATTATAAAATGGGGCGCACACTTTAAGCCCCCTGTAGCCTTGTTTGGGTGGCAAAGCAAGCATACTCACAGTCACAGCTTGAACAGGAAGCCATACAAGAATCCTGCTGTTTGGAGCACATGGCTCATTATTAAGATTCATCTGTAGCCCTCTTTTTGCTGGAAAGCTTGGCAAAATGACATTGAGACTCCAGGCAATGGTTGAACTGAAAATGCTTGACGTGAACATGGCTGATCTGATAGCACCCAACAGCGCACATAGTGAGGGAAGCTAAGCAGGTAAACCTGAGTGATCCTGGCCTTCCAAGCTGACAGGGAACGTCATCAGAACTTTAGCCTAACGTTCTAGCTACGTTTTCTCGATGTTATTTACCGACATTCTCCCAGTTACGTTAATAGAATGTTTTTTCAAAGTTATCTGGTCTTTATAATGTTCTTAAAACAAAATTGTGCATTGTTCATGGCATATTTTTCATATTTTCAAGTTTTTTAATGTTAGCCTACTTGATTCAGAATGTTCAGAGAACATTCAAATACGTTCCCATGATGTTTGCAAAATTCTAAAATAGAATTTTGGAAAGTTTTTAATAACCAAGATTTTTTTTTTTTTTTTCTGAGAACGTAAGGAAAACGTAACATGTATGGGAACGTTAACAAAATGTTCTTGGAACATATTTTTATTAGCTGGGTTGATAAAATACCACTGGGAGTCCTTCAGTTGCATAATTTCAAGGGTAAGTAAGTGAAGAAAAGAGCTTCTGCCTCTGAGTAAATATTCAGATAAACTCAAAGGTAGTGTCTAAAATTGTATTATGTTTAAAGCACATGTGACCAGAAGCATGTAAGCAGCCAAACAATGCCAAACTATACCTGCCGTTTACACATTCAATATAGTGTGAAACAGAAAACAGAATGAATGAAATATATAAATGTTTTACAAATTATGAATTTTTATATTAACAAAAGAAATCAGATAATTCCTACTAACCATCGTCCAATGGCGTAACTGAAACCGGCGCTTGTCTTTTTATTATTTCCAGGGTAAATATAGCCTACAGAAATACATCAAATAGTGTGCATTACAAAAAATAACGTAGGCCTTTTGGGTTTCTCGTATCTGTCAGGGTTTTGTTCTGTCTTGTCTTAGGATATGTTTACACGACAGCGATGTACTAAAAACATACAACAACATTGTCAAAACGATTCTCATTCATACGGATTTGCGAAAAATTACTAAAAAGTCTGTATTATGTGTGCCAGGTGACATGTAATATGCATGCACATGATGTCACAGTTTCACAAGTTTATGTTGTTTACTTGGAGACGGTAAAGGCATTGTTTTCAAAACCTTACACTTTGAAACCCGTTTTCAAAATCTTGCATTTTCAGGACCCCAAAACGCTGTTGTTGTGTAAAAGAACCGCCAAAACGCAAGTTTTCAGTGTGTTCTGTTGATATTTTCCTGTGACCCAGTTTTCCCGCTTGTCTCATGAATTCATCCTATTCACCTGTGTCTTATTAATGAACTCATATGTTTAAGCCCTCAGTTTCAATCTGTTCCTGGTTCTGTATTGTTAAACGTTGTTGTGTATGTGGTTGTTATTTCTCCAAGTTATTCTCCTGTTTGTTGTGTTTAATATTAGATTAAAAGTCAGTCTGAGTATTCGTTGTGTGCTTCATTACAGCCACCAACCGTGACAGAATACAGGACCAAAACATAAGGACTCACACTTCAGTCCTTATGTTTTGGTCCTGTATTCTGTCACGGTTGGTGGCTGTAATGAAGCACACAACGAATACTCAGACTGACTTTTCAAGCCTTGCCTAGAAAAACAGGGAAGAACCCTTGAGGAACACACAAGGTCTTTTCTACAACTGGCTTGCCTGACTCCATTTCTTGACTGCTCATTATAGTGAGATTCCCGAGTCCGTTCCAGTGAGATAAATTCCTTATTCTGTTCCAGTGAGAGAAATTCCAGAGTCTGTTCCAATGGAACCAGCGCTCAGCCCAGAGAACGTTACACTGTCATAATGGCTCTGGCATTGTGTGTTTGGACCAACACACGTCGGCTCCAGCCCCTAAGGGCCACTACATACTCAGCAAGAACAGAGAAAAAAAGTTCTCGCTCCCAGGGCTGCGAGAAAAAAATGACCTCATTTGGGAGTTCTGGTTTGGGAGTTCTTGCAGCTCGTTCTTGACACATCATCTGAGCAGAACTTTTTTCTTGTGGGTGTCCGAGAACTATTGTGTGATTGGTCAGAAATACTGCCGTGGGTGGGGCCTCTGAGGACTCCCTAGAAGTTCGGCCCCTGCTTTTCTCATGAAGTATGGAATGTCCTGGCCATAACAAACTTTGTTCTTGTTCTTACCACCTCGAGAAAACTAACAAATTTCTTTGTTCTTGCAGAGTACCAAGCTTTAGTCCGATCCAGAGTTCGCTTCAGCTCATGAGCACAGACTAGTGTCGGCTCCAGCCCATGAGCCTGCTCCAGAGTCCTCTCCAGCCAAAGAGTCCGTTCCAGAGTCCACTCCAGCTCATGAACCCGTTCCAGAGTCTGCAACAGCCCATGAGCCTACTCCAGAGTCCGCTCCAGTGCCGGCTCCAGCCCATGAGTCTGCTCCAGAGTCCTCTCCAGCCCATGAGCCATTTCCAGAGTCCACTCCAGCCCATGAGCCCGTTCCAGAGTCTGCAACAGCCCATGAGCCTACTCCAGAGTCCGCTCCAGTGCCGGCTCCAGCCCATGAGTCTGCTCCAGAGTCCTCTCCAGCCCAAGAGCCCGTTCCAGAGTCCACTCCAGGTCATGAGCCCGTTCCAGAGTCTGCAACAGCCCATGAGCCTACTCCAGAGTCCGCTCCAGTGCCGGCTCCATCCCATGAGCCTGCTCCAGAGTCCTCTCCAGCCCATGAGCCATTTCCAGAGTCCACTCCAGCCCATGAGCTTGTTCCAGATTCTGCAACAGCCCATGAGCCTACTCCAGAGTCCGCTCCAGTGCCGGCTCCATCCCATGAGCCTGCTCCAGAGTCCTCTCCAGCCCATGAGCCATTTCCAGAGTCCACTCCAGCCCATGAGCTTGTTCCAGATTCTGCAACAGCCCATGAGCCTACTCCAGAGTCCGCTCCAGTGCCGGCTCCAGCCCATGAGCCTGCTCCAGAGTCCTCTCCAGCCCAAGAGCCCATTCCAGAGTCCACTCCAGCTCATGAGCCCGTTCCAGAGTCCACTCCAGCCCATGAGCCCATTCCAGAGTCTGCAACAGCCCATGAGCCTGCTCCAGAGTCCTCTCCAGCCCATTTTGCGTTTTATTTAGCCTTTCAATAGTTGCCCGGGTCCTTGTCACCCTCTAGGGGACATTTTAATTACTGCACATCAACATACACTACCATTTAAACATTCAGGGTCAGTAAGATTTATTTTTGAAAGACGCATTAAATTGATTGAAAATGTCAGTGAAGACATTTATATTGAAGTTTTCTATTTCAAATAAATGCTGTTCCTTTGAACTTTCTATTCATCAAGGAATATTGAAAATGCATAATTTTCACAGAATTATTAAGCAGCACAACTGTTTTCAACATTCATAAGAATTATTTCTTGAGAACCAAATGAAAAAATATATGAGAAAATATCCCTATCATCCTTGCCAATCAGATCAGGTTTGACACTTTTAGGCCTGGTTTCACAGACAGGGCTTAATTTAAGCCAGGATTAGGCCTTAGTTCAATTAGGACTTTATAAACGTTTATAAACTTAGAACTTTTATAAACGTGCCTTATAAAAAATAAATTACTGGTGTGCATCTTGAGACAAAACAATGGCACTAAGATATTTTAAGATATGTCAGTGCAAGTTACTTTCAGTTAAAACGGCTCAAACATGCATTTTAGTTTGGGACTAGCTTAAGCCTTGTCTGTGAAACCGGGGGTTAGGGTTGTAATATAGTCACACTCTGTGTCTAAATTTAAGGAAAGAGCCTGTCATAAATGCCCTAATTTCTTTGTGATGCACTTGGCTCCCAGATGACATTTAGAATATGGCATCATACTGTGATGGATTTCCAAACATTTTCCGCTGTTGTTGTTACCGTCCTGTGACCGGAACTGAAATCTAACAGCACTCCTTTTTTCCAAAAGGGTGACAGGCCCCCCCGAGTGGAGTGTCATGGAGGCCTGCTCTGATCCGCACAGCAGGCAGTGCCAGCCATTCGCCAAGTGAAGGTCTGCTGTGTCAGCCTCAATCTGTCTCTGTATCCTCGGCCGTGCCAACACACTGTCTGCCAGGTGCCATAATGCTACAGTATTGGAGCACACTTACTCAGACCCCTCTCTCCAGGCATCAGAGGCAAACACGAGCAGCCAACGAGAGCAAATAAAAAGACTCACAAAGATTCACATGTCAATAGAAAGAGAGAGAATGACACAGATTGGCCCATACAGTACATAAACAGAGACTAATACAGATGGGCTCAGACAAGGAGGATTATTGTCATTTTTAAGCTGGGCTTTTATGAAGGGCTCTTTCCATACATTTAGACATATTGTTGCTTATATTTTATATAGCCTACTACTATTGATCAAATGTTAATTAAAATGTCTCTAATGCTCACCAAGGCTGCATTTATTTAATCAAAAATTAACAGTAATATTGTGAAATATTATTACAATTTAAAATAACTGTTTTCTATTCTAAGCATGAGACTTCTTTCAAAAACATGTAAAATCATGAAACTGCATATTATTCTAAACTATATATGCACACACCGGCAGTGTGTATACACCGATCAGGCATAACATTATGACCACTAATAGGTGAAGTGAATAACACTGATTATCTCTTCATCACAGCACCTGTTAGTGGGTGGGATATATAAGGCAGCAAGTGAACATTTTGTCCTCAAGGATGATGTGATAGAAGCAGGAAAAACAGGCAAGCGTAAGGATCTCAGCGAGTTTGACATGGGCCAAATTGTGACGGCTAGACGACAGAGCATCTCCAAAACTGCAGCTCTTGTGGGATGTTCCCGGTCTGCAGTGGTCAGTCTGTATCAAAAGTGGTCCAAGGAAGGAACAGTGGTGAACCGGTGACAGGGTCATGGGTGGCCAAGGCTCATTAATGCACGTGGGGAGGGAAGGCTGGCCCGTGTGGTCCGATCACACAGACGAGCTACTGTAGCTCAAATTGCTCAAGAAGTTAATGCTGGTTCTGATAGAAAGGTGTCAGACCAACACAATTTTAGGAAGGACATAATGTTATGCCTGATCGGTGAATATGTCATCTGAAAATATATTATTTTATCTTATGCACCTGCTTCAGCTGTTCTGATGGCACAGTAAAGATAGCAATATGAAACTCAGGGCCATGCCATTTCATCAAATACCAATAACATGTTAACAAAGTAAATAAAGATGCCTTTTATAAGCACTGGTGATTAACTTCATATGAATTTCAGTTGAAGGTTGCTGGAATTCCCTCATTTCAACAAGTATGTGTATCCTAGTGTTGTTGATTGGATTTGCTGCTCAATTTAAAGGGACAGTTCACCCAAAATATTGTCATCATTTATCACACGACGCAAGTATTAATAAATGATGACAGCATGTTCATTTTGGGAGGATATTCCTTTAAGACTGTGCAATATCACTATAAATAACTAATGCTCGAACAGACATGATTTACTCAGCTGTTTTAAAACTTTCAACCTCAAAGGCAAATGTAGCATAAAATAAAGCCTGAGTCAGGAGTGTTCAACCATTTCAAGGCCAGGAACTCCTTAGTGGATTGAGAGATGGATCAGGGACATCCTGTTTGTTGCATTTTAAACCCTATTAAATGCCTATGCATTCATGCATTCACGTAGTTTATGATCCCGGCATTATATAAACAGGGACAGAAGAAAACATTTATATGTTTTATGGTAGAAATTAACTTAAAACTGTTTTTTTGTTTAAAGCCTAATATTTTTTTAGATCAAACAGTAATTGGCAAACCCCCAGCACCACTCTAACTAAAGAGAATAATGCAGTTTAAAAATGATTTTCCTTGTCAGTGCGGGAAATTAATGTAAAAAATATGGCCTAGTTCAAACTGTAAGACACACTGAACACATTTATTATAAAAGCCAGAGGCCACAATGTGATATGTGAAAGCAAACACAGCTGTTTGCAAATTGCAGGTTTATGTGTTGACTGACATTTTTGTTTTGTTTTCCGCCAGGAAAGTTTCCTGTGAACTAAAATGAAAGTCACATTCAGGATTAGCAGGGAAAGTTTTCCACATGTGAAACATTAGATGTGTTGCACTATTCAGTCCATCTGTTCAGAGGGAGAACAGCATGATTTTCATGCGCTGAATTCATGTGTCAGTTCAGTTCTATCTTATTTGTCTTTTTTGCTCTCTGGTTCCTCCTCCTCTTCCTCCTCATCCTCCTCCTCCTCCTCCTCATGCGGGACAAATGGCTCCTTTCCTTCTGAAGCCTCCTGCAGGAGTGTCTTCGGTTCCTCGGGCTCCTCTCCCTTGCTGAATTTCTTATATTTTTGGAATATCTCATTGAGATTGAACTCTCGAATTATATTTTCCTGTAAAACACACAAACAAATGTTTTAGAGGTGAATAACTGATTGCTTTGTATATCTTGAGAGTGCTGGACTTTTTACCTCAGTGAAATTCCACCCAATAGCCCTTCCCTTCTTGTCCACTAGAGGGCGCCGCATGAGTTCTCGGCCACCCTGCAATAGCAACAGGGAGGGCAGTTGTTTGCAGAGAGGGGAGGGGTTTACCTTATACCTGTAATGAGAGCACAGGGCTATCAGAGCTGTCACTCAAAAAACTTAATCATAACTAGTATAGCAAGATACATCTCTTAAGAAGACTGCTGCTAAGAAATATTTTGAGGTTAAAGTCACCATGGAATCGAATTGGACAGGTCTTATTCTCTATGTAATATTGCAGTATTCATCATAAACTAAATGAGTAAAGTTCGTAAACAAACGTTGAAGTTGGCTTGAAAAAGCCTTGTATGAAAGTTTATGACAGCGAGGGAACACAAACAAGTTTCTAGCATTATTTACTACATTGGTAGCATGATTTAGCATGAATTAGCATGCTTGAAAACATGTTATCATGTTGCTAGCATTATTTAACATAAATTAGCAGGATGCTAGCATGTTTTAGCGTGTTACTAGCATGAATTAGCATGATGCTAGTATGTTTTAACACATTTCTAGCATGAATTAGCATGTTGCTAACATGATTTAGCATTTTGCTTGAATGTTTTAACACGCTGCTAGCATTAATTACCATGTTGCTACAATTTTCTAACACACTAATAACATGAATTAGCATTTAGTTAGCAGGATTTAACATGTTTTAACTTGTTACCATTAATTAACATGATTCTAGCATTTTTTAACACATTGCTAGCATTAATTAGCATGTTGCTAACATGTTTTAGCCTTTTGTTAAAATATTTTAACACATTGCTAACATTAATTAGCATGTTGCTAACATGTTTTAACACATTGCTAATATGAATTAGCATTGTGCTAGCATTGTTTAGCATGAATTAACATGTTTGAAAACCAGCTTCATCATGTTTGCCAGCATGATTTAGCATTAATTTACAGGACGCAAACATGTTTTAACATTTTGTTAACATGAATTAGCATGTTGTTAACATGTTTTACCATTTTGCTATATTGTTTTAACATTTTGCTAGCATTAATTAGCATGTTGGTAACATGTTTTAGCCTTTAGTTAAAATATTTTAACACATTGCTAGCATTAATTAGCATGTTGTTAACATGTTTACATTGCTAACATGAATTAGTATTGTGCTAGCATTGTTTAGCATGAATTAACAGGTTTTAACATTTTGTTAACATGAATTAGCACGTTAACATGTTTTAACATTTTGTTAACATGAATTAGCATGTTGTTAACATGTTTTAACATTTTGCTAGATTGTTTTAACATTTTGCTAGCATGGCTTAACATATTGCCATGATTTGGCATTTTGCTAGCATGTTTTAACACATTATTAGCATGAATGAGCCTGGCTAACATTATTTAGCATTATTTAACACCTTGACATGAATTAATATTTTGCTAACAAGATTTAGCATGTTGCTATCATTTTTTAGCATTCTGCTTGCATTAATTAGCATGGCTGGCATGAATTAGCATGTTTCTATCATGTTTTAGCATGTGGCTGGCATGAACTAATAATCTTTAATCTTTAACTTCCTCTTGTAGCGTCATCTCTTCTCTTCTCTGATGATGCCTTTACTGGCGCGAGGGCGGGGCAACCTATCACTCACAACCATCCAATCAATTCCCCATGGACAAAATCAAGCCCTGCCCTACATCTGTTCTTGTTTGAGAAGAGGATTCACCCGGATATACGTCACAATAGGGAGGAAAAGACTAGCGCAACTTCTGTTTCATGCTGACTTTAAAGTGAAATAAAAATGGCTTTACCTCTCGGCAACTGCTCCATGTTGTCCAATGTCCACTTTTCCAAATTTGAGGCCTAAGCAGCTATACCTGGAGTACACAGTCAAAGTCATTAACCTGTGTGTGTGTGTGTCTGTCTGTCTGTCTGTCTGTCTGTCTGTGTGTGTGTGTGTGTGTGTGTGTGCGTGTGTGTGTGTGTGCGTCTTACTTAATTGACAGGTCAGCAAAAATGGGGGCAAATGACTGACACTCTGGAGACCAGTTGGCATAAAACTCAACAATCCATGCCACACGACCGTCCCTCTGCAGTTCCTCCTGACATTGTATAAAATAATGTGCACATTAGTTTCAGTTCATGACATAACATGACATTAAATTAAATCATGTGGAATTTTTTTGTATAGTATTATTTTACTGAGTTTACACTACAGTTCACTGTCAGATAACCTGACCTGTAGTTACTTTCTATCAATAATATGAGATATAAAATTAATAATTTTTTTAAATATGGGGAATGGACAAAAATGCTGACCAATTACATGGTTCTACTGTCTGAAATAACACATGATTACACTGAAAAAGGGAAAAAAAATATCTTAATTTGTGTTTTAATATTACCATTTTTATTTTAAAAAAATAATAATTTTGAGTGTTATACATATCCACATGCAAAAAAAGGTACTGATAAAATATACTGACGTCACACTCACATCTATAGTCGAGTCACTGAAGTATGTGATGTACTCCGGGCCCATGTAGATTGGTGGTTTACACGTGATCAAGAACACTGTATATTGCACATCACAGAATTATGTATTGTTATTTTCCGAATCACATTTTTACTCGTGACTATTTTCCAAGTGTCATATTTTCATGTATTTACCCACACACAGCGTGAGGTAGAGGAGGCCTAGTCTCAGGTCCACTCGAAAGAACAGCACCACGTTCGCCACCTTACTGAAGAGAAAAATATTCCCTACGTGTTGCTCCAGTGTTACTGAGAGAGAAAGAGAGCAATCCTCAATTTAAATAAAGCACTATCAATGCACACATATTATTCATGAATATCTAGTTTGATGACGTGTGTAATCTGAACTTACCGGCTCTGCGGTTCTTCATCATGACAATGGCACCGAGAAACATTAAAATCTCCATCTCCCTCTATACAGAGCAATTATACACATTATACAAATAAATAAACTCATTTTAGAAACACAAATTTAATACACCGATCAGGCATAACATTATGATAGGTGAAGTGAATAACACTGATTATCTCTTCTTCACGGCACCTGTTTGTGGGTGGGATATATTAAGCAGCAAGTGAACATTTTGTCCTCAAAGTTGATGTGTTAGAAGCAGGAAAAATGGGCAAGCGTAAGGACTTGAGCGAGTTTGACAAGGGCCAAATTGTGATGGCTAGACGACTGGGTCAGAGCATCTCCAAAACTGCAGCTCTTGTGGGGTGTTCCTGGTCTGCAGTGGTCAGTCTCTATCAAAAGTGGTCCAAGGAAGGAACAGTGGTGAACTGGCGACAGGGTCATGTGCGGCCAAGGCTCATTGATGCACGTGGCTGAAGGCTGGCCCGTGTGGTCCGATCAAACAGACGAGCTACTGTAGCTCAAATTGCTCAAGAAGTTAATGCTGGTTCTGATAGAAAGGTGTCAGAATACACAGTGCATAGCCTCAGACCAGTCAGGGTGCCCACGCTGACCCCTGTCCACTGCCGAAAGCGCCAACAGTGGCACGTGAGCATCAGAACTGGACAACGGAGCAATGGAAGAAGGTGGCCTGGTCTGATGAATCACGTTTTCTTTTACATCACGTGGATGGCTGGGTGTGTTTGCGTGGCTTACCTGGGGAACACATGGCACCAGGTGCACTATGGGAAGAAGGCAAGCCGGGGAGGCAGTGTGATGCTTTGGGGAATGTTCTGCTGGGAAACCTTGGGTCCTGCCATCAATGTGGATGTTACTTTGACACGTACCACCTACCTAAGCATTGTTGCAGACCATGTACACCCTTTCATGCAAACGGTATTCCCTGGTGGCTGTGGCTCTTTCAGCAGGAGAATGTACCCTGCCACAAAGCAAAAATGGTTCAGGAATGGTTTGAGGAGCACAACAACGAGTTTGAGGTGTTGACTTGGCCTCCAAATTCCCCAGATCTCAATCCAATCGAGCATCTGTGGGATGAACAAACAAGTCCGATCCATGGAGGACTTAAAGGATCTGCTGCTAACATCTTGGTGCCAGATACCACAGCACACTTTCAGGGGTCTATTGGAGTCCATGCCTCGACAGCAAAACGGGGACCAACACAATATTAGGTCATAATGTTATGCCTGATCGGTGTATGCTTACACTCTATTTTAAGGCGACGTAGTTACATTGTACTTACTCAAAGAAGTACTGAGTAATATTAATTAACTACATGTACTTACAATAGAGGGTTTGGTTTAATGTTAGTTACTTGTAATTATGCATAACTTACTGTTGTTATTATTATAGTAAGTACATGTAGTAATGTGTAACTACGCCACCTTAAACTAGTGTTACCAAAATAAATCCGTAAAATAATAGAAAAAGTACTGGCAGCTTAGATATAATTGCGTTTTGTTTTATTTATAGGGTCAGAGTCAGACAGCACAGCATGCAAGGTCCAAAAGCATGTCAGTACCATGTTACTTTTCAGCTAGTGCAAGAGTAAAGTGTTATTAAGCTGCAAATAAAGTTAGGCTGTAGTAAAAATACTTTCTAAGAGCATGACAGCATGAAAGGCTTTCCATGAGAGTTTCTGTGAACTGCAGCACTGACCCAGTCAAAGGCGCATGAGTTGGCGTCTTCTCTCTGAGATGGCAAATGCTCGCACAGTCCCGGGCAGCTGCGTACGATGGGAAACGCCAGTGTCATCAGCAGTGACAGCCAATAATAGGGCCGATAAAACCATTTATAAATCTGTGGAAGATGGTATAAAGTGGAAACAAGCCCTCTAATTAAACTCATTGCTGCAGACGTAGTAACAACCAACTCCCATGTGGTAAAGGAAAGAGAAGGGGAGGGTAGAAATAGATCACAGACAGCTGAGGGGTGAGTGCGGTAATATGAACCGTCAGAACAGATAAACGCGTTTCGAGAAAACGACTTGAACTGCTCGCTTTCCGTTGTGTGACGCGCTTGTTCTTGGCGGGGACTTTTGTAAACATCAACAGTAACATGGAGGAGTCCGAGAAAAGCAGCGAACCTGTGTCAGCTCAAAATAATCCCGATAAAGTTGGTGATGTTTCGTCAGAAGCATCGACTCGTCGCAATGATTCGGTTAAACCTTCTCAGTCTAAACCGAGACTCAAACTCTTTAGTAAAGTGATGGAGAAGAGTCTGCAGTGGCTGTTGGACAACGCCAGGTAACGCGTATATAATACAGCTTTTCACTTTATTCTCATTTGAACATGTTGTTCTTGTTGTCTGTTACTAAGTTGCTTCACTTTTTAAACTTAGTTGCACTCTTTGTGTCAGTTTCGACAGGTTTTCCCATTATTTCCAGCCACTGTCAAAGCAAAACCCTCAGCTGACTGAAGCAATGCACAAACAGTTCATCAGCCAACTGCAGACTTTAGTACAGGTAACTTTAATGCACACATTGCCTTGTGTGTGTGTGTGTGTGTGTGTGTGTGTGTGTGTGTGTGTGTGTGTGTGTGTGTGTGTGTGTGTGTGTGTGTGTGTGTGTGAGCGCGTGCATGCAAACAAAATCATTATTGTATAGTGACTACAGTACATTGCATTACAATGGGTATACTTAAAGGGATAGTTCTCACACAAAAAATGAAAAATAGCCCATGGTTTACTCACCCTTAAGCCATCCTATGTGTATAGACATTATTCTTTCAGCTGAATACATATTTATATTAAATAATGTCCTGGCTCTTCCAAGCATTATAATGGCAGTGAATGGAGGTCGAGATTTTAAAGCTCAAAAAAGTGCATCCATCCATCATAAACGTACGGCTCCAGGGGTTAATAAAGGCCTTCTGAAGTGAAGCAATGCGTTTGTGTCAGAACAAATAACCATATTTAACACGTTATAAAGTAAAATTCAACTTACGAAAAAAGCATAACCAGCACAACATATAACTAGAACGTAGCAAAAGCGTTTTGAACTAAGAGGCGTTTTACGCCGCATTCACACGGGGCGTCGGCGTCAACGCTTCTCGTTTACTTTGAATGGGTGACGTCATGCGTTGCCGAACTGAATTGTGGGTTCCGTCGCGGCGCTTCACTCGCGTTGCAAGCGGCAAAAGTTGAAGATTTCTCAACTTTTCAAGCGCCAACGCAGGCGTCATCCAATCAGATCACCCTATGCAAATATCCTAGAGCAGACGCTAGCCAATCGCGTTCGTTTAAAACACCGGTGAATGAAGAGTGAATGAAGAGTAAAGAACGATCTAAAATGGAGGAAAAGCTAATAATTGCGGTGGATAATCACCCGGTCCTTTACTACCAATCATTATTTACATACCGGGACACAAACTGGAGAGACCAGGCCTGGAAGGAGGTGGCAGAGACGGCTGGAGAATCTGGAATGTATCATGCTTGTATTCCGTCCGTGTACTCTGTTTATCATTGAATGACAGGCAGCATATCATATCATGTGTGGTTCAAATAGGCGCTATCCCCCAGCCAAATGAGGAATCAAATATTAAAGTGATCAGTTTTCATACACAAAATAGTCTCACAGACTAGCGCTTTTTTTGTGTTGTGTTGTGGTCCAAGCGGCAAGTAATGTGATTAGCTGTTGTCACTACGACGGTCGCGCCAAGCTTCAGCCACGCCCTCCATCAAGCGTTGACGCCGAAGCCCCGTGTGAATGCGGCGTTACACTTTTTCGTAAGTTGAATACGGAAGGCGGTCTGGTGGAAGCTAGATATTTTACTTTATAAAGTTTTAAATATGGATATTTTTCTTACACAAACCCATCGATTTCGCTTCAGAAGGCCTTTATTAACCCCCCGAAGCCGTGTGGAGTACATTCATGATGGATGGATGTGCTTTTTTGAGATTCAAACTCAATATACAGCTTGGAAGCATCAGGATGTTTATTAATATAACTCCGACTGTGTTCATCAGAAAGAAGAAAGTTATATACACCCAGGATGGCTTGATGGTGAGTAAATCATGGGGTAATTTTCATTTAAAAGTGAAATTAAATATGTAAAATATGTCACAACAGATAGAGAAACTACACGTGGATAATTTGATGGATTGAGCAGTGTAACATCCAGCAGTTTATAGGATCAGAAAGTCGCTTTATGTTAGCAGTTATCAGATCCTTCTGATCATGTTCCATATGTTTTGTGGTGATGGTGATGTGTGTTTAGAAAGAAATCACCACTGTGATTGAGGAGGGCGACCTGCAGGGGAAGCTTGAAGAGTTGGACAAACTGGAGGAGCTTGCTAGAGACACGCCACAAGCCGCATGGTGAGTTCACAGACTGATGCTCTCCTGACTCCACTGACTATTGTTTTTACAATGCACACAATGGCAAAAGCAGGCATTGCTCTTACAATGAAACAGTAACATTCATATTACTACAAAATAGTTATATACAGTTACGTACAGTATACAGATATGTGTACTGTATAATGGGGGATACGGTACACAATATTTGGAGCTAATTCCTTATAACTCTTAAAGGGATACCCAAAAAGGAAAATTGTCATCATCCAAGTTGTTCCAAACCTGTACAAGTTTTTTTTCTTCTTTTGAACACCAAAGAATATATTATATGGGTAACCAAAAAGTTGATGGGCCTGGATCTGGATCTTTAAAGAAAAAGCATATTGTGTGACATTAAAAGCATTGTGTCCTGCTTTACAAATGCAAGTGCACAGTATTTCTTATTTAGTAAGCTCACGTAAGGACCTCATGTTGGTTAAGTTGAACATTCAAGTATTGCATCTCTTTTAATCCTTTAAATTAAAGGTGAAGTGACTTAAAAATAGTTAACTCCACATCAGCTACATAAATTCATCAACCAACCATTCAGAAACGTCCTGTTGCATTCTACATGTTGTCACTACTTCTTGAGTCTCTCCATCATTGTCCGACTCCAGTTTGAACATAAAAGGCTGAACGGTTTCAGACATTTTCAGTGCGTGTCTGCGTGATCGGAGCTGCTAACACAAGCTCTTGAAGCTCCGCCGCCTTCCTGAAAGGGGGCCGGGAGCAGCAGCTCGTTTGCATTTAAAGTCCTCGTGAAATCAAAGTTGATCATATTTACTTTGTTAGTGCAAATTGCTAGTTTTGTGGTGAACGATCCATCCGTGCAAGTCAATCCGCATCAAAAAATTATTTGGCTTCGTAATCTTTAATCAAAATCTTAAAATGCTCCTCCCCTCTACATTGGTAGGTGTTTGGGGGAAATGCGAAAGGGGCGTTTGCAATTAAATACTACTATCTCTTTATTATTTTCCCACTAAATTAACTAAATGAAACATGTTTGCTTCGTTTTGAACCTTTATAATGCAGGCGTCCCAGTGGTGTTCCGGACCAGGATGTGTGCAGTGGTTTAGTGTCATATTATAAGAAGCAGGAGGAGTACATGCGGATCCAGCTGAAGAAAGTCCAGAAGGAGAACGCTGCCCTTGCTCAGAAGGTGCAGGCCGGCCGAGAGAACATCACACACACCGAGCAGCGCATTGCCTCAGGAGTGGAAGAATGGAGGGTACGAAAAAAAAACGGATTTCATTGAGACAGTCACACGTTTTCATTGCTATTTGTTACCACATATTCAGCTTTACCTCTTGTTTCCCACCTGCAGGCATCTCTTGAAGATCTGGAACCATTTGTTTCGACTCTTTCCCCATCTGAAAACTTTGGGTCTCTCTAAAATCCATAGTCTAAATATCTTTTCCTTTTTTATTTAAAGAAGCTTGAATATGATCTTATTGTGCATCTGCATGGTTTGTGTTTTAATATGTCATTAGTATGTGTACTCAATTCATTAAACATTCCATGCACTTTTTAACAATGTTGTGTTTCATTCATTTGTAACATTTAAATTAGAAATCTCTGTGGCAACTAGAACTTCTGCCAAAGGTATAGTAACTACAGTTATTGTTGCTATTGATATATCAAAATATATGAATACAGGATCTCCTTTTACATTGTAAGAAGCATCTGAAAGCATGTGATGAAGCATTTTGATGACAGTGCTATATTACCAGTTTTATTAATATTATTGTATTTATAAAGAGCGGTAATATTGGTAGAAATATTTATGATGATACATTTGTGCACAAGGGGAATTTTTCTTTCAACACTGGTTATTATTTGATAATACAGCCCACAAACATGCTGCAGTCTTCAAAAATAAAACAGAATAATACAAGCTTCAGGTGTATTATTATCAGAAAATATGGCCTGTGTTAAAAAGCATATTGAGATCTTGTCAAATTTCTGATTTTAATCCAGGGTACAAAATAGGATTATGATACACACGTTTGGCATTTTTTAATATCAAAATTAGTTAAATACAACGATATATTTTAAACAATTGGAAATGTGGTGTGAAGCAATAATGGTTGACAATAACTCAGTTGAGTGCGCTTATGATCGTGTCATTACGGTACCGCTATTGTTGATAATGTGATGTACCATATGGATGCTCGAACACCGTAACAAACGCCTGTGACCGGCAGCAGTTCCGGACTCTTTATTCGTACTTTTTATATATAAATGGTTTAATTTCAGAAGTTATGACGGAAATATTTTCATCTTTGTTCGGACAAAATGATGCACAGCCACCCACGGGGCCAGCAGCTTTGGGGTTCGCCACCGGAAAACCTCCGCCGCCTATGCCGCCCAACCAAGCGCCCGTGGCGGCTCAGATTCCAGCACAGCACGGGGATGAGGGGCCTACTCTGCGAAAACCCGGAGCGATGAACGAACCTTTCTATTTACTACGAGAACTGCCTGGTAAATACGTCTGTAGTGTTTAAGACGACAATTTGTAATAATGTTATGTAACATGGTATACTGCATCTGGATCGGCTTTTGTTTTGTGTTTGTTCTGATTCAGTTGGAAACGACCTGACGGGAAACACGAACCTCATCACTCACTATAATCTGGAACACTCGTATAATAAATTCTGCGGCAAGAAAGTGAAGGAGAAATTGAGCAACTTCTTACCAGAGTTACCAGGTAAGGCCATTTGAGAGAGAGATGCATAATATCCAATGAATTCTGTGAAAGTCCTGGTTATAAACGGGGCTTTGACATATACCATGTTAGTACCGTGGTGTTGTTTTGCCATTAATATGTGTTTTCTCTCTTGCAGGTATGATAGACTGTCCAGGGGTTCAAGATGGCAGTTCTCTGCGTTCTCTCATAGAAAAACCTCCGGTCTGTGGAAACTCTTTCAGTCCACTGACAGGCGCTCTACTCACTGGATTTAGACTACACACTGGCCCGGTAAACTAGTGCACTAGTAGTGAGCTGCCTGCCTATACACAGCATATTTTTAAAAAAATATTTTAAACATCTTAAAGCTTCATGTTTATAGTGTTTGTGTGTGCTGTAGCTTCCAGAGCAATACAGACTGATGCACATACAGCCGCCAAAGAAAAAGAGCAAACACAAACACAGACATCATCGACCGCAGGATCCTCTACCACCAGGTGACTTACAAACCTGAGACATTTTCACAGTCTCTGCACATACTTACACGCATTAACTTGGCAGTAACCTGTTTTTACCTGTGCAGAAACCCCCTCAGATTCTGATCCCAAGAAGAAGAAGAAAAAGAGGGATGATGACCCCGATCGCAAGAAGAAAAAGAAAGACAAAAAGAAAAAAAAGGTGAGCGACTGCGCAGAACGTCAGGACGAGCTTACAACAGTCCAGCGGTTGAAAGTACTTTTGAACAACATTGGGTCTTAGAGGACAGACTATTTAAAAAATAAATAAATAAATAACTACAATTATAAATGTATAATACATAAACTTTGGAAGCAGTTTAGCTTCTGTGTAAATGAGATGTAGCCTTAAACTTTGCCCTTGTCTGGAAAAGTATATAGTTCATAATTAATTTGAAGTTGCAGATTTTGTCATTTCATATTGTAATTCGTGGTTCTACTATATTTATAATGTGTATGTAACACTCAATTCTGCAATTTTAATCCATGTGTAAATGCACTTTCTGATACATATTTATAACAGCTTTGTAAAGAATTCATTTAAAAATTTATTTTTCCCCCAATCAAATAAGTGTTGTTACTGTTAACTAAAACTACTACAAATGTTTTGGTCAACAGATGTAAAGCTAAAAAAAAAATATAACTATTAGATTTAAAAAAAAAAAAAAAAAACTAACTAAAATGAGAAATTAGGGTATAAATATGAGATTAAATCACCCTAAAACAAACTAAAACTAGGGTATAAATAAAAGATGATAAAACCCTAAAGACAAACTAAAATGAGAAATTAGCATATACATATTAATACCCCATAATATAAAATAAAATAAAAATTAGGGTATAAATATTATATAAACACCTCTAAAGACAAACTAAAATTAGAAATTAGCATATAAATATTAGATTAATAAATCGAAAAAAAAACCAAACTAAAATTAGGGTATAAATATTAGATAAAACAAAAAAAACTAAAATGAGAAATGATGGTATACATATTAGGTAAATGTTAGATTAAAAAACCCTAAAAAAGCAAACTAAAGTTAGGGTATAAATATTAGATTTAAAAAAATGAGGGTTTAAATGTTAGATAAATATCTGATTGAAAACCCCTAAATAAAAAAAACTTACTGACATAAGTACTAAACTATATAAATTATATATATATATAAAAAAACTAATAAAAATAAAAGCACATAACAAAATTAAAACAATAAAAATATAAGCTACTTCAAAATATTAATAAATATTACATTTATATAATACACTGTAAAAAAAAATGTATAATCTTCCCAACTCAATTTTCTAGTGACTGGTCACATCTAAAATTTTCAATTGGCCAAATTGAATTTCTGTGAATTGAATTTTTTCAATTGTGGCAACAGCCTGTTAACATGGGCTCAATTAGAAATAATATGTTGAGCCAATGGAAAAATGTAATTTACCAACACTGTAAAAAATGTCAGGCCTCTCCAATTAAAAATTTTCTTGTGACCGATCACATCTACATTTTTCAATTTGGCCAACTAAAAAATTTAGATGTGATCGCTCACTAGGAAATTTTGAATTGGAGAAATGTTTTACAGTGAAACTGTGTGGTTGGTCCAATTAAATATTTTAAATTGTAGTAACAATTGTTTATTTCTCACTGTCCCAAAAGACAAAAATGACTAAAAACATAAATATATTAAGCAAAATACAGAAACAGACAACAGGGTTGACATTTTATCACATTAGCCTACTTTATTAACAAGTAAATTCCAACACAGGATATTTGGGTGAAAATACCTTATTTTCAATAAGGAAAAACTCTGAATACATTCAAGAAGTCTTCTGCATAACAGGATGTCTTAATGTGGTGAAGAAAACACGGCATAGGCTAAAAACCTGCAAATAAAAATAGAAACTAACATTAATGACAAAGCTCCCCTGCATCACATCTGGCAAGAGACAGAACAGAAGCACAATTAAATATGTTTGGTGAATATACAATTTTAATTTTGAGTGAAGACCTTAAGCTATGATTAGTACAATGCATCTTTTTGCATGGCGATAATTATTTGGAAGTCATTTATTGGGCCAATATGTAATGATCAATTTGCACAATTTCCCCCCCCCAATTTTTTTTTTACAGTGTATTTATATACTTTAATAGTATATATATAACACTGCAATGAATAATATGATATTAAATGCATATACATAATCTTCTATATCAGTTACATCCAAAACTAAACAAATGGCGGCCAAACCACATCCGTATGCTGTAGAATATTTTACCTAGAATCTTGCTAGGCTTTGATCCGTCTCATTTGTTGGTCCCAGTATTTTCTGTGCATGCTTTTGAAACATCTGGTTTCTCTGTGCCCTCTTTTTCTCTCAGAATCGACACAGTCCTGATCATCCTGGTCTTGCTGGATCTCAAACCAACAGCAACAGCCTGAGATAGAACATAGCAATGAAAACGTGTGACTGTCTCAATGAAATCAGTTTTTTTCGTACCCTCCATTCTTCCACTCCTGAGGCAATGCGCTGCTCGGTGTGTGTGATGTTCTCTCGGCCGGCCTGCACCTTCTGAGCAAGGGCGGCGTTCTCCTTCTGGACTTTCTTCAGCTGGATCTGCATGTACGTGTGTGTGTGTGTGTGTGTGTGTGTGTGTGTATGAGAGAGAGAGTGAGAGAGAGTGTGTGAATGAGAATGAAAGCATGTTTGAACAGTGTTAGAGACCCTGATATGGACCAGTGTGTTTGACCGATGTTTACAAAGACTGATTCATGAAGATTTCTGCCTTTTTTTTTCCCTGAATATATAGAAAACCTGAATGAATAAACTTTATTCTTTACGTATTCTTCAAAGGAACTTTTTTTTTCTTCACAGCATGATTGTCAATTGAAAATAAACCATAAATGGTGATTTAACGTCAGGCATTACTCCCAAACAACTTATTTAATCAATATGGTGTTTGGATCACATTTTGGTAGAGCCACAGTCATGGAGATATCAGGGAATAAAAAGTAATAAATTCGTCACAAATTTCTATATTCAGAATAATTTGTTTCAGCTCTAAAATCAACTAGAAGAATCTCGTTAAAGGGATAGATTACCCAAAAATGAAAGTTAAGAAAGTGTAACTCCTCTTGCAGTCCGCTTACTCTACATCAGACGTCGCACCAGTTACGCTTTTTCAGTAAGTTGAGTACGGAAGGAGGTCTGGTGGAAGCTAGATATTTTACTTTATACGTGTTAAATATGGATATTTTTCTTACACAAACGCATCGCTTCACTTCAGAAGGCCTTTATCAACTCCCCGGAGCCGTGTGGAGTACTTTTATGAGGGATAGATGCACTATTTTGGGCTCCCATTCACTGCCATTAAAGCTTGGATTAGCCAGGACATTGTTTAATATAACTCCGATTGTATTCGTCTGAAAGAAGAACGTCATGGGCTAATTTTCATTTTTGGGTGAACTATCCCTTTAAAACCACTATAGAAATCCTTATCCAGTCAGGAGAGGGCAGTGTTGGACAAAAAAAAAAAAAAAAAACAGTAGCCTAAGTCAAAAGAGTGTTAGATATTGACACTTTTTTGTTTAGTGTTGCAACATTGCTCTAGTCTAGAAATTTCATTTAGCAAAAATAACCAATACTAGTAGTTAAGGACGCTAAAAATGAATGAGGACCGTCGGACAGGGACAGCATTTGCCAAGTGGTGCTCACTGCGCCCTTCTTCACAGCCTGGATAGCTTTTTCTGACAGGAAGCATTCACAATACAATAAAAAGCAACAATTTTACTATGGAATCGCACCCTCGTGACACAAAGCGAAAACATGCTGCACACGCGGACAAACTTGAATGACAGCAGTTTACAGTTCGGGACGAGTGTCTGAAGGCGTCAATCATTGCATAGCTTTTGACATAATTTCTAATAAATTAACCAAAAACATTAAAGCCTATTTATCAAATATTATATTTGTCTAGCAAAACGATTGGAAGGTAACAAATATGTATCTGAGTAAGTTTTATTGTCTGTTCATAAGCTGCTCCAAATTGTGGGAAGCGGATTTGCTCCTGTGAAAATAAATGCAACATTAACGCATTAACCCTTGGTGCATCAATTAAAAAAAGTTACACATAGGTCCATAGAGGACAGAAATGTCCATGTCGGAAAAACTGTCATAAAAAAATGAATCTTGGGAGCACAGACTTAGGTTTGGTCTCATTTTAAAGAAGACCCATGGCAGATTATTGTTGAAGTCAAAAACGTTTAACAAGTGAAATTATAGAGGTTTAAGTTTAGGAAAATTATTTATGAATCATAATTTATAACAAATATATATTTTTGAAACATGTTGAATCCTAAAACTGCTAGACAATCAAAGCCATGCATCTAAACAAGCTGTGTTCCAAATTTGAGGTTGGTATCTCAAAAAATAAGCTCTCAGTAAGATTTTGTTTGGGCGCAGACAGGGCCGGCCCTGACTAATTTGCTGCCCTAGGCAAGATTTTACTTGGTGCCCCATGTATCAAGGTTTAGCACTACATGTTTTCAGTCTAAGTTGCGGAAACACTGCTACTGTTTTATTTTTTTTAATGCATTGATGTTTTTAAATTTTTATTGTTGTTGTTTTATATGATGTCCAGTCCATTCTACCCCGTCATTCATGATATTATTATTATTTAATTGTTTTAAAAGGCTGATGATAGTTAAACTATACAAAAATAGCACCTATGCCACATTACAGCCTAAACACAAATAACAAGTAATTGCATCTAGCATTCATGCACAAACTATTGAGAACTAGCAAAAGTGTTTGTTTTCCAGTAGATGGCAGCAAACTTTCATTAATATGCACATTCATGTTTTCACCATGAATTAAACTGAGAAATTTAGATATTTAATGTGAAATTTACATAAAATGTTGCTATTTTAATTAAACCTGTATATAAATATCATTACTAATTTCGGCAAATACTTTTTAAAATGTCCATATGTTCCCTTAAAACTGCACAACTGTAGAATAAAAACATTAGGCTATTAAAAAGTGATATTACATGCGTTTAAAAATCAGATATGATTTTATTTTGAAAAAATACACTATCTGTGGCCACTGGAGAACCCAGAACAGCTGCTTGCATATAGTTTAAGGTAAAACTGGAATTAATTAGTGTACATTAGTATTTTACTACTATGCAATTAAATAAAATGTTCATTCATTACACCACTTTACCTCTGTCTTTACACTGCAAAATATTCTTAAATCAAGATGTATTTACTAGTAAAATGACATTAGATAATTTTTTGAGTTTGTTGAGAAAGTGAGTTTTAGCTTAAAACTGGCACAATTATCTGCCAAATGGGGTGAGAAGAATTATCTTATTTCTGTTTGGGACAGAAATAAGATTTCAATCTCTCTCTATGGCTCTGATACCTACACACCACACTCTGACATCCATACTAACACACCCACACAGTTACAGCTGCATAATCTATCAAATTGGCTTTATAATATGCAAAAATAGAAAACAGGAATAAAGTTAGTAGGCTATTTGCTTTATACGCCAAACCTGAAAAAATAGTAAAAATTACCATTTTGAAGCCTTGCCAACAGAATAAAAGTTAATAAAAATAGCATTTTTGCCAAAACGATGCTAAGAGGAGGTATTTTGTGTTCCTAGTGCAAAAATGTATTTTTGAAAGGAAATGGGGATGAAATAGTAAGATTTCAATAAAAATACACACCTGTGGCAAATGTTATGCAGTTAGCATTAACAAAGTTTTCGACAAAACAAACCTGAAAAAGCCAAAAACGTCCATATAGATGCACATGGGTTAAGAAATGAAAAGCTACACACTCCATCAATTAGTGTTAGAAGAACTGTTGCCAAACATATAACATGCTAGAAACACAAAATTCACTGCGATGATGATCCAATAGCGGGCAGTGTATGGCCTACTGTAACATTATTTCTGTAATTGTAATTCCTGTGAAAATGCACTTAAATTATATTCTGATAAAAACTATAACAGTATATAAATAATACTAAGATAACATAAAATATTCCACTGATCTCAGGACTAGGTGGTCAGTATGGCTAGAATGGCAGGTACCACTAGATGGTGACATGCTCCATGAAGATAGACAATCATGACAAACTTAGATTGAAGACTCGAGCGAACCATTCAGAATAACAGTATGCATATTTTAATGTTTTTGCTATTTCAAATCTGACATTCTTGTAGTCAGTACATGGATGCTCTCTTCCTCTCGCACATCTACGTCTCCAACAGTCCCGTATGGATTTATTGCTTCCACGCCCAGAAAGATCAAATGGCTTTGGTTTCCCACATGTCTCTAATCTTGAGATTTACATTGTGACGTTCAATAATAACATAAGGCACTAGTTTCACAAATAAATGGCAAAGAATATTGACATTTGAAAGAGGCCGCTGTAAGAATGTCAATAGTTCCTAACCTTTAAAAAACCCCAGTCAACCCATCCCACAAGCGTACGGAAAATAAATGTTATGTACAGAGCACATCTACTTACAGCTCATACACATTAAATGATAAATGACAATAACAGGAATACAAAAATATAGTTCCCTTTCAATGTCTATGAAACTAAAATACACGGGGTCAAAAAAGCTGAATACACTCACATTTCAATTCTGTTGCTTTATAAAAAATCTTGTTAAATCTGCCTGAAATGTTTGCTTTGGGATAACACTTAAGGTAGTTAACTAAAAGAGGAGAATAAAGTGATACACTTTAAAAAGCTCCATTAGCAGTGTCTTTGGTGTTAGCTGAAATGCTTGTGTCGATTGTCTCTCAAGTTTTCATTCATAGGCTAAAAAGACAGAAAGAAAGGCACTATAATACACACAATAATCAACACTCTTTCTCTTCGGTGAAGGAGAACAGACGCCGAACAGGCAGAAACCGCTCCGTCTGCGAGTCCAGCGGTTGGCTGAGGTAGATCATGTCCGTCAAACACAGCCAACGTGTGCGCAGTTCAATAAATATTCTTCTAAAAACGTATGAAAGCATTGCATACTTTTCACAGGCAGATTTCGAGATTTTCAATAAAGATACTCAGTAGATCACCGAACAAGACAATACTGATCTGATGCCTGCTTTTGCGAGCGTCAACCACATGTCTTACATACAACAAAACATGAAAAAGTTGCGTGTATAATGAGGATGTCAGAAACGGTCGTCACATCTCCTGCCGCTGCGTTTGAACTGTGAAAAGTCCTGTGACAGTCGTGTGGTACTCCATTATTGGGTTAAGCTTCCTGCAGGACGTGACCGTTGCTGTGTCCGTTGGTCTGGGGCTGGCTTACAGCTTGAACAGACTCAGACTCAACAGGAATGTGCCCGTTAGCTTTTCCTTCAGCCCTCATCTGAAGAAGTTGTCTGCGATGGTAGATCAAGTATCCCGGCAACAGGAAACCAGACAGTGAGAGGATCAGAAGCACCAAGTTGATCTGATTGGATTGAAAGAAAATAAATGTATGATACTTATTTGTCAGTGAAAATACCCATTAACATAAGCCTTGCTGTCTACAGCCTACACTGAAAAAAAATGTAGGATTTACTTTGGAAGAAAATTCACTCAGAAATTGCACTCAGAAAAAGTACATAAATACAAAGAAACAGCAAGTAACATATTGAATTATACACAACATTTAGAAGTAGAAAAACGAATTAAAAACTTGAAACCTTACTAAAATATTTTTTTTGCAGCTACCTTCTAAGATGGCATCCTAACTGAAACATATAAGACACTGATGGATTTGGAACGCTTTACATCATAGAAACAGGAAATGAGAGATCCTGTGACATAACTGGTTCCAATAAAGTTTAATGTTACCAAGTTACCTATGCTGTGCATCACACAAATTAATACTTTTATTCAGCAAGGATGCTAGCCTGACAAGCTAGACCCACATCAAGATGTTGGGTCTGGGAACACACCAATGGCAGGGCTCAATCCGAGGGGCGGGATAAACGGTTGTCTTTCAAATTCCCTCTGCACGCAATAGGATAGCGCTACAACCAACCAGAGCGCTATCAGTGGTGAGACAACAATCACAAGCGTAAACTTTTGCCGTATTCGGTCGGTAAAACTCTGAACACATCTTCCTTTCTTACGAATGACTTCAGTGGCGTTCTTTGTTCTTTTCTCAAAGAAAAGCTTAACTCCAAGTCTTCCAGAGTCGCAGCCAAAGCCGATTCGAAAGACCGCTGTTCGGCAGCAGCAGCAGCTTTATGTTAAGCCCGCCCACTGACTCTATACACGATGTGATTGGACTGTCTAGAGTTTGCTTTTTCATGCTCGCAAGCCAACAGTGAGTATTAAGACGACCATGGCTGCAAATTAGATTTGCTGCTGCTAGGGTGCATCTAGATTTCTAGGCTACATGGATGCATTAAATTGATTAAAATACAGTAAAGACATTTACATTGTAAAATATTTACATAATGATGCTGAAAAATCACAGGGAAACTTATTTTAAATTGTAATAATATTCCACAATATTACTGTTTTAACTGTATTTCTGTTCAAATATATGCAGTCTTGGTGCATAAAACAGACTTTTTACATTTATTATTATTTGATAAATGGGCTATTATTATAGCTGCTTTTCGAGGACTGCTTGAAATGTTTTCAATTGGTTCAATAAAAGAAAAGAAAAAAGTATCTTATGTATCTTGACAGTTGTAACTTGTAACAATGCATTCTGGGTTTGCCCTCACCACAAAGGATTTAAGTTTTCTTACAATGCATCTTAGAAAACGTCATTATTTACTTCCTACTTTTTGGAACGGGTCCATAAAGTCTCGATAGGTAGCTCACTTCATTTTGGATTAGAGTAATTGAATTAAATATGAACTGGATCTTCTGATTCTGGAAACTTCCTAAATATAACAGGCAAAAATTGTGCATTTCTTACCCAGTAAGCATCTCCTTTCAGAGGTCCCAACATGATCATGAAGAGGGGCTGCTGCAGTAGAGCAAACACAGCACTGATCATAGACTGCAACCCGGTGAGAGTGCCAAAATGATTGGATGGGTACCTGCAAGAGAGAGAGAGAGATCTTGTTTAAAACTGTCTGCAGGTTTCTTCATTTTGTGATTGTAATGAAGCATTGTGGCATTTAATTGACAGGTCAAAAGGTGAAAATGTGATTTCATTATGGCATCATGGTCATTCTCCTGGGTGACACTAATGCCTGTCACTGGGTCTGAATTTTACACATACTCAATTCACACACAAACAGGGTAAACTTGATCCTGTCAATTGCAGTTTTATAACCATCTCATCTAATGAGCAGGATAAGTCTGTACATGCCTGTGTGTTTGAACAGGTATTTGAAGGGTAATTGAAGGTAGGAACTAGGTAGGTATGTGTGTGTGTGTGTGTGTGTGTGTGTGTGTGTGTGTGTGTGTGTGTGTGTGTGTGTGTGTGTGTGTGTGTGTGTGTGTGTGTGTGTGTGTGTGTGTGTGTGTGTGTGTGTGTGTGTGTGTGTGTGTGTGTGTACTTACACAGCAGCATACAGGCCTCCACAACAGGAGTGAATGAAGCCTCGTACCATAGTATGCAAAATGAATGACACAATCTGGACAAAGAGAACGACAGTTATAAGAATGTTACCAGGTAACATATCTACTGTGATTAAACCATTTACAGTATTACCAACTATTTACCAACGCAAATAAACTAACGCTCAAAAGTTTTGAGTCAGATTAGTTTTTGGAAAGAAATTAACTTTTATTTAGAAAAACAAAAAAAATATATATTTTAAATAATGCTGTTCTTTTGAACTTGAAAAATTCATCACATTTATGAATATACAACACACTAAAAAAACAACACTGAATAATTATCACTAATTACCAACACGATAATAATAAATATAGCTGCAAGCAGTAATTATCGGGGCCAAGCACAAAAAGGAGCAATGAGTCATGCAAGCATGACTGTGAGCTTCAGAAAAACTCCAACAATTAATAATTAAAGAAGTTTTTAAATGATTTTCATCAAAATGGCAGAAATATTACAAATACAGTCACTTGTAATATAATTAACTTGCTTATCCCTTTTGAGCAATAGGTGGGGCTGCTATCAAATTATTATTGTGTGGTCAGTGTGAGGTGACAATGAGTAAAGTTTGGGGGCAAAATGCCAAAGCGCTGCAGAGTCACAGCTTCAGAATCACGGCTTGATCTATTGAAAAAAGTTCTATTGATCAAAAGTTATTAACATAAATATAAGTGAAACTTTGGACAGTTGGTGGCACTACAGGGATTGGTAATTGGTAGCACCATTCGTAGCTTGGCCCCTAATAAATGTTTCTTGAACATCAAATCATCATATTAGAATGATTTTTGAAGGATCATGTGAAACTGAAGACTGTAATGATGCTGAAAATACAGCTTTGATCACAGGAATAAATGACATTTGTAAATAATTACAATAGAAAACATCTTAAATTGTACTAATATTTCACAATATTACTGTTTTTGCTGTACTTTTTGTTTCAATAAATGCAGCCTTCTTTCAAAAACATATATATAATATAATACTGGAATATCCACTTACAAAGTGAGCTACTTAGTCTGCTAACAGTGTGAATGAGGTGGATTAGGTTGTTACCTGCAGAGGCAGGTTGTCTATGAGTGAGAGGATTCCAAACAGAATGAGCAGCACATTTGTGAAAATGAAGGCTCTCATGGCATTGGTCAACTTCTGGATCTTTCTGTCACGCTTTGGTACAGCAACAGCTCTGGTAGGAGACAAGAAGTCAAAGAAGAAGGGATTTTATAGAACGATCAGGAGATTTGTTGTTTGTTCATTTGCTTCTTAAAGTTGTCATGAAACGATAGCTTTCCCTATTGTGACGTATATCTGAGTGAAACGGCTTCTTGAACAAGAACAAATGTAGGGCGGGACTTTATTTTGTTAATGGGGAATTGATTGGATGTTTGTGGTTTGCTATTGCTGTGATCTCATGTGATTGACAGGTGGTCCTGCCCCCTTGCCAGTAAACACGTCATCAGAGAGGAGACTACTGAGACCAGAAGAACTTAAGTTTCTTACGCTTTTTCTCTCTCCTCTGTGTTCTGATCCACCTCACACTCTTTCATCTTCCAGTCCATGATGTATCCAATCAGAGGGCAGGTGAACAGACACAAGAGCTGCAGTGTGCCAAAGATGGACGCGTAGAAACTCACTGGAAGTTAAAATATAGTTATATTCAGCACATTTATTGCAATCAGATTGCCTTAAAACCTTTGTTAGTTTGATGAATAAAACCGATAATGTGTTTAAGAGTCTCACCTTCCTGGTTAGCCACCTCCTCCAGATCTTCAGAGGCTAAACAAGACAGAAATGCTTTTTAAGTCACCTGTACAGATGGCAGGTTTAATAAATACAGTGATAATGCACAAGTTCTGTTGCTTCACTTACGATGCGGCTCCCCGTGGGTGACCATGAACTCAAGCATCTTGTTCATGGCTCCCATAAAGAAGATGATTCTCAGCTGAGTCATTCCCATAGTGATCAGACTCCACAGGAAGATGGGAGAGAACACGGAGCGACGGAACGGGACAGAAGCTGCGAAAAAGATTTCCAGGATGTCATTTTTCAGAAGCCAGGACACATCTTCAGCTACACATTCACACAAGTGTAACAAACCATCTCAAAATGTATCACTTGGTCTCAAAAGTGTCTCACATTGTGTATCCTGAGCTACAGCAGACAGTTTTTCGGTTTCTCCTGACGCCTCTTCAACTGGAGTCAATTTGTGGTTTTCAGCTGATTGCATCTTTTTTCTAAGAAATGATTGGAAAAGGAAGGAATAAGGAATTATTATTCACAAATTAAAGGTTCCAGTGAGGGTAAAGGCTGTTTTTTTTAGCAACACTATGTGACTGTTTCTGAGTATTCAGGTAATAGTTGAGGGTTATATAGATTAAACGGATTTCAAAAATGTTGTACTAACTCAATCTCTTCAGGGGTAGCAAACCCTTCTTCTGGCCAGTTCAGGAAACAGTTGAGGCAAACCAGACCTGCCAGGCCAGCCCACATCCACATGATAACAGTAAACGACACCCCGGCATCATATATCAACTGGAGAAATAGAGATAGAGACAAAGACGAGATGTAATATTGATGAGTATTTTCCATTTGTACGGCATGCTTAAATGGTCAGGAGGGGGGAAAGAGAGATTTTGCATGTCTGCAGCCTCTGGTTGATGGTATTAGGTTTTAATGAGGCTGAAGAAAGCATATGTAACACTGGGTAAAGCATGACAAAATATCAAAGAAAAACACGGTCCTAAATACACTCCAGCATTTCCCACACATTAGCAGAATATCATTAGAGTAATACTGACATAGTGAAACTTCCAGTATAACATCAGCATGTACACCTCAGACACGTTTTTATAATATTACAAAAGATTTCTACTTCTTTTGAAGCCTGAATCCTGAAAAAAAATGTATCACTGTTTCCACAACAAATATTAAGCAGCAATAAATTATTAATTATAATGATATAATTGAGCACCAATTACATCTGTCAATAATTTAGCACCAAATCATCATATTAGAATGATTTCTGAAGGATCATGTAACAGTGAAGACTGGAGTAATGATGCTGAAAATACAGCTTTGCATCACAGGAATAAATTACATTTTAAAATATATTAAAATAGACAAAAGTTAATAACATTGCACAATATTACTGTTTTTAATGTATTTTTTATCAAATAAATGCAGCCTTCACAAGAGACTTCTTTCAAAAACGTATTTAAAAAGTCTTTTTACGACCCCAAACTTATGAACACTACTGTACTTTCTAACAAACAGCAGCATGACCATTTTGTCCAGTTTTCCCATCAAGGGGTGATGAAACGATGGAAGCTTGTCTCCACCACAGAAAAAATTTAAAAGGTAACTGTGACTTTTTATCTCACAATTCTGGCTTTTTTTCCTCTAAGAATTGCATGATATAGGCCTGGTTTCACAGACACGGCTTAAATTAAGCCAGAATTAGGCCTTAGTTTAATTAGGACATTTAAGTAGCTTTTAAAAACGTGCCTTAGAATTTTTTTTTAGACAAAACAATGGCACTGAGATGTTTTAAGATATGTCAGTGCAAATTGTTTTCAGTTAGTTAAAATGGCTCAAACATGCATTTTAGTCTGGGACTAAGTCAACAAAAGATGTTGATCCAGGAACATGTGACACAGGTGTTACAGTTTCCCTCAATCTGATGCAATGTTTCATCAGAGGGTTTGATTTCGAGCACACTGAACATGTCAAACTGGTTTAACCATTATTTACACAAAAAAAATACCTTGACTCCAGGAAAGGTGACAGCCGATGATGCGTACGAGCCAATCATCAGTGACAGCACAGTGGAGCTCAGGCTTCCAAACATGTTCGGCAACTATCACAGGAAGAAAGGAAAAACACATTGTTATCAGTATTGGAAAATCATAAGATGCAGCTGATCCTACATTTGCAACAAACAAAAACGGGAAGAATAACTAGATTACTGTCACCTTCCTAAAATAATTGTAAATGAAGTCATTTTTTACAAAAAAATCACAAAAAAACTGAAACTCACAAGTCACACTCTTGACATAGGCCATTACTACAGGGGTAGACTTGCATTATCTGTTCAATTGAGGATGTGGGTTGATTTTACCAGAAGTGGCCAGCATCGTGAGGAGATGACTTATGCAAAAAAATAATTTCTGTCGAAAAATGACTGAGGCAATTATTTTAGGAAGGCGATGTTATTATATTTTCTGAATACAATGTGTGAGCACGGAAAAACTCGCCACCATGATGCTAATGCGTTCTGGGTGGCTGCTTAATGACACAAGTCAAAAGTCGAGCGAACATCACATGTCTAGCTGCCTGACTTGAATACCAATAATTAACACAATAAAGTGTGAAACGAAAACTATAAAAATATATATGCTTCTGTAAGCATGAAGTCCTGGTGTGGACTGTTTTCAAAGAACTCCCAAATTTGTTTTCCAAGAACTTTCCAAGCAGAGCTTCATTTTTCCAGACTCTTGCAAACTAACAGGGGTGTGCTAGTGTGTTTTACTACCCTGTGTGAAATGAAGAGTTTAAAAACACATACTTCTGAGAAAAAGCACATTTTTACTTCCTTGCGGTTTTCACACACAAACACAGAATGGTACAACAACCTAAAGGAACTTGTTACAGAAGGTTGCACACCTTAAATACCAGTACTTTACCCAAATGATACTAAATGTTATTTATTTCTTATAGCTCATGAAAGTTAATGGAGTTCTCAAGTATCAAATGCAAGTATCAACTTTGTTTCAGATGTTTCAAATCTCCACAATATACAGATATAAATGCTATAACATAGTTGTGGAAAGCATAGCTCAGGACATATGAAATGAGAGATAAAGTGGTGCGTCGCTGGCATAACAATGGTAGGAAAACCCATTTGCCTGAATGAGAGATGGGGCCCAATACACAACCTTGAGGTAGACCAATGGTAATTTGATCCAAAAAACATTGTAGGTGAATATTAGAATCTCTGAATTGATTTTGTTTTTTTTATCTGTGCATAGTGTGAGAATGTTGAGTGTGAGATTAGTTGGGCCCTTTGCTTAGAAGAAACATCTGAAAAGAAGATTTACACTAAAAAATGAATACTCTTCATATAATTGCTGACTCTAGGAAAAAAAATAAAAGGAATTAAAGAGATCTCATTAGTGATTGAATTTTATGATGTGTAATGAGTACACAAAATCATGGAGGTCATTGACCTGCTGATCACAAGTCAGTCCAGATAACATCATAACGACGCACAAAGTGGAACAGGGTAAATATAGTGCTCAGTGCAATATTGTCTCCATGCTGGTAGTAAATCACTGTCAAGACGCAGAGAGTCTTATGCTAAGATTTTCTCAGAAGTGTACGTCAGGATGTCATTGAATAAAAAAGCACCATGTGTTGTCTCGTGCTCTAGATGAGCAATGTGTATACACAAGGGTAAGTGTGTTTTGGCGATTGCATCTGATATATATATATATATATATATAGATAGTCATTCTTTCCCACGCCATGTGATATCCCTAAACCGATAGGAAAAATCACAATCTGTTTGTTGACAAGTGTGGGTACAATGTGTGTGCCCTTGTTTGTTTCAGCTAGAGGTTGATGGGAGGGAGAGGGCGTCAGAGAAGGCGTGTGGGCAGTTTAGCATTCTGATTGGTGGGCACTGAAAAGGATTTCCAGAATTTCTCCTTCGGTCATGTGCGCCGATCCTCTGACTGGCCCAAACACATAAATACACACATGCACACACACACACACACCTGTCTGGACAAAATAAACTTCAAAAAGCTTTGTGTGACAGCTGCACAACAAAACATGCAAATCACCACAGGTGTCCGCGACCCCGTACCATTTTCTCTTTTTTTCTTACCGTGAGAGATGTGAAGGTCAGACATATCCCTCCAAAGCCGTTGAGTGACAGAGCCAGAAAAATTAGTGCAGAGAGGACTAGAATAAAAGGCACAACCATTATTACACAATTGAAAGAGCTGTTTGGCCAACTGAAAAATGTGACAATGACTTTGATTTGATGCATTATATTTAATGTGTCTGCTGAATCCAGTAGCAAACATATAAATGCTAAATTTACTACTAAATGCTACATTTGAGACTCTGTGTAGGACTGTGAACATACATTTTATACAATATTCACTTACTTTAGTATTTGAAAAAAAAAAAGAACATTATGTGCTACCTGTACATTTTAACAGACTACTTCTGTTAATTCACCAAGTGGACTATTGCTAATCATTTGACAATGTTCATATAATGGCTAAATAATTGGCTCTGCCAATATATTGATATATTAGTAGGGCTGGGTATCGTTCAAAAACTTTCGATACCGATACCTTGACTTCGATACCGGATCCTAAACAATACTTTTTTCAATACCAATTTTATTTTACCATTTTAACAAGATCACATTACCTTAAAAAAAGGTTAATTTTTTTTTCAGTTTGTTGACTTTTTTTACAGACTCAAAGACATATAGGGTACTGGGGGGAGGAATATATGCCATAAAGCTTGCCACAAAGCACTGCCAAAAGTAGCCTAATGATTATGTATGTAAAAATAACAAGGACAAATAAAAAAAAAATTATTAATAAACTAGTGTTTTTTGAGCCTGTGTTGGCTGCAAAGAGGAAGTTGACCATGCTGACTCGTCATCTCCACAGTAGTGAACGCGTATACAGGGAAATGAACCTTTCATTTGGATTACAAAATCAAAGTATTTGCTTTTGAATTCGAATTGGTTAGTTTAAAAGTAGACATTTCAAAACTTTCTATAGGCCTATTTCTCATGTCTGTGAGGCAAGTAGCCTATATGCTGAGTTTCGGTTAATTTATGCGCTGCAGTTCCTGCAGTCGAATACGGAGCAACTTTCTGCTTATTTATTTTAAGTTATTATTTAAGTTATTTTGTGCACTCTCAAGTGCTTCAGATTTGTCGTGTTGCCGGTCTTGGCAACAATTATGTTTTCGCAAATATTGCATCGCACGCTGTTGGCATTGAGCCTGGTGAAATGTAGCCAGACTTTTGATCTTTTCCACATCTTTTATATCTATGTGAGTTGGGGCGCTCACCCCCTATTTACACGGCACGTGTGCGGCGCATCACAGCTCCGACAAGGTTTTGTTCCATCCTAGTGCTGTGGTGAGGCTGGTATAAACACATTGAGTGGCCGTGATCAGCTCCAGTGGCCATGTCAGAGCCGTAATGCACCACATACAGGGTTACAAACTACAGCCTCACATGCAAGCCACGTCTCTTGGCGTAAACTTGTGTTTTGTTTTTTTCGCCACATCCAATCATTCTGCATGCTTATTGGCTCACTGACATTGACAAGATTAACTCCATAGGTATCGGAAAACAAGACCTTTTACGATAGTCGATGGTATCGAGGCAATTCGGTCGGTGCCTAAAAAAGTATCTAACTCAATACCCAGCCCTATCTATTAGTGCTCTATATATTAAGGCAAAAACAATTAACTCAAACAAGTTGACATCAATTTACAGTAGTACAATTGTTCTATTGGGAATTTTTTTTTTCTAATAAAATAAAATAATTATTTTTTTATTCAATTTATTGAAATCCTCAACTGATTAATACTTGATTATCAAAATAGCCACTAATGAATTTTAAACAATGTGTTGTTGAATGTTAAATGTTTTTAAAAACTCCAGCAGTTATTGATTGATGATTGATCATTCCCATAATTTGAGGACTCTTGCACCTTCTTAGTGTATTAGTGTGCTCACCTTCCGGTTTATAGGCTGATACAGAGATCATCATACAAGAGACCGCAAAACATGCACTGAGAAAAAAAAATAGAATACATGAAACAAGTACAGACCAAGACAGAAATACAAATACAAAAGTGTTCTTATATGCACTTATTAGTCAGTGCTTTGAAGTGCACATGGAGGTTCATGCAGTGACTCAATGACTCAAGTGTGGCTTTCTGATGAAGTGTTGGCATTGTAATCTAAAACGTAGTAAGTGGTCAGAGCCAGGGCTCCAGACTAACTTTTTTCACTAGGAGCACAGTAGCCCCCAACTGAAAATTTTAGGGGCACAACCAGAAATTTTAGGGGCGCACACCACACCGTAAATCAACATGCTAACCAAATCTACTAATTTCCACTGTATTACTAATAGGGATCGGTATTGTTAAGGTTTTAATGGTATTATTACTCTTACCGATACTGCTTATCGATCCGGTACTTTAACAGTATTCTTAGTCTTTTTATTATACTTTATATATTTTTTATATATATAAAAAAAACATAATTTAGAACATAATTAACATGGCTTTATAATCTGAAAAGTAAAATATCTATAGCAAAAGAAACTATCTATAGCAAAAATATAAAATATCTATTTGTAAATGGACCAGTGTGCAGGCATTCGGAAGGTCTGCTAACATTAATATTACAGTAAAGAACAAATCTACAAAGAAATCTAATAAAGTAATGAAATGTAAAATAACACTGCATAGTTTTCACTGTATAAATTGATAGATTAATGCTTATAAAAGCTAAAGTTATTAATTGAAGAGATGTGAATATTTTCTATTTGCCTTTTGTTCTATTCGAATTAATGGCTCAATCGTCAGCAGGTTTATTAGACGCTGCCCCTTTAAGACCGATCAAATGTAGAACTAATAATATCATATTCTCCTATTTCTCCAAACTATTTACGACCATTTAAGATATAAACTGTTAAAATAACTACTCTCCAATCCGGTCATTTTGACACCGGCTATTTGTTGTTTATTTGATGGTTTAGATGCGCACACGAAGCCTAAAATATTAAGTGCAAGTCGGTCCATTTCGCAGCACACGCCGCCTTGAAGTTGGAAACAGCGTCTCTTGCGCGGATTATTGTGCATTTTAATAGCTCTTTATTATCAAACACATCCCGCAGTTTAGCAACAGTAGAGACTGCAGTTTACAACAATCACTGAATCTGACGTATAGTTTAGGTTTAGGGAGAAATGACAGCGCAAGGCTGTGAAGGGAAGGATGTCGTGCTCGACTGAACACGGCTATAGGAATAGTTTTACCTCATACCATCTTTTTATAATTCTTGGAAGCCAAAATCGAAAATAAAATTAGATTAATAGCACAGCACATCCCTAAAGTTTAAGCAGACTAAACTTTTGTGTAGTTCTCTTGACCATCGTCACTCATTAAGCTGACTGTGGTGTTGTGTTCGCTGGAGCTCCACGTGAGAGAGCTCGCTCGCTTTCTCTCTCTTCTGGATTGCGAATGGCAAAAATGCATCACGGACAAATGGTTTAATATTCTCTCATATAGAAACGGCTGGCAAAGATAGAATTTGCCAGACATAACGTCTATCAATTATAATTAGTAAGTGTATTTTCTTAATTTCTCCAGTACCGACATCAGGCACATTTACTGGTCGCACATGTGCGACTGGATGCAAAATTCAGTCGCACACTCTCAAATTTTAGCCGCACTTATTAAGTCGCACTCTGGAGCCCTGAGAGCATTAGTGTGTATGTGTGTGTTCACCTTCCACCGAGGCGCAGTGGCCTGGGGCCGAACCGATCCATGAGAATACCCAATGGCAGTGTGGCGGCACTGAGCAGAAATGAGCCAATGGTGAAGCCCAAGTTCAACATTTCCTCCTGTTCCACACAGCTCAGCCATTCATCTGGTTCGGTAGCGTTCACACTCTCAGTCTTATTTTCTGCAGAAAGAGAGAGAGAGAGAGAGAGAGAGAGAGAGAGAGAGAGAGAGAGAGAGAGAGAGAGAGAGAGAGAGAGAGAGAGAGAGAGAGAGAGAGAGAGAGAGAGGGGTCAATGACAGCAAGAGACAGAGACTTTATTAAGTTTTAAAGTCTCCAAGCAGTTCAGGTTTCCCAGGAACTCTGGCTCCATTTTCTTTTTGTGCTAGTTAGTGACTTGAGTTGTGATTGTGTTTGTTTCAACTCATCTGCTAGACTTCTGTAACTGATTACCTTCACACAGGTGGGAGTAAAAGCCCTCTTTTTTGAGCATGATGAGCAGAGAGCCCCAGCCCAACAACACGGCCGAACACAACAGATTCTCCAACACTGCTGTGACGGCCATCCACCAGCGCCTCCTGAATGCCTGCATTAGAGAGGGAGCCATCCTCCTTTTAAACAGAGAAAAAGAGGGTCTATTAAGTGTCTGTCATTAAACACACAGTGCCATATTTAAACAAAAAAAATCAAATTTCTGCCAATCTTCTACCTTAGCAAACATTACGGATGACAACAGGTTCTTTGGCAGCATGACAGCAACAACTCTGTACATTATGACCTTTATTTACTAGTGTAGTCTACTGAGGATTTCATTTTACAGATGTGCCAAATAGTGTGTAGTATTTTTATAGTGTTTTTGTGAGTTTAAGTCGTGTTGCTATACATATATGCAAGGAACTCTTTTCAATAAGAAACGATCCATAATGCAATGTCTTAAATAAGTAAATGCTGCGTTTTTTCTTCTTTGCGATTTATGAATTCAGATGATGTTTTCAGACAGTCATTCTGAAACACGTTTTATTTATACAGGTATTTTATACTTGTATAAATACACAGGCTGTACTATAATTCCTGTTTATACATGAATAAACTGTATAGAATACACATGTATTTTTATGTTAATTTATTTGATCAAATATACAGTAAAAATAATACTATAATGTGAAATATTGTTAAAACCTAAAATAACTTTTCTATTTACAGTTTACAGCAACTGCTTACACACAAAATCTGTTCATGTCACACGATTTTTGAAACCCCTCACTCAAAATGCTACACTTATTCACCAGGTCACACACACACACACACTCCTCACATGTTTACATATGTTTATGGTTTTGTTGTATGCTACTGTATACAACAGTAATGTTTGACCTAATAAATATTTTCTGTTTCTGCATTGCATTGGTGTTTAAAGTGTACTTGTTACCCCTCTCAGCAGATTACTTTCACTGTAGAACATTGTATTGAAATTTAGATACAAGCTTATGAAAGACCAAAGAGTGTTTACATGGTATATCCAAAAATGTACTATTATGAAAGAAGTGTTTGCCATTTGATGCAAATGCTTCATTCTGACAAGCGTTTATGGCATTTTGAATGCGGCGTTACATTTTGAAGGAGATGCGAGGCATTTCGCGTTTTGTGTGTGCAGTTTTGTGAATTGTGTGTAGAGTTATGAAAAAAGGAGACGTGTGTAAGCAGTTGGAAAAAACTTTAATATTTTTGTGGAAACTAGGGCTGGGTATCGATTCAGATGTTCCGATTCGATTCGCAAACTCTCAAACCTTTTCGATTTCGATTCTCGATTCGATTTTCGATTCTTGAACTCAACTCAATGAATATAGATTTAATACAAATACTATATTTATAAAAAAGAACAGTGAACAAGTTTACAAGAAATTAAGAGCCACAAACCTGTATATTAAACTCTTTTTATTTTAGGTACACTTGTGTACATCTCTAAATTTCAAATGCATACAATTATGTTAAATACAATACAATTGTGTTTTTATGGATATCTTGATACATTTATTCTAAAACATAAAAAAGGATATTGGATGATTTTCAGCAATTTTTCAGTAAAGGACAAGCTTTTCTTGCGATTTAGCCTACCGTCATTCAGACTCGGTCCGTTTTTATGAAGGCTTTTTCCTCCAAGGAATCTGTGCTTTGATACGTGCCCCGGATGATGCATTATATTTCGTCACTATCTCTGTTATTTGCGTGCCTTCCTTAGATGCGATTGCCATTCGATTTTATCTCTGCGACAAGCATATATGCGATACTGGGCAGGATCGACTGGAAACCCCCGGGACAGAGAACCGGGGCGGATCGAACGAGACCAGTTGAAACTTTAACCAGCTATATCTCGGAAACGCGCCGGCGAAACCGTCTGTAATTCGGGTCGATCGTAGTGCCTGATGAGGCCTTTCGAGGATCGAGGTTCAATGTATCCTTGCTGAATAAAAGTATTAATATCTTTCCAAAAAAAGTCTACTGACCCCAGACTATTGAACTGTAGTATACGAATGATTTCTACTCGAAAATTATAGAGCAGTTGCATTTATTCTGTCCTGGCAAAATGTATGGGAAGAATTGTAAGCAAACATGTTATGTTATCAGTGAGTAATATTTTATACTTTATAGTAAAGCATTTTGGGGACTCTAAATCGTATGCACAGGCACTTTATATTGATTTTACCTCAGCTTTTAATACAATGCAGGTTCATTTGCTTTTACCACGTCCTTATAATGTGAATATAAATTCTGCATTGATACATTCAGGATCAAAGATTTCCTTTCAGATCGGCTACAGAGAGTTTTTGAATCACTTGCATATTTTCAAATGAAGTGGTAAATATAGGGGCACCACAGGGTTGTGTGTTGTCAGTTGTCACAACTCATATTCTCAATATATACCGATGAGCTACAAATGAAGACATCTGGTCTCTTTAAGTATGCTGATGATATGTTGCTGGTGCAACTTTGCTCAAAGAGTAAATTAATGAGTGAGCAAACCCATTTTAAAATGTGGTCGTTCTTGAAGATTGGTGCAAATTGAGTGCTTTGCACATAAATGCAAGGAAAACAAAAGAGCTGATCTTCAATGTTAATTGGTGAACACCATGTGTTAGGGAAACTAAAGTTAAATGATCAGGCTGTAGAGATTTGGATACAAGTTTTAGTTTGGGTAAAAATGCAGACAATATTTTAAGGAAAGCAAGTCAGAGGTTGTTTCTTATGCGTGAACTGAAGAGCTTTGATTTTAGGGGCCGTTAACATGACACCGTTTTTAACTTAAAACCGAAAACTTGCATTTTGGCCATTCATTTACACAAAATGGGTTCCAAGTTTTTGAAAATGATACTGTTATTGTCTCCATGTAAGCTACAAAACCAGTGACGTCTAGGCATACGTGTTACTTATGTGTATGTAAATGATTGAAGCCAAACAAGAATTTCCACATTGATGGACAATAAATTTCAAACTATCTAGCCCATTTAAGTTTAGCTAAAGGTCTTAAGACAAATACATTTTTTGAATAAAAAAATTCAAATGTCATTTCCATCTCAGAATGATCATGACATTTCAGAAAATGGAGACTTGGCCACTGTTGGACATTGACAAGAAATAGTGAGAATGTGAGGCCTTCATTCTTGTAAAAGAGAGACACGCCTAACCCTAATATTTGCGACAACTTACTACCACAGTCAAAAAGCTCTATAAACAGGGGTGTGTCCAATCAATTTGCATTGGCTGCCATTTGCGAAACAACTTGAAATAAACCACCAGCGATACAAATCACACACGATGTTATATAATAAATTAGAACCCTTAATTTGTTTTTTAAATCAGAGCCTATGTCCGAAAGGCAAGGCAAATGTGTTTCCTCTGATTATTGAGATTTTAAAAAAGGTGAGTCCAAGTTTTTGTTTGTAAACCAGGTCAACTTATTCCATGACATGACTGCAAGGGATCGGTCATTATAACTTGAATGACCAAAACACTCACTAACACACACACACACAATCAAGTGAGAAAGAGATAACAGTAAGGGCGGGAGAATACAGGCAATACAAAGAGGGAGCCAGAACATAGAGAGAAGAAACTGCAGGGATCTCAGCAGGACATTGATTCAGCGTGTTGTGTTTAATACGATTAGACGCAGTCCACTAGATGTCTTTGTCCTCAACAGACAGGCTTACGGGAGGATTTTTTTTGGTAACTCACACGGTGGCACGTGCTCGAAATAATCTCCACTCATATTCTCCATTCTTCACATCTAGGCAGATCACAATCTTCAATTTCAATTTAGGTCAGTTGGCCGTGTTTAGTGAAAACATTAGGTATCTACTTACTGTAAACCTCTTGGCACACAGGTGTGTTTACCACATTTTACACATTGCACGGTTAAAAAGTAACTATTAACAGCTCCGTCCAGTTGTGCGTCATTAGACTGGAACAATTTACGTTCTGTGTGTGTTTACAGGAGACCACAGAGGTCCTCTAAGGTATGCCTGTTCATTACTCTCTGAGCAGAGAAATGAAGGATGGCCCCTATAAAATGCTGGCCCTGTGAATTACAGTTGACCCTAGTGTGTGTACAAGAGCAGAACCATCTTTCTCTAAATGTTTATAAGCAGAGAATGCTTTAATAAAGTTCAAGTGACAACGGTGAGTGAAGTTTCGGGAGCATTTCAAGATTGGTTTCCCCAAAAATAAAAATTACCCTATGATTTACTCACCCAGACGAATACAATCGGAGTTATATTAAAAAATGTCCTGGCTAATCCAAGCATTATAACCAAAAAGTGCATCCATCCATTATAAACGTACTCCACACGGCTCCGGGGGGTTAATAAAGACCTACTGAAGTGAAACGAGCGGTTTGTGTAAGAAAAATATCCGTATTTAACACATTATAAATTTAAATTAAGTAAATCCTTCCGTATTCAACTTACGAATAAAGCATAACCAGCATGACGTCAGACGTAGCATAAGCATTTTGAACTGTCCTGAACAGACCGTTCACTTCAGAAGGCCTTTATAAACCCCCGGAGCCGTGGAGTATGTTTATGATGGATGAATGCACTTTTTTTGGGCTTCAAATTTTGGCCTGCCATTTAATGCTTGGATTAGCCAGGACATTTTTTTAATAAAACTCTGATTGTATTCGTCTGAAAGAAGAATGTCATATACACCTTGAGGGTGAGTAAATCATGGGGTAATTTTCATTTTTTTGGTTGAACTATCCCATTAAATGTGCCACTGACTTTCCATTTTAATCAAATCTTTAGAATCCTTAATGCTGTCTGGTAGCAATATAATTTAATATTGTCGTGCCCTCCTCTGGTGAGGAATCAAATCTTTTAAATGGCCAAATCTTCCATGCTCACACACAGTAACCGAATTGAGTCTTTTTGAGAGGATACTTTTTATGGAAGAGACTACATGACTTTTAAAACTGACTGAGTGACATGTGTGTAGTGTGTTCCACCTTTATCATACACAATGGAATCAAGTTGTTCGAATAATCGAATCGACTCACTGAAGATCCATTCATATCCGTAACTCAGCGGGGGAATGGCTTTCTGGTCTAGACATACCCCATCCGGAGGCTGACACGCTGAGAGTTTTGCCCTCGCTGTTCCCCCTGAGGACAAAGAGTTCGGCTTCCTCGGCTTGTCCCAAGGAGAAACAACTTCAGTGCCTACTTTCTCGACGGGATTAAACAAACTTTTTTCCCATTACCCGGTGAGATGCTCGAGGTCGCGCCATATGCTTTCCACAACTAACTTACAATAAACATGCCTGCCACTTTACACCCACCCTAAAGTAGAAAGATAACTCATTTAAAATACATTTGAGCATATTTAGAATACAACTAATGGGAATTTTCCGTTTATGAAAAAGAAAATATTTTAGAAATAATAAAACACAGAAAACTCAGACTAGGAACTTCGCCACGTGTCTGTATTTGTAGTTACCAAAGTCTCTATTTACATTACGTTAGTGTAAAAAAGATGAACCCATCAACCCGCGAAACGCGTGTTTGTTCCTGTATCTTTTACTTTTCTATAAAAGTATGATAGCATACATTTCATTTAAAGGACTTACTTCATTCCTGTGTTATTTCCAAATGTCAATCGAACGTTGTTTCCTGGTTATCTCGGGTTTCGCGCTAAAAACATAAGACGGATAACGTTACTACTAATTCTACTGTTGCCGCCGAAGTCGACTTGATAGTGGAGTTATCTGGCCCGAGCTTCTGTGTCTTGTGCCCTCGCTCCAGTGGTCTTCTTACTAACCTCCAGTATTTAACAATGACAATGAGCAGCACCCTCCTCCTCCCTGTCCCCCCTTTCTCTCTGCTGTGCTCGTGCTCGCTCCAGTCCTCACCTCAGCTCGGGTGCGCGTAACGTAGCCTACTTTTTACATTCAGTCACTGTTCTTACACTATTACTATCTGGCTAATAATAATAACCATACCCTTACAAAACAGTTAGTTAACAGTTATGACTATAACAATCCCGAATTAAAACATTGAGTATTTCTTCTACATCTATAAAGAGGCTGCCACTGTTTTAATTTAGTGAATACGTAACTATGGCATTTCAACGAACATTGTTACCATGGTAACTTTAGGATTTCAGTTTAGAAGATCATATAGGTCTGAACAGTAAGCAGACTACATTAATATACTTGTGTAGTGTTATTATACTTATATAACACTTTTATTATTTTATAGGCTATGTATAGCCTAATTATTCATTTAAACAGGCTAGTTATTATTGGGACATTGACCATTAGCCTCAAAATATCCAATCATTAAAAACCCACAACGATATCATTAAATATATAAATTATGCAGATTAATTACGTAATGTGTGGATTTTCAAGGTTGTCATCCCTGCTGATAAAACATGACATTATTAGTGATGTCAAACTGATCACAAAAGAAGAGGTTGAATTTAGCAAATATTCTGAATTAAAGATGTATGAAGGATATACTAGCTTACATGATAGGCTATAGGCTAGCCTATATCATTCAAAACATTTGCTAAATTCTAGCCATTCATTGAAGTAAAATAATTGAACCTGAGTGGGAAATCACATTATGAAATAAATGTTTTTCTCCAAAAATCTGGTTGTCCACAATTATTGGCCCTCCTAGAATTTTTTATGAGAAGGCTATAATATCTCTGAAGTATATTGAAGCATTTTCAGTGTCACACAAGATAATAATTAGCCTTAAATTAGTATTGTCTTCATTTAAAATTCAGTAAATGGTTAAACATTTATTTGTCTTACATGAACCGATATAAAAACTGCTTTGTTATTAGAATTATTTAAATAAAAAAATTACATTTGACCCAAATCTCAAAATTGGATGAATAAATAACACATTTTATAAATTAAAAAGAAAATCATAAATAATATATTATATAATATTATATATTTTGTCTATTTTAATAAATGACAATCATTTTAATAATGTATATATTTCTAAAAGCATAGGATACATTTTGTCACTGAAAACCATGTTGAATGTTCTCCAAATAAGGTGTGACACCATATCCTGATTTTAAATTGGGCAATTCCACAGACAAGTTTAATTAGTTGAAGGACCCCATTCAATGTCATACTGAAGCCCATGACATGTGCACATGGTAAGATTTTGTCTCAAAATTGTTCAAATATTTAACTTTTTTGGAACTACTATAAAAGTGTTAAGTTGTGTTGTCCTTTGGTGCGACACGCCTATATTCTTAATTGTTGCCTTGTCACACAATAGGACACATTTCAGTAAAAAACAAAAAAACAAAACAGTGAATCAGACTTCACACTACAGAATAATATTTTTTCTTCAAAAGTGGTGTTTGCATTTTTACTGCATATTTAAATATTATGCAGGGAGAGGAAGATGAAAGGAAGATGAAATTGTCCAGCCATAACTTCCTGTTCCACAGGAGTATAAAATGAGGAAACAAAAATCCCTTAATCATCCTTCACAATGAGTAAAGCCAAAGAATATAGTTCTGATGTGCAGCAAAAGATTGTTGTTGAGCTTCACAAAATAAAAAGTGGCAAGCTAAAGCATTGAAAATCCCAATTTCCACCATCAGGGCAATAATTAAGATTCAAGATTCAAGAGTTTTATTTGTCACATACACAGTTATATACACAATATACAACTGGCAGTGAAATGTAAACAGGTCCGCTCCATGGACAGTGCAAATAACAGTTACAAGAAATTAAAATAGAAATAGAATAAAATTAGAATAAAAAGTATTAACATAAGTAGAATTATAAATAAATCAAGTAAAAGATAAAAATAGGAAATAAGATAAAAATAAAAATATAAAAAAATAAGTGGATAAGTGAGATAAACTGTAGACTTAGAAATAAGTGGTTAACATAAATATATATATATGTATATATAAAGAAGTATAATGTGCAAGGTTTATTACAGGTTGTTACGCAGTAACAATAGGAAAGTACAGTGCAGTGCAATGGCAGTATGTGGATGTTAATGTTTAAACTGGATGTTTATGTGTGTGCGGGGGTGAAGTGAAGTCACGTGACTGAGTTCAGGAGTCTGATGGCCTGGGGGAAGAAACTCCTCCTGAGTCTTTCAGTCTTTGCCATCATGCTACGGAAGCGCTTACCAGATGGCAGCAGGGTGAAGTGAGAGTTTGCAGGGTGATTAATGTCTCTGATGATTTTAGTAGCTCTACCTCTGCAGCGTTTGGTGTAGATGTCCTGCAGAGACGGGAGAGCTGAGCCTGAGATGCGCTCGGATAAGCGCACCACTCTTTGCAGGGCTTTGGAATCGTGACTGGTGCTGTTCCCGTACCACGCTGTGATGCACTGAGTCAGGACACTTTCTATCGCCCCTCGATAGAAAGTTTTCAGGATGGCTGGTGAAACCCTGAATTTCCTCAGCTGGCGCAGGTGGTACAGTCTTTGCCTGGCTTTTTTCACCTGTGTCTGGATGTGTGTAGTCCAGGTCAGATCCTCGGAGATGTTCACACCCAGGTATTTGAAGCTGCTCACTCTCTCTACCGGTGTCCCGCTGATCATGAGAGGGGAGTATGACCGATGCTGTCTCTTCCTGAAGTCCACAATCAGTTCTTTGGTCTTGTTAACATTCAGAGAGAGACAGTTGTCCTGGCACCATGATGTCAGTTGCTCCACTTCGTCCAAGTATGCCGTCTCATTGTTGTTGGAGATGAGACCCAGGACAACAGTATCATCAGCAAACTTGATGATCGAGGTGGAGCTGTGTGTGGACAAACAGTCATGGGTGTAGAGAGAGTAGAGCAGGGGACTCAGCACACAGCCCTGTGGAGCTCCAACACTCAGGGTGATGGAGGTGGAGGTGAACTGGCCTACTCTCACCGCCTGGGGTCTGCCAGTGAGGAAATCTTCAATCCAGAGGCAGAGAGAAGAATTCAGGCCTAGATCCAGGAGTTTGTGTGTTAGCTTAATGGGAACTATGGTGTTAAAGGCTGAGCTATAGTCAATAAATAGCAGCCTGACATAGTTCCCACTTTTGCTGTCGATGTGAGTGAGGCAGGAGTGAAGGACGTGAGAAATGGCATCTTCAGTCGATCTATTGGGACGATAGGCAAACTGAAGAGAGAAAGTTCCAATCAACAGAAGATGTTACGAATCTGCCTGGAAGAGGACGTGTGTCTATATCGTCCTAATGCATGAGAGGAGGAGAGTTTGAGTGGACAAAGACTCTCCAAGGATCACAGATTGCAGAGATTAGTTGAGTCTTTCTGACCGAAAGACTAAAACAATTATCAAACTATAACCTTGTTTGGGAGGGTTTCAAGAAAAATCCTCCTCGCTCATCCAAAAACAAACTCCAGCATATTGAGTCGTCAGACACGACTGGAACTTTAGACGGGACCTGGTTCTGTGATCAGATGAAACTAAAAAAGAGCTTTTTGGCAGAAAACCCAGCATATGGATTTGGTGCAAACAGGGATAAAAAGTACCCCATAGCACATTTAAATACCGCTGGATCTTTAATGTTGTGGGCCTATTTTTTTGCTGGAGGTCCTGGACATCTTGTTCAGATACATGGTATCATGGATTCTAGCAAATACCAACAGATAGAAAATCAAAACCTGACGGCTTCTGCTAGAAATCTTATAATGGGCCGTGGTTGTTCCATCAAGGCAAAGATCCAAAACATCAAAATCAACACACAAATGTGTCACTGAGCACAAAATGAAGCTTCTGCCATGACCGTCCCAGTCCGCTGACCTGAACCCTATAGAAAATGAGTGACTGAACTGAAGAGAAGCAGCACCAGGGGCGCCGCTAGCAATTTTGGGCCCTATGAAAGAATTTGATGTTGGGCCCTCTACCACACCAACCTAGCTATCCAAGATCATCTCAGGGGGCCCCAAAAGTGTGTGGGCCCTTAGAATCGTCCTAACTTTCCCCCCCTTAGCTGCGCCCCTGAGCAGCACCAACATGGATCTGTGAATCTGGAGGATCTGAGAGATTCTGTATGAAGGAAAGGTCTCTGATCTCTTGTCAGGTGTTCTCCAAACTCATCAGGCATTACAGAAGAAAACTCAGAGCTGTTATCTTAATTGGGAAAAGGACGTAGGACGTTTTATTAATAAAACTGTGTCAATAATTGTGGCCATTGTGTTTTGGAGAAAAGCATTTCTTACATAAAGAGATTTCCCCCACATTTTCAATATTTTGAAAATTGGGGACTGAATGCACACTGACTCATGGGGACCCGTGTCACTGTTGGGATCTAAATTGAGGTCCCCATGAGGAAACAAGCTTATAAATCATACAGAATGAGATTTTTTGAAAATGTAAAAGGTTTTGTGTGATGAGTAGGTTTAGGGGTAGGGTAAGTGTAAGGGGAGAGAATATACAGTTTGTACAGTAAAAACCATTACGTCTATAGAGAGTCCCCACAGAGACAGCGAACCTGAACTGTGTATATAAAAAATGTGTATAAATATGTGCATATGCACACACACACACACACACACACGTTATTTTATATTTACAAACTTTTATGTTAGATGTTAATCGATTTGACAGCACTAGAAATTATGTATTACCAAATGTTGGCAAGATATGCATTAATAAATAGTCTATCAAATAGTGCCCCCTGCTGTTAAGAGCTGGAATAATATATCTGCTGGTAAGATACAAGGAGATGGACATGTACGTCAAAACATGGTTATTTAAAGCGAAGGACTTGCACATTTAGTATGATGGTCAAGTAAATCAAGTAAAAACATTTGTTCCAGATTTTATTTAACCTACACATATATATATATATATACTATTACTATAATGTCCTATACTATATATACTACTATAATATATATATATATATATATATATATATATATATATATATATATATATATATATCATATTTTTTTAAAGATCGCTCCTTACTTTGCTATTGACGTATGTTATATTTACAGGTTTGATTTACCAACATAATGAGGAGAATTACTCAAAATTTCAGTGAGAATACATGCTAAACTTTACAAAGTGCTATTCATATCAAGAGGCCCTAAATAGAGAACATCTAGAAAAAATCACGATAACATGGAACACTTGTGGCAGTAACCATGGCGACCGAGGTCAACAATGAGGTAGCAGTGACCTCTGGTGGTGGATTGTAGAGTCTCTTGAGGCCGACGAAATAGTCTCATGCTCATAGTATCAGTGTTCAAGTGAAAGTTGTACTTAGAACCTTACAGGGATCTGTCAGGTAGCTCATATATAAGAACCTTTCATGGGATCATTTTATGGATTTAGTTTTAATTACTTTATTTATTATTTTTATACGTACATTATCACTAGATTAAATAACCTGTTATGCGAGAAAGTATTATACAGGAATTTTTTGGCATAAAGGTTTTTCTTTTTATTGAGCCCTAGGGTTCTAACATTGTTTAAATCAGATTAATTAGTGACACAGAGAAGTGATTTACTTGTATGCTAATTATTTTGACGGCACAACGGCAGTTATTCTCATGTAAATGTCAACTTTTTCTCTCTTATTTGACTGCAAATGTCCTGTTATCAGTTGTGCAGTTGGTTAAGGTGTGGTGGGCAGTGACGGGCAGACAAGCAGATGGATTGACATCTACAGTCAATTTTATTGTGTTTGATACGTAGTATATTTCTTTAATATACTGTAACAAAATTGCCATATATAAAAAAAAAAACTCTTCAGAATCAGATATTATCAGGACTCATAAATAATCAATTTGGATGGAAAGTGCATGGGAAACATTCATATGAAATATTCATAATCTTTGCAGGTCATTTAAGACTAAAGAGTGCTGTGTAATCGTCTCTTGAGCAAAAAGTTTTCAGCTTCACTCAAGGTGCACATACCATCATCTGTGGAAACCTAACCCTTCCTGACACTAATCAGCTGCTTCCAGATCAGGCACGTGTCTGTAATTCAAACAGATGGTTGAAACTGGCCTCCTCGAAACCTAAATCCACACTGCAACACTCTCTCTGCCACAAATCCTGAAAAGTGTAAGAAATTATACTCTGTCCTGACCCAGCTTGCACTACAAGATATGTATTAGAATAAGCTCCTTGCCTAAAAAGAGCTTAATTATCATAGAGACAATTCCTCCTCATCTCAGTAATATGTAAATATTACCACTTAGGCCCATAGCGTGGGGAGTGGCAATGGGCCATCAAGAACCATCCATTGTTCAAAAGGATACATGAACATCATTAGCAGGGATTTCAGACAATCTTATCGTGTTCCAATCTGAAAGACTATCAAAGACGTGAGAACGGAGGGCTATCACTTTTATTGTTATCCTCAATTTACCTTTAAGGCAGAGCTTCATTTACATGTCAAGCAGGAATACGCATGTATAAAATGTTTGAGCAGAGATTATATTCAGGGTTCATTCTGAACCCAAGGTGCTTTGTGCACTTTGTCACTGCTATGCTGCAATACATTTCTTCATCAAGATCTTTAAATCTTCATCATTGTTTCTTATAAAAGACATGGCATATTTCACAAAAACAGTAGACTTCAGGTTTCCAGTGTTTTAAAAAGCATTTGAGGCGAAAATCTTTTGCTGTGAGACCTGTTTGATTAAAGTCACCATGAAATCAAAATAAACTATTCTTATATTTTTATGGACTATTGCACTATTTATTAGAAATAATTTATCTGTGCTCTTTTTTTTTTTTTAATTTCTTTATCATGTGCCCTCGTATCAAAATAACTTTCCCTCCCTCTTGCAGCATCATCTCTTATCTGATGATGTATTTACTGGCGTGAGGGCGGGGCCATAATAATAATAACTAGCTTCCAGCGGTACGCAAGTCGACTTGCGCTAAAAGAGTACAGGAGCCGCGTGGAGCAGTTTTATGATGGATGGATGCACTTTTATGGACTTCAAAAATGACCCAACAATTCACTGTCATTATAAAGCTCGGAAGGGTCTGGACATTTTTAATATAACTCTGATTTTATTTGTCTGAAAGAAGAATGTCATATACACCTAGGATGACTTGAGGGTGAGTAAATCATGGGCTAATTTTCATTTTTGGGTGAACTATCCCTTTAAGAACTTCCCCTATATAAGCCAGCTGGAAAACTTCCGGTCAAATATCACTTGTTCTTGTGTCCTTGTCCTCTTCAATGTCCTGAGGTAGCTTTAACAGCATCAGTAGTGTAATAGGCTACTTTGTTTATATAGCCACTTAATATAGTCACTTAAATAGTCAGACCTAGCATTAATGTAGATATTCAAACGTAAGACAACAGTGTTCCCTCACTGTTCCTCTTCAGCAAAATTCAATTTGACCATCTTTTTTTAGTCAACACACTGTACATTAAAGATGAATTGTGCACTTTAGTTAGATTCATTGAACAAAAGTGCTGAAATGAGAGAGCTTCCGATGAACTGACTGACAGCTGTGGTCATAAAGGGAGGGAGGAGAATGTCATTTATTCACAATAAAAGTTTGTATTCGTAAAAGTATTCACAATTATTGTTTTGATAAGATTTTGTGAGTCCTTCATACTTCACCTCGACGCATTTTATTTTTAAACCTAGTGATTTTATAATGTTTAATATTTATTCAAAAGCAAAACGTGTAGAAAAAACTGGAAATGGCTAATATGAGGCAATAAATGCTCCTCTGCCGCCATCTACAGGTTATAGTGGTAATTAATTTATTTTTTATTTTTTAAATAAAAGTGTTTTCTATCAAAGGCTGTATTTCCTACATCTTCAAACGATCGGTTTTACAAATGGGGACAATCTTAGAAGGGTGAACAAATAATGTTTTTGGTCATCACATTAAAAATAACATTCGAAGTGCTGGAAAAATGTTCTGTGTGTGCGTATCCAATTACAGACACTGTGTTTCTTATACCGCATAAAATATAAATGCAACATTAAAATGTCAACCATTGTTGTTGATGTACAGTGAGTACAGAATTACACTGGAAATGCCCACTGTATCCTATTCATGGGAAGTGGATATTACTTTTTTTTTTAAGAGTATTGTAATAAAATGATTCAATGATCAAGGGATCCATCATCTTAATCAATGTTTGAATTTAAGATTAATTGAAGCTTCCCGATGATGGAGGAAGCATATGAATAAAAGGGTTCTGGAAAACACAGACGAACAGTATTGATAAATACACTCAGAATAGATTACAGATTCAAAGTAATGCCTTTCAGTATCGATGACATATGATTATCATCCCTGTGAACAATTATAGCTTCAAAGCTAAATCTGCAGTCCAGTTTCAGTAATCAATAAATCAGTTCCAAATTTGGTGCTGATGTAATCCAATAATCCAAACATAAGAGGGGCGTTCAAAGAGAGAAGTCAAAAATACAGATTAGGATCATGAACTCAAAATTATAAACAGAATCCAGACAGGGAAATTACTCCAGTACAGGAAAACATGCAAGGCTTTGTACAACAAAAAAAAGGTGGCATAAGAAATCGAATCAGTGGTGATGAAGAACAGGTGGGCCGGTAACCTTGGAGACATACTATCAGTGAAGATGTCACTGATGCTTGACAGCTGAATCTGACACACAAACTTAAATGAGGAGGTTGTGTGTCATTTCTTCTGGTCCCCCAGGTTCAACTTTCAATAAGCCAAGCAAGATTTCTACTGCAAATCAGTGGATTTACATCAAAACAGGATGCATTATTATTTGGCATTATTACAAGGCTCTCTGGAATACTTGATTCTGATTCATCAGGCGTGACATTTGCTGCGTAACAATTCAGAGGATGCATCCTTCGAAGGCCGCAAAGGTCGGACTGAGCGTTGTCAAAATCCTAGAGAGGATTGTTCTTGTTGCCTAGCAACTGTGACAGCTGCTGTTGATGAGTGGCATGTTTGTACTGGACTTTTATTTTTTAAAGTTATATTGAACTCTCTGAAAACAAACAGGGTTCACAAACTGTCTAATTATGTGCACCATCGTTCATTTCTGTAAATAATAGAGTATAAACTATATATAATCGCATCTTAGCTAAATATGTCAACATTTGAACCGTTTAAAGTTTTTTTTTTGTTTTTTATTAACATTTGTATCATTAAATATTTGAGTAAGTTGAAACCCAATACTCACATTTAAAAAAGTAATTGAATTAAAAAGTTATTTCACGCATAATAAAATCTGGAATACACTGTAAAAAAATATATTTTCATGATTTGTTTTCACAATTTTTTATCTTTTGTCAAATCAATTTAGATAATGAATCTAATTCATGTAAGATCATTTTTGACATCTCATTTGTTGTATTAACAAAACATTTTTAATTTCAATGATTTCAACTTACTTTTTTAAGTTCAACCAACAAGTTTTTACAGTGTACAAAAAAGGTGTAATATAGACTATGCTATAACTGACGTCTTATGTCTAGACACAGAAATGTACTGTTCTTGTTTAATATCGTAAACACTGTCCAGATGCACCTGGTGGTTTTTTAATGGCAATAAATGGCTGTGATGTCATTTAATTACTGAGACTGAAGCGTGTGTGTTAAAAAACCCCGGAGATCATCAGAACATCTGTCTTGAACAGTATTTTGGCACACATTGTGCCAAATTATGACCTTATACTGATGAAGTATTATTCAGCAAGCCATGGCTTATCTCACAATGCCCTTAGAGCCTGTCATGAATCCTTTATTGATGCCTTTAACTGATGTTGTTGCTCTATGCTATTAGGCTAATAGGCAGCTGTAGGCTACTTGCAAGAAAATCACCATAAAAATACAGTGGTATTACATGCATTTTGGTACCTATATATTTACAGTTCATAACTGTTATGGTTAATTTCATGTATAATGTTAAACGGGCTATTTGTAGAATTCAGAAAACATTCTTATTAATGACCGGAAATACCTTGCAGCAATATATCCAATACATTTGCAAAAACGTCCCGAGTCTTCGCGTAAAAAATCATAGACAACCTAGGTAGTCGGGGCAGGTCTTTTTTAAAGGAACACACCACTTTTTCTGAAAATAGGCTCATTTTCCAACTCCCCGAAACTTCCCAAGAGTTCAACAGTTGAGTTTTACCGGTTTCAAATCCATTCAGGCGATCTCTGGGTCTGGCGGTAGCACTTTTCGCATAGCTTAGCATAGATCATTGAATCTGATTAGACCGTTAGCATATCGCTCAAAAATGACCAAAGAGTTTCGATATTTTTTCTATTTAAAACTTGACTCTTCTGTAGTTACATCGGGTACTAAGACCGACGGAAAATGAAAAGTTGCGATTTTCTAGGCAGATATGGCTAGGAACTATTCTCTCATTCCTGCGTAAAGTAGGAACTTTGCTGTGGCGCAATGATATTATGCAGTGACTGAAAATAGTCCCCAGCTAGGTAACTTCCAACGTGACCGGCACTATGTTTGTGTAGTTGCAGGTATTCCAGTTCAAATAGGATCTGCACCAAAGTAAATATCATTAGAATCGTCTCTCACAAACGTCTCCATGGTTACAAGGCATGCTCCCTGTGCAAGCAGGTTGTCACGTTGGTTATGTTGACAGAAGTTAGCCTATTTTCAGCCGCTGCGTAATATCACTCATGGTACGCAACAAAGTTCCTTGATTATTACTCAGGAATGAGAGAATAGTTCCTAGCCATATCGGCCTAGAAAATCGCAACTTTTCATTTTCCATTGGTCTTAGAACACTATGTAACTACAGAAGAAAAATATCTAAACTCTTTGGTCATTTTTTGAGCGAGATGCTAACAGTCTAATCAGATTCAATGATGTATGCTAAGCTATGCTAAAAGTGCTACCGCTAGACCCGGAGATCGGCTGAATGGATTCAAAAACGGTAAAACTCAACTGTTTAACTCTAGGGGAGTTGGAAAATGAGCTATTTTCAAAAATAGTGGAGTGTTCCTTTAAGTTTAGCTAGAAGCTATTCACCCATTGGAAATAAAAAAGCAATTAATACATGAAAATTCCTACATATAGCCCCTTTAATACCAACCTACTTGGGCATGTTGAACTATAACTACTAAACTACTAAAATTTTGTACAATAATTTCATTCTATTTTACTGTAGCCTACATGTATGGTTTTTAAATATGATACATATTTCACCATAAATTATTAAATCATAGGCCTACCCCCCCCCCCCCCCCACCAATTTTTTTAAAAAACCATTTAACATAATTTTACATGGTAAGGTAACTTTAAACAAATTAGACTAGTAATATGAAAATCTTTTGAATGTAAAATGTGTAACATTTGCTTTGTACAACATTGTACAGAAAAATATTTGATTGTATGTATTGTCTTTTTGAATGTACTAGGCCTTTTTCACCATAGATATTTTTTTTTAAACAAAAAACAAAACAGATTTTTACACTAAAATTACACATTTTGTCCAATTTAGACAGTTTATTTTTTATGCATATCATAATGTAACTTACAGTTAACAAATTACATGTCTCTAGGACAATTTTTTACACATGTAAAATACATTTTGTTATATAAAATGAAAAAGTTGATGTGTGTGATCCAGTGTAAAGCACACAGCCTGTCAGAATTTGTGCAAAAATGTGGCTTCTCTAATTGGAAGTGTTAAAAACAGTAAAAGCAAATTTACAAAATTACATACAGGCCTGCTAATGTGAAGAAGCTGACACAAATTTTCCTACAAAGACACTGGTGCTTTGTAAATGTCACATGTTGTGTTTGACGCTCAACCAGCCAGCACAAAACCCACAGACACAGATCAGGAAATACATCACAAATGAGCATCTTCCTTCGTCGGATTAAATTGAATTTCAGATTTTGAAGGAATGACACCCCACCCATTATGAACCCCTTATAATGTTGTGATTTACACTAAGACAATAGTAGATCACCTAACAAACGATCTCAAATGCTTTGATGAGATTTAAATTCCTCTCAAATTAGACCTTATTATCATTCCTCAATTTCTCTGTTCTTAATGATGACCAGACTGCAATCAGTATGAACATATAAACAGACATCTCTCTCTCTCTCTCTCTCTCTCTCTCTCTCTCTCTCTCTCTCTCTCTCTCTCTCTCTCCTCTCTCTCTCTCTCTCTCTCTCTCTCTCTCTCTCTCTCTCTCTCCTCTTTCTCTCTCTCTCTCTCTCTCTCTCTCTCTCTCTCTCTCTCTCTCTCATGTGGTTTTAATTTTCGTCCCCAGGCAACGTTTGGAGTTTGGCTGAGCTTGAGTTTCATTGTAAAACTTCAGTAAAAGACAAACTCCACTTCCAAGGCAGAAACACAGGACTTGAGTTTATTATTATTTCTTCAGAAGATCTGTGAGGGGCCGACCCAGGGGCTCCATGCTCTCATTGGCTCTTAAGGGCCAGGATGGCTCACTCAGCTGCTTTTCATATCCACTTGGTGGCACCAAAACACTTAATTTTTTATTAGCACTATATCCTTTGAATTTGTTTTGTATTTCATTTAATCATATTACACTCTCAGAAAAAAAGGTACAAATGCTGTCACTTTTCAAAAAGGTACAATTTTGTTCCTTTTAGGTACTAATATGTACACTTTAGGTCAGGGGTTTTCAAACTTTATGATGCCAAGGACCCCCAGATATGATGAACCTTTTATGAGGGACCCCCTTCCCAAAATCCATCTATATATTTATAAAGAAAGAAAAAAAACATTTAAACTGTTAGATAAATAGTAAGTGTGACATTATAAATACAACATTATTTCCAAATTTAAATTGGCCATACTTAATGTTGGATGTATAAACCAGAAGAAGAACATTTTCTATAAAAAATTATTTGTATAAGCATCTTTCACAATAAATGTATGTAAGCAGCTAATGAACTGTGTTAAGAATACTGCCTCACAACCTCAGTGAGCGAGATAAAGGGGACTATAGTGAGAAAAACTCACTAGAAAGATACAAAGCAAACATATACAATTCTGGAAAGTATGTGTACGGCAATGAAAGTGCAGTAGACTTTAACCATTTTTGCTTTGTCTTTTTACTCTCTGAAATTTTTTTGGGGGACCCCTTAGAACCTTCTGGAGGACCCCTGGGGGTCCCCGGACCCCAGTTTGAAAACCCCTGCTTTAGGTAATGTATACCTTTAAGGTATCAATTTGTATCCTTTAGGTACAAAAGTGTACCTTTTGAAAACAAAGGTACCACCCCAGTGACAGCTTTTGTACCCTTTTTTCTGAGTGTATTTGAGTAAATACACAACTCATTAGCTTTTTTTTCTATTGTAAGTATTGTGATCAAGACGTTATTTCTGTAATTATACTGATTACATTGGAGTTGCAATACCATGCAATAAGACACTTCAAAATATATTTTTGTTAATTGTCCCCATTATTGTGTTTTATGTTTTGTCGTGTCTATATGTATTATTAAATGTTAATTTTCCCTCTTTTTAGGGGCAAATATATTGTTAAATAAATTAAAAATCAAAATGTTTCAAATGCTAATTGCTGGATAATATTTTTAGTTGTTATGACAATAAATAAATAAAAATTAAGTGATAGAGAAAATAGACATTTAGCATTTTGAGGACTCAAAAATCTTCAATGCATCTGAAAAAAATGGTGTAACATTTTCACTCAGACATTGCAAGTAAATTTCACAAATAATGACAAAGAAATGGCAAGAAACACGTTGAATTAAACAAGAATATTCTAGTGAAACGCACACTCCAATATCTTAAATAATAATAATTTCAAAATGTACCGTAAACTTTTCTCAACTACATTGGAAAGTCTAAAAATTGAGAAAAGTCGGACATTATGCTGCCATGATATGAGTTTTCTCAACAAAAAAATCAAATGTTCCCCTTTTTTTTAAGAGTTGGGTTTGTGTTTTTTTTGTGTACACACTATCAGACTACCGCGTTTCCTTCCAGGACCCATGATAAAAACAGCCTCTCACATCCTATTAAAAGATAAACATATAAATTGAACAAATCATTATTTGAATAACCGTCATTATGATTAAGCCACAAACGAGAGCAAGAGGTGATGTTTTAGGTGAGAGACTGATCGATGGCTCGTGACCTCCAGCGACACGGATGATGGATGACGGTGGAAGAGGAGAGAATGTGAGGGGGAAAAGCCTTGAATAGGGTTAAACTGTAAAACAACAAAAGGTGTCTTAAATGTCTAAAATGGTGTTATTAAAATCCGCTCCTTCACCCATCCTGAGGATAAGGAACAATAGTGTTGTCATTCATACAGTTAGCCCTCATAAATTGTTCACACATCCTCCATTGCTCGGATAAACTGAGCCAAAGGAGACCAATTTCCCTGTCTGCAGACTCTGTAAACGTCAAACTCAACAAACCCCTGGACTTCTGTAGACTTGTAAACTGTGCAGTATTTGCAGCGGCGCTGTGTTTTCTGCTGATTATATGATTGCTCGTGACAGAAAGCACTTCTGAGATCCAGCTATACAGCGCTGCTGCCATAAAAAGCTTATTTAGACCAGATCAGCAATGAGCTTTGACAAGATCACAGTTCCTTTTGTCAGAAAACATTAGTTTCCTCAAATGCAGTGCGAGAACGAATTTGATTTGTAGGATTTGGTCATTCATGACATTGTGATCATTTTTACTGCTGCTTAAAAAAAAAAAAACTTTAGGTGCAGAATCTGTAGCTGTAAGTATAGGAATCTGTAAACTATTATTTTGACAGTAAAGAGCACTTTCCAAGAGTAGCTAAGGTACAACCTGTAGTCACATTAGTTTTTATTAAAGCAATTAAGGCACAAAACATATTTTTTAAGAGAGAACTGTATATTAGATTAGAACTAGCCAGAACACATAGAAAAAAATCACTAACGTGCTCACTAATATTGTCCCCTCTCAACTTTATCAAGCTATTAAAATAAATCTCAGTTTCTTCCAAATTTCAAAGTCTACAAGTAGAGCCTTACTACTTTTGGCCCTCTAACGGTTGATGCGTTAAACTGCAATTTAATCGCGGAGGAACTTTGTTTAGGTATTTGCCTTGAGTTGTGCTTCGGCTCTGCTTCTCCTGCGCGGATGGATCTGATCGTTTGAGGTGCGTCGGACGGTCTGTCTGATCGTCAACAACATCAAAGCTCCCCTGCAAATGAAAAAAATAAATAACGAATGAAATACGGACGAAAAAAACGTGTCTTATGAGCAGGTAATAGCATTTATGTTACTGTTTTTTGATTTCTTGAAAACATCATTGTTCTAAAGCGAATGTTAGGCAATGGCGAGATAGGCTGTTATTAGGCTACACTATTGAGAATGAGGAGATGTCGTCACGACACAGCGCCCCGCCCCCCTTCCGCCATTTTGGGGGTCTGCCCGCCAGGTAATGAATTCGGACAGAGACTGGAGAAGAGATATTCTGATGATTACTATGTACATAGTTTTCCAAACTCAACTGAACATTAAGTTTTAATCCACCCAAGCCGATCTGAGAAAGCAGCGGCTGGTAAACGTACGCCATTATTTCACCACAGGGTGTCAGTCATGGTCTTAACTAGTGAGCGCGATGCTGAAGTGTGAGACACTTGATCAATACGAACCTTTATTTATTTGTATCAAACATGTTGATCACTATTCTGTCATTTTTCATTGTCGGTCATTTTACTGTATGCTATAAACATGTTTATGCCCAAAACGCTTAATTAATATTCAAGGTAGGCCTAGTTGACTGTCATTTTCCTCTACTGTGCATCACTGTTTAAGATTAATTCAATATTTAACATACATTACATCCATTTAAAGCACGTACCGAGCATTCATTCTACTCAAGAAGGCTGGAATAAAAGCACCAGCGCACACAAACGATCATTTAAATTTTTAGTCAAATTAATTTAAAAATATAAACTCAACAGGTACAAAATATGATCAGTAAGAGAAAAACACTGCTAAGGATGACGAGCACTGGACTGCTGCAGGATAGTGGGGAGATATATTTATTATTCAGAATGCACAGGAAATATATTTATAGAAACATTTCAGTGCAAGGTGGTAAAGAGTTCTGCCGTGGCAGCTCGTATGGGTCAACGTTTTTGATATCAGCTTCTCTAAATACCTCAGCTTGGCGCTGGTAGTAAGTTTCTCCCTGTACGAGACCTCTTCTTCTCCATTTCAAGTTTTCTCGTAATTTCTCCGCTTAAACGCCGCGATGATAATTCCTCGAGCCGTCTTTCCTGCTCTGATCTCTGTTTCGCTCTTACAATGTTACCCCTGGCAACCGATAGCGTCGGATCCCGGAATGGTGTACGGGCCAGACTCCGCCCACGACCATGACGTATCTCCTCATTCTCAATTGGTAGCTATATCAGATAGGCTTATAAAACACTGGCTAGTAGCCTAGCAAGGTGACGTTAAAATAAAGAAATAAATAAATAACAGGAACCCTACCACCGCATAGTAGCTTCCTATCTGTCTTTTCTTTACTTAGCTTACGCAGGCCTATGACGTGAACACGTACAATCCGTCCTGACAGCTCTAAAATTCTAAAATTTTAATTTTAGTTATTTTAGTACATCAGGTTAAACTTAACGAAAATGAAATGTGTTGGTTTGGCAGCTAGCTGAAGTAAAATAATAGTACATTTACTTAATTTCCGTTATAAGGTAACATACATTTTTTTTTTAATGGTTTGTCAGTTTTAGTTAAATAACCCTGCTAGTATAATGAAATCAACCAAATAAACATTCAAATAAATGCAAAACAGTGCATTCATTATTTAGTTTGAATCCCTTATTAAAAATATTCTATTTAAAATTTAACTCCTATTTAACTATTATAAAATATATTTTACACATTCATTTAAAACGCCAAAAGTCTTTCTTTTTTTTTGGTCTGCTTGATCATACACACTCTTTGCCTGTCTAAAAATGTTCCATGAACATTGTTTTGTTCAATTTGTCTAGTTAAGCTGACAGTTGAATTTTCTAACATATGTTCATAGTGCTATGTATATATACACTATGTCAGTAGCTGAACTCTTGTCTTTAAGTCTGCATCCGTAAAGATCTCCAAAGGTCATGGTTTAATGTCAGAGTTCGTACAACTGACTTCTTACCTTCAGAGTCCACACATGTCAGTAATTTCTCCCCGATTGCTTCCCCAAACTTTACTTGCGTTTATGTGCATGTGTGTGTGTGTGTGTGTGTGTGTGTGTGTGTGTGTGTGTGTGTGTGTGCGCATGTAGCCTATAGTTCCCTCTGCTTTAAAAACAGGTGTGTGATTCTAAACAGTATTGCTCAAGCATTTAAAGGAGGCTCCACTGACTTTTCATCTTTTCAACATGTTTCCACCTTGACAGTTCTCGATGAATGGAACGTAAACATACTCTTTAGACTTCCCTGAATTCAATGGCCAAATACAATGGAGGCATTTGGCAAGATGTTTCTCTTTAAATTCTAACTTTAGTCCCATTTGTGAAGGCTGTAATTCATCTATTGAGAAATAACAAAGGCACTTAATAAATGTGTGGAGGATTTGATTAGTAAGAAACAAAAATTGGAATTTCCCGACTGAAACGTCTTTATTCCGTGGAAAACAAAAGGAGATGTTCTGAAGAATGTTGAGGCTACTCTTTTCCATATAATGAAGGTGAACGAAGACACAAAGTCATGTAAACATACACTCTTAAAAAAAAGGTTCCAAAAGAGGTTTTTTCAGAGTATAGTTCCTAAAAAATTTTTTTTTTTTTTTGTGAAGAACATTTTAAAAAGATCGAAAGAACCTTTTTCCACTATAAAGAACTTTTTGTGGAATGGAAAGGTTCCATGAAGGTTAAAGGTTCTTCACAAAGCCATAGTCCCTGTTTACACCATAGACTGTAAAAATATGGACGTAGTGTCCGTGACGTGACGTCACCCATAGGATTCTGGTGAGCCGTTCTGAAGCGTAAAGTAGGGACGAGATGGCCGTTGCCATCTTGGGAGCGCGTCATCGCGCGTCACTCCCGGATAACAGAAAATGGGCAAAAAGGCGGGACGTGGGCGGAGCTTAAGTGACGTGATGACTAAGAGACAGCAGATAAATGGCTATCCACCTGTCACTCGAAGTGGCCACGCCCTTAATTATGCAGAACTTTAAAGCTTTATATAATGTAAACGAATGAGTTATAAAAAAATTCACCCCCCTCACAGTCGTCATGAAGGGCAAAATTAGGCGTATAGACCAAAACCACAATTTGTACCAGGCTGTAAACATGTTTTATTCTGCTGTAAAGTTGGCCATTTTAACATGGGGCTCAATGAGATTCTGCTACCTTCTGGAGCCTGTCCCTAGTGGCCAGTCGATGAATTGCAGTTTAAGGCACTTCCGTATTGGCTTCAAAAGAAACAGCGAGAGGTTGCCGCTTAGGCCTGTTCACACCGGGACGATTTTTATTTTATTTTTATGTTTATCGCCGACATTTAATGCCTCGTGACTAAACAAAGGCTGCCAATGTGAGTGTGCACAAAGGGAGTCAAATCTTCGTAATTTTTTTTAAACGCCTTGTTTTTGCAAGTAAATCTTTACTCTGGGCGACTAAACAATATCTATCATTAGCTAGTATGTCTAAGAGGCTAAGAATAAGTTTAGCCCAGATATATTTTCACTCCCTGAACACTCAGAGAAACAGTTTCGCTCTCCGTCAAGCGATCTATCTATTTCAGTTCAGCTCAACGGATGCGCAGAGTATCTGTATCTGACGTACCATAAACTCGAGTGTGAAGGCACACAACTCGACGTTGCGTTGAGAGAACGCTCTGTTTCTCTCTCACAAACACACACACGCGCAAAGAGAGAGAGTCTTACATACCTTGCAGAATCAGCGCGCTACATGTAAACCATATTCTTTGTTGTATTTTCCTGTCAAAACAACGGAGTTCATTTGGAATCATTCATTATTCATACAAGCAGAAGATATGTGGTAGTGGGCGGGACCAATGCGCAAACGGCAATCTCATTGGCTGGCGCTCATCTATTATCTTCACGCCATACAGAAACACTGAATGACCAACAATATCTTAAAGCTACACTATGTAACTTTTCCGTCCACTAGAGGTTGCCTGTTCAAAATAAAGGCATAGTTAGATGACGCCACTTTTGAGCGCAGAATCTTGGGACATGTGGTCTTCACCTCACAGCCGATGGAAAAGAATCGGGATAGGACTCAATGCAGAAATCATGTTCATGGATGCGATTGTTAACGTTACTGTAGTATGAAGCAGAGCAGGACTGAGTATTGTGGAGCTGAGCATGGCCGCAGGAGCGATTGTTAATGAGAAGAGCGCAACACACGCCTCGCGAGCAGTGGGACTTTTATTATGGCATAGTCGTCAGTGCCAATTCCGATTTTCCGGTCATGAGTATGAGGTAACGCAGCTCTGTTTATCATATTAGAAACATCTGAGTGTGTTGAAAATGATGTTATGACATTACTCTGTGCGTTCGCTCTGCGGCTGTTATGACACTTGCAGTACACACACTGCAGTGAGAGTGAAGCGAACTGCAAAATAAAACCGGAAACACCGGCGATATACACGATATAGGAAAATCTTTAACGATAGACATTTTATACCGTGGTAATGATATATATCGCCATTCCGCCCAACACTTTAAGTTGTGCAATTTACATATGAACATGCCCGGAGACGACGGAAAAACATACGGAGAGCATCGGCTTTCTGTCCAAACGCTGTGAGTGTGTGTCCGAAATCAGGAATGGTGAGAGAACCTTTCCTGGATCAGAGTACTGTCAAAAAAGTTTGCGTTTGGAGCACTCAAAAACACCATTAGATCAAAAAGCTCGGTCAATGCTTTGGCAAGGTACCGCTTTTTTTAACCATACAACAAAGCTACATTCAAACTAAAGGCCTATTTAAAAAAAACAGGTACAGTAAAAAGTGCACAAATCTGTTGTTAGGGCAGTATTTGTGGCAGTTGAGAAATCACGTTGTGAAATGGGCAGATAGCATTGCTCAGTGTGTATGTTAGAGGCAAAATTCACATGTGCTAATTCACAACATTAATATATCCTTTATTAAATCACTTTGTCGAATTTAACGCATCTTCACGGATGGTGTTGAATGCTGAATTGATTTATTCAGTTCTAATAGTGCTTAATGCAAGCAGTGTCATACAGAGGGGAAGCAACTACGGATTGCACAAATATAGGCTACATATTATAAAGGCCTAGGGCTATAAAGGCATCTGGCTACACAATGCTACTGGTATTAATTTGAATCCTTATTAACAAATATATACAAATATAATTTGGAATGTATGTATGTATTTGTTAATTAATACCACTAATACCAATGTTGCTTTTTAAGATTTGACTGGGGGCACCAATAAGGATTTCGCCTAGGGCGTCAGACCGGTATTTAGTATTTAGCGCTGTCCACTTGTGACAAGAATTTCGTTCCTCTCATTAAATGAGCTCCTGTTTTAGATGTTCTGATGGTGGCACTTAGCCAAACTCATTTGACTGCTGTGAAAGTGGAATCACTCGAGGGCGTGTGCACCGCTCTGGGTTCGAGCTGGGTGCGCGATCACTCGCTCACGCTCACAGCGTGAGAAAGCCATTCTTCACCTGTCAGCTTGTGTTTGGGTCACGGAGAAACAACAGAGCGAAATGAAAGAGACAGAGGAGAAGCAGAACGGAATGGAAGAACATCACATGCCCATCCGGGTTTTAAGGAACCGTTCATTCGTTTATGTTGAAGATTCTTGGAACTTTTAAAAGCCTCCAAAAATAGGCCCAGCCATGTGTGTGTGGAGAGACAAATCAGATATGTGTGTGTGTGTGTGTGTGTGTGTGTGTGTGTGTGTGTGTGTGTGTGTGTGTGTGTGTGTGTGTGTGTGTGTGTGTGTGTGTGTGTGTGTGTGTGAGTGTACGGCATGTTCGTAATACAGTGTGGGAGGTTTTGTGACTGTAATCTTTGTCCTTCCATCTCTGACACTAAAAGCTTTTTATTTACCTCTCACTCACTCACTTACTCATCAAACTTCACATTACAGTTCATCTTCCCCGGCAGAGTTTATTACGATCACCTATGTCTCTCTCTTACACACACACACACACACACACACACACACACACACACACACACACACACACACACACACACACACACACACACACACACACACACACACACACACACACACACACACACACACACACACACACACACACACACACTCAAACACATGTTAACCTTATTTTTCATCTGAGAAACTGCCAACATGCATTGTAAACCAAACCATTGGCTATTGAACTAATTCTATCACCTAGTTTTTCTTCTCTCAGCACTTTAAAGCATCAGGTGTGCTACAGATTTCAAGAAACATTATGCAGTCTTCTAAGATAATATTTTAGCTAAAATCAAAGGCACCATTGCATGTGCTCTTCAAAGGGCCTGTTTACAACTGGTCACTTTATGTGTTTTGTCTTATCGGAAAGCTATGCGATCGTGAAAAGACCAGGTGTAAATGCCCTACAAAATGCTTTGTGACAGACTAGACTCAAATCACATTCCAAACAAAACTGGAATAGTGTAAATGCATGTGGTTGTTGAGGCACATATGGCACTTTTGAGTATCTCTTTAGCAAGCCGCAAACGCCCAAACTGCCACAAATGAAACTGAAAGTTCGGCATAAGCTCAATCCATAAACTTCTTCATTAAAAGCAGTGAGACTAAATGATCTTGCCAGCACTGATGCCGCTCTCTCCTGTTGAGCTCATATCTGTTGCTTTTTGTTGATGTGAATTCTGTAAAATTTGCATATAGCGCGAGAAAGGAAGATCAGATTGTTTTGCGGAGACACGTTTATGTGGGCTTGTGTAAATCGGAACATTTTAACAAATCAGATAGCTATCCGATCTGTAAAAATGCATAAAGTGACATGGGGCCCTATCATACACCTGGCTCAACGCTAGTTTCCAGCTCCACGATGTTTAAATAGCAGATGCACTCGCGTCCATCTGTTTGCCCATGGGCGTGCTGGTCTGAAAACGAGGTGTGTTCAGGCGCATTGTTGGCACGTTGCTATTTTAAAGGTCCCATGGCATGAAATTTTCATTTTATGAGGTTTTTCAACATTAATATGAGTTCCCCTAGCCTGAATATTGTCCCCAAGTGGATAGAAATGTTGATCGGTGTAAAACCGAGTTGTGGCTGTCTTTCTCTGCCTTTGAGAAAATGACAGGCCAGACTAGCCAATCCTGAAGTCTCCTGGTTTGACGTCCAAGCAGGCACGGTTTCCTCCCTTTCCTCCGCCCAGAGAATCTGGCACGCCCAAGCAAGCGCTAGAGAGATCATGGCTTGTGAACGAGTGAACGCTGGCAGTTTCTCAGTGTTTGGATGTACAAATGAAAACAGAAGTCTTTTTTCAGTTCCTTCTGATCTGTGATCAGTGATTTCTGATGTGTAGCTAATTATTTATTATTCGTGCACACAATGCGGCTTCTCTCTCTCCAGACAGAAAGGTGTTTTCGTGTTTTATATCTTGTGAGTCAGTGTTTTTGTACGTCCTCGTCGCGTCTATCGGTTCTAAAATGTGCATACAGTCATGAGTTTCTGCTCAACATCAGCAGAGATAAACCTCACACACGCCGAAGCTCGGCCTTCAACATCCCCGACCCACAGTACTGCATCTGGCCCACAGCGGAGGCACCAAACGCGGCGTGAGATTAAGCAGAAGGGGGGTAAGCGTGAGCATATTCGGGCTAGCCAGCCTAGCCCCACAATAAACTGGATTACATCCGATTACTGCTGTTGTGTCTTTGTTTGCGCTGTGTACTCAACGCGCGTCACTGACGCTTTTATTTTATTTTAAAAATAATGCTATTATCAACACTTACTTTTAACTCGTTCATCTCGACAGCTGTAATGGTACTTTGCATGTGTTACAAAGTTGGTAGAATAATGATGAAGAGACGGACTCGGTGTGACTGTTTATTCAGAACTCTCAGATACAAACACAATAAACTCGCGCTGACTGACAGCGCTCTCATAACTCAGTAGTTACTATAAATAACTTTGTTAGCAATCGCTGAGCTCAGTCTCTGATACATTAGTGATGTCCGGTTCGCGAACGATCTTTCTTTTGAACCAGTTCTTTTTAGTGAACCGAATCAGTTCACCAAATCGGACTGAATCGTTCTAAACGGTTCGCGTCTCCAGTCAGCGCTGATCCATAATTTACTAAAGTTACTAACTTTCTGACATGAGTGACAGTCCCTCCGACTAGAAATAGACTAATAACCTAAAGTATATGCTGTAACTAAAACAGTTCAGACATGCTGAGAACTGATGTGAAGTGAACTCAGGTCCATCCGTCTCCCTGGCAGACTCGTGCCTGCTCGTGCCTCGATAAACCACGCCCCCTCCGCTCATATAAAATGCAAAGATGTCAGCCAATCACAACAGTGGGTGTTTTTACTGAAGTCTCACAGCAGACACGCCTCTTGAAGCAGGGCATTCAGCCACAGGGCAAACAGCAGTATAGAAAAAATGCCTTTTATTTCTAAATTATGACATTTTATGATGTAAAAGTCATACTAACAATATAAGTACAGCTCAGGAAACATTATAAAATAATAGAAAAATGCCATGCCATGGGACCTTTAAGGCAACTGAAAACGACTGCGCCATTGGCCAACAAAAACCTGGTGTAAAGTCAATAGCGCTGTATCTTTTGTGTTATTTAAAGGACGTGTTAGTAATATGCGCCTATAGGCGGGTGCACAATGCGCATACACTCTGCTCATTACACACACAGGGACGCGCAGTAGCACACAAATGCGCTTCAGACCATGTGCTTAGATCGTTAAAATAGGGCCTCATGCAGGTGTAAACGGGCCCAAAGAGAAGCCAATCCCAAAACGCTTTGCAACAAGCTCAGTGACTCATCCGAGATGGCCAACACAGTCAAGAAAAACGTTGACTATAAATATATTTAATTTAATTCCTAAATTGAGTCATTCAGCTTAATTAACAATGTGGGGGTTGGGGGGAGACTATTATAGAAGTCAATGGTGCCCCATCAACTGTTTGGTTACAAACATTCTTCAAAATATCTTCCTTTGTGTTCAACTTGGAACAACTTGATGGTGAGTAAATAATGGCAAAATTAAAAATGTAATGTGAACTATCCCTTTAAATGCAATTATGGTTGATGGCACCACCAGAAGTTCATTTAATGCTTTAAATACCTCTCCAAAAAAGAACCAGGCACTGGTAAAACATCTTATATTATATTATGAAATATTAGCTATACATACAAAAGTTTGGGGTCAGCTAATTTTTTTTAAGTGCACGTTGTGTGCAAAAATATTTATTAACCATTAGTTGGCCAACTAGATCATGCTAACCAGCCAAACCTTGATCTCTTCCCCACATCGGAATATGCAAAAGGCAGGATGCAAAGTACACTGTGAAATCAAACTTAACTCTTACATTTACATGTATTCATATAGCAGACGCTTTTACCCAAAGCGACTTACAACTGAGGAATACAGGAAGCAATCCTCTTCATGACAGATTGCTTCCTGTATTCCTCAGTTGTAAGTCGCTTTGGATAAAAGTGTCTGCTAAATGAATACATGTAAGTTAAGTTTGATTTCACAGTGTACTTTGCATCCTGCCTTTTGCATATTCCGATGTGGGGAAGAGATCAAGGTTTGGCTGGTTAGCATGATCGAGAATGCGATTATATATACAGTGGGGCAAAAAAGTATTTAGTCAGCCACCAATTGTGCAAGTTCTCCCACTTAAAAATATGAGAGAGGCCTGTAATTTTCATCATAGGTACACTTCAACTATGAGAGACAGAATGAGGGAAAAAAATCCAGAAAATCACATTGTCATTTTTTTACAAATGTATTTGCAAATTATGGTGGAACATAAGTATTTGGTCATTAACAAAAGTTCATCTCAATACTTTGTTATATACCCTTTGTTGGCAATGACAAAGGTCAAACGTTTTCTGTAAGTCTCCAAAAGGTTTTTACACACTGTTGCTGGTAGTTTGGCCCATTCCTCCATGCAGATCTCCTCTAGAGCAGTGATGTTTTGGGGCTGTTGCTGGGCAGCACGGATTTTCAACTCCCAGCAAAGATTTTTTTATGGGGTTGAGATCTGTAGACTGGCTAGGCCACACCAGGACCTTGAAATGCCTGAGTTGCCCGGGCGGTGTGTTTGGGATCATTGTCATGCTGAAAGACCCAGCCACGTTTCATCTTCAATGCCCTTGCTGATGGAAGGAGATTTTTACTCAAAATCTCACGATACATGGCCCCATTCATTCTTTCCTTTACACGGATCAGTCGTCCTGGTCCCTTTGCAGAAAAACAGCCCCAAAGCATGATGTTTCCACCCCCATGCTTCACAGTAGGTATGGTGTTCTTTGGATGCAACTCAGCATTCTTTCTCCTCCAAACATGACAAGTTGAGTTTTTACCAAAAAGTTCTACTTTGGTTTCATCTGACCATATGACATTCTCCCAATCCTCTTCTGGATCATCCAAATGCTCTCTAGCAAACTTCAGACGGGCCCGGACATGTACTGGCTTAAGCAGGGGGACACGTCTGGCCCTGCAGGATTTGAGTCCCTGGCGGCGAGGTGTGTTACTGATGGTAGCCTTTGTTACTTTGGTCCCAGCTCTCTGCAGGTCATTCACTAGGTCCACCGTGTGGTTCTGGGATTCTTGTGATCATTTTGACCCCACGGGATGAGATCTTGCGTGGAGCCCCAGATCGAGGGAGATTATCAGTGGTCTTGTATGTCTTCCATTTTCTAATAATTACTCCCACAGTTGATTTCTTCACACCAAGCTGCTTACCTATTGCAGATTTAGTCTTCCCAGCCTGGTGCAGGTCTACAATTTTGTTTCTGGTGTCCTTTGACAGCTCTTTGGTCTTGGCCATAGTGGAGTTTGGAGTCTGACTGTTTGAGGTTGTGGACAGGTGTCTTTTATACTGATAACGAGTTCAAACAGGTGCCATTAATACAGGTAACGAGTGGAGGACAGAGGAGCCTCTTAAAGAAGAAGTTACAGGTCTGTGAGAGCCAGAAATCTTGCTTTTTTGTAGGTGACTTATTTTCTTATTTTCCACCATAATTTGCAAATAAATTCTTTAAAAATCAGACAATGTGATTTTCTGGATTTTTTTTTCTCATTCTGTCTCTCATACTTGAAGTGTACCTATGATGAAAATTACATCTTTTGTAATTGTAATTGTAATCCTCTCTCATCTTTTTAAGTGGGAGAACTTGCACAATGGGCTGACTAAATACTTTTTTGCCCCACGTTTATACTCTTTATTATACAGAAACCCATACTGGCAAAATTAGTTAAAAACCCTTCAAAATAATGTATGGTTTGTTTGAATCGGACATACAATGAATGAGATACACCTGTTTGAAGTCAATAGAGTCAGCAAAGTCAATTTTGAGAAAAATCCAGTTTTCTGAAGGTTCCAAAACAAAATCACCTAAGCAACCATACTTTAAAGTCACACCAAATTTGGCACACATCAAGCCAAAACCTAATATCTATAGGAAAAATATATATTCAATTATTTTTCCATGATACCACAATTGTTTGATTAACATTAATGAGGCCATCTATATACCCACTGTACTGCACGGATCTAAAATAATGTCACACATCAGATATTTTCCCACAACAGTTAACCAGATGTTCATTTAAGACATAACAGATAATTTTTGTGTGAATACTTGTCCAGACCAAGCAGCAACCTCCCCCAGTTTCTCTTGAAGCCAATACGGAAGTGACTTAAACTGCAATTCATCAACTGGCCTCTAGCGGCTCCAAAAGGGAGCAGAATCTCATTGAGCTCAATGTTAAAATATCCAACTTTACAGCAGGAAAAAAACATGTTTACAGCCTGATACAAATTATGGTTTTGGTCTATACGGCTAATTTTGCCCTTCATGACAACTGCGATGGGGATTAATTTTTTCACCGAACTCATTCGTTTACATTATATAAAGCCTTAAAGTTATGCATAATTAAGGGGCGTGGCCACTTTGAGTAACAGGTGGATAGCCATTTATCTGCTGTCTGTTAGTCATCGCGTCACCTCAGCTCCACCCACATCCCGCCTCTTTGCCAATTTTCTGTTATCCGGGAGTGACGCGCTGCCAAGATGGCAACAGCCAGCTCGTCTCTACTTTACGCTTCAAAACTGCTCTTCAGAATCCTATGGGTGATGTCACGAACACTACGTCCATGTTTTTACAGTCTATGGTCAAGACAGATATTTTGAAGTACTGTGATTCTGTGTATACTCTGTGTGTCTATTGGGATCGCGCGCTGTCTGAGGCGTCTTTGGGCGCACGCTTTGTCAGTCAGCGAGTAAGATCGTTTTCATGGACAGGGAAAAGTTCTCCCCCCAGAAAACGTACAAATAAAGATACTTTTAGATGTTTAATTTCTTTTTGGAGCATTGGGATCGCTAGACGAGGGCTTAATGAACACATTTTTGTGAAAACCTCAAAATCGACCAAAATCTTATCACTTGTTTTCACTTGGCCAACGGTCAGTCTGGCCTTCGAAGGATGCAGCCTCTGAATTGGGACACAGCAAATATGAATTCTAGCTTTCTCTATGTATTAATAGACCTCCTTAGAGGAGTACTATTTGTACATAGAGCATTTAAAATCAGGGTGTCATTTCAGTTAAGATGCTGACTATGTAGGCGGTAGATAGCAAGCAGCTCTCAGGTGCAACTTTATAAACACACATAGCCTAGTTGACTCATTCACCCACATTCACACACGTAGCCTACACCAAACTCTCTGTAGGTAATCCAAAACAATCATCCATAATCTTTTCGCAAAGCATGTTGAATAACACTAAAACACGCCACGGTACATTAAAGGGTTTTTCCTCGAGGGCTCAGTCAACATTCGTGTACATAAATGAACAGTGACTGACTGTGGTTACCGACTCTTATCTGGGAGGATCAATTGATTAGGCAATAAATCAGTCAACCTGTGCCCTAGGTTTCCCCCGCACCGAGCGGTTTGGGAGAGTCAGCCCAGCCCTGCAGCCAAAGAAGCGCGGCACGGCGGGGGCGCGGGCGCGGCAGGTGGGTGCCGTGAGTTAACAGGAAGGGCTGGGTCACAGGTGAGAGGGAAAGACAAAGCGGCAAGAGAAAAAACAGCAGGATCGAGGAGGCAGAGACAGGCAGAAAGAGAGAGAGAGAGAGAAACAGGAATGCAGAAACTCCCTAGGCAGCGGCGCAATTCTCTGGAGAGAGAAAAAAGGAATTTTTATGTGCTGCAGGTGATCAGGGCTCGACACGGAGAGAGAGAGACAGAGAGAGAGAGAGAGAGAGAGAGAGGGGGTTTGCTGGACGAGGATGGGAAAGAAAAACGGAGAAAGACAGTGACGACGAGCAGCGGAAGGAGGGAGCTATAAAGATCCACTAAATAGGCTGCTGCTGATGGCCTGATGACAGACCAGTGATTTAATGCGTGATTGGCAGTGGAGACTTGCGCTCTGCTGCACATATGGCAGAAAGATCCAGGCAGACCCGATGGCACGAGATGAGAGGTTTCCGAAAAGGGGGCTTTTAAAGTAAAACAAATAAAACTACTTTACAGTCGCACAGATGCATAAACAGTCTCGCACACACTCGCACTGATTCAGTGAAGCGACACGTGATGACAAACACACACACACATGGGCGCACAATGCGGCCTTTGTTACCGCTGTGTGGTCATCCATTTAGGGGCCGAAGCTGACTGGACTCTGCATTACGCATTTCGCTGAGTCTTCGGCCATGTGTATGAGAAAGAGAGTTCCCCCTCACCAAACTCATCTTTTCCCGTAATTTGTGATAATTGCTCATGAAAGAACGTCACACCCCTGTGTGTGTGTGTGTGTGTGTGTGTGTGTGTGTGTGTGTGTGTGTGTGTGTGTGTGTGTGTGTGTGTGTGTGTGTGTGTGTGTGTGTGTGTGTGTGTGTGTGTGTGTGTGTGTGTGTGTGTGTGTGTGTGTGTGTGTGTGTGTGTGTGTGTGTGTGTGTGTGTGTGTGTGTGTGTGTGTGTGTGTGTGTGTGTGTGTGTGTGTGTGTGTGTGTGTGTGTGTGAGTGTGAGTGTGTGGGTGTGCCGTGATAACTCCAGTGCAGGTGTGTTGCTCAAAGGGAAACACAAATTATCATTGATCCTTTAATTTTACCCCAAACATAGCCTGAGGAAAAGGAACATTAAGCACCTGAACTTTCGTTCATTTGATTGTTTGTACTGTGATGTTTATGCCGCAAGTCAGAATGACATGTGACATTTTGTTTTTATCTTGTGTTTGAATGTGTGTGTGTGTGTAGCCCACCTACATATTTTGGTGGCAAATTTGGGTAAGACTTTATTTTGCAGTGTCCTTGTTACATATGTTACATGTACTTACCATGGTAATAACAGAAAAGTATGTACTTTAGTACTTAAATATATAATTACACTGTAACAACAACACCTTGAAATAAAGTGCAATCCAAATTTGTACCCAGAAATGAGCTAAACCTGAACAAACCTCCCATTGGGGACCTCCTCATTTGTAAAAATGGAATTTAAAAAAAGGTTGTTGGTTTTTTTTTTGTAAAAATGCAGAAAGTGTTGGGGTCAGTTTGTAGTATTTTTAACGGTCACACTTTATATTAAGTGTCTTTAACTACTATGTACTTACATAAAAATAAATAACTGTTAGTTATAATGTACTTACTAAGTTGTTGCAAAACACTAGGTGGGACATAGGTAATGTTAGGCACAGGTTTGGTGGTATGGGTGGGTTAAGTGTAAGGTCAACAGTGCAATTATAGATATAATTATATGCAGATATTTTTAAAATATAAGTACAAAATAAAACAAGTATGTACACAATAAGTGCATTTTGTCAAATTATTCATGTAAATCTTATTACATAGTCACTTAATATAAATTGGGACCTTTCTAACAATAGAAGTCTATGCAATGTTCCCATTTAGATAGTGAAGTAAACGTGTGTGTGTGTGTGTGTGTGTGTGTGTGTGTGTGTGTGTGTGTGTAAGTAGGTGAGCGCTAGGGAAGAGGAGAGGCGTGAGAGAGAGATAGAGGGGAAGAGAGGGATGAGAGGATGTGGGATTACATGAAAGAACGGAGTGGTCATAAATTTCGCTCAGACAGACGAATAAAACTCTCGCTATCCTCCCAGTCCCTCTGGTTTTTTCTCAAGGGGTAACAGTACACACATACACACACACACCCAAAGTGTAGACAGTAAAGGTCTTTTGTACTCTCAAAAAAAAAACATGTGACATCATACAGTCGTACCCCAGAGAAATAAATAGTATTAAATAAATATAACAGACATATACACACATACAGAAATCAGTTTACAGACTGTACACAAACACTCATATTTATACACCCTCTCATCTGCATTATAACTCATGTTCATGTTTGTAGAATCTGTAAAAAAAAAAAAAAAAAAAAACTGGTGGTAACATGGTAAAAGAATGGTAATACTATAGTACTTTGATCTATATTATGGGACTGTATGATTATCATAATTATATAAAGTGGTATTTATATTATATCCTATATCAAAAAATACCATGGTATGCCATGTCAAAAACATACCATGGTACTGATTGATTGCCATGAAACTATGTTCACTGATATATACCATGGTACGCCAAGATGGTGCATCCCCACAAAAACATGCCATATGGTCCTTTTTATGTCATTCATACCCTATATATTTCCATGATACTCCAATGAACCTTCAAGAATACTGCCATCTTTTAAAAAAATGGTTACCATATTCACATACCATAGTATTTACATAATACTCCATATTATTCCTACAAAAATACCATGGTATTACCATTGTATACTTCCAGAAAAGACCGTAGTATCATGGTACCACACCAAAAACATAGTAATACTGTGGTACTTTGATACATATATACATTGGTACTGAATTATTACCACATTCACGTACCATGACATTTACATAGTACTGCATGTTTCTACAAAAATGACCATGCTATTCTCATTGTACATTTCTATAAAACAGTATTACCATGGTACCATACCCAAAAATGTTATGATGCTTTTGAATAATATACTTTCATGTGGTCCCTTTTTCTGTTCGTACACACACCATCTGAGCATCAGATTTGTGCATTTGTTTCCAAATGTGTAGGTGTGTATTTGTGTGTCTCTGGAAAAAGACGACTCAGTGTCAATGAGGCATTACTGACTCAGTTTGTGAGGCAGCAAAAAACTCTCCATTGTTTCTTTAGTTATGCCACATTTCCTCCACTTTGCCCATTGACCCTTTCACTACTGCATGACTCCAAACATGATTCACTTTCCTTCTGCTGAATCACGTCTCGCTCTCTCAATGAGCGCTCTCTTCCCTTTGTCTGTGACGTACTGGCGGCTCTTTTCTGTTTGGTGATTTAGTGCAAAGCGTGACCATCTGAAGTCCTTAGATCTCCATCCGTAGAGCATGAATCAATCGGTTTCACGCACATTTCTGCTCTGCTCCAAAACCTAGTGGGCTGCTTCCACAGGCAGCGTTTTAAGGCTTCACATCCAAGCTCCTGACATGGATGCGTTTTGACCAAAATCCTTTGCAAATAAGACAATCCTGATAAGCATTGCTAAAAGCCTAGTGAAAAAATAAGTTAAACATGGTGGCTGAAGCATTAGAAATCTTGATTATAATATATATGTGGATCATTCGTTTATAAGGCTTCAAGGTGCAGCCACATTTTAGTGGGTGAAATCCAGTCATTTCAATAGGAATCCATGCAATTGGGAATTTTGCATAAACGCGAAAGATTTCCCCACACACATTCAAGTTGGCCGTGTGAATTTGCAGAGATGATCAACAGAAAACTGCTAGGTTTAGATGTGACTTCTGTGTGAGCTGTGCTAGACTATTGACAATAAACCTTTTTTGTCCTTGAAATTTCAACCACAAATTGTTAGAAGGCAGCGAGGCAGCTCACAAGGTTTTAGACCTGAGCCTTTCTCAAACGCGTAGCCGTTTCTTCAGTCTGGTGAAGTCTTTCGCAGATCTCCACAGCCAGCTCTGCAGCTCTCGCAGTACCCAAAATCCCTCAACTTTCCGAGAGAAGTCATTAGGGGTGGGACGTGATGACAGCACAGGGGCCGCCAGCAAAGTGTGAACCTCAGTGGCCGGCCCTCCGTACTGATAGAGGAGCGAGAGAGGAGAGAGACCGGCATGAGGAGACGAGATGGAGCGGATAGATCGACGAGGATGGAGGTATGGCGAGGAAAAGAGTAGGGGTTGCTTTCTGTCTCCATCTCCAACTTTTAAAGTTGTGTAGTTCATGTTGTTGTCCAGTTTTATCGTTTTCTCCTCTTCCATGCTCAGCAGTCTTCTCCTTTTCCCCCATCTCTCCATGCCTTCCTCCCTCTCTCCCTCCTCTTTGGCAACCCAACTCTCTCCTTCTTTTCTCCTCCCTCTCCTCCCCCTCTCCCTCTCTCTGTCCCGCTTGAGATCCGCCCGAGTCGTTCCCTCTCTCACACCCGAGGCCGTCTGAGCGCCTTTGTTTCGAGGCACATAACTCCGTAGAGGGGCGGGGCTGTTCTCGCTCATGCCCTGAAACTGTGACGACATGGGCGGGGCGTATCCTTGAGCGGGCGTGGCGTATCCTGTGGAAGGTGGAAGGTTGGTGTATCCCAGGGCGTTCATCAGGCCGGATATTGAGCCGAGTAACCCGCTGAGGCCGGAGCAGAAGTGGAGGAGAGAGCTCTGGAGGTACGGACACAGGGTGGAGCGCGCCAGCTCCCTCACGGCACACAGAAGAATGCTGTACGCGCGCTGGTTCTGTGCCAGACGGGCACCGTTCTCCAGCCCGCGCCACAAGTCCACACGTGTAGCTGCACTGGGCACGGACAGGGAGGAGCTGTTGGGACGTGGAGGAGAGAAGCCGGGATCACTGAATGGGGGCCCAAGATACGACAACTGAGGACCAGAGAAGAGGAGAGATATTAGAGAAAAATTACACTGATTATGTTGCATCTTAGATGTCATTTTAGGTTTGTAAGACCAAATTCAAAATACTTTTGTCATCTATATGCTAGTGCACTCTTAAAAATAAAGGTACTTTATTGCCATTGACGGTTCCATGAAGAACATTTAATGCCTTCCATCGTACAAAATATTATTTATAGTGGAAAAATGTTCTTTAGATTATTGAAATCTAATTTTGAAATCTAAGTTTTGAGGTCTTTTTCAAAAGGTTTACATGCATCAAAGGTCAAAAAACTTTAATTTATACATATACATTGCACATCACCACATTGTTCAATGATTCTCAAACATATCGTCGGGTGAATTGGTCTCTCTAAATCCCTCCTTTCTGTGAACCTGCTCAGCACTGATTGGTCAGATGGCCCAGTCCGTTACGATTGGTCTACCACTTCCAGCATGTGTCTCAGAAGCTAAACGTCCATTACCATAACTGAACCTCAGCTCCGGAGGATTCCTAAAGCTCAGCAATTGTACACCCTGTTAAGACAGTAATGATGACGCCGATTTTATCAATCCGACCGCGAGTCCGATGATGAAACATTGGAAGAACTAGTTATTTGTAACTAGTTATGCTCCATCCTTTAACTTTACAATCTGCATTAATGGACACTTAGCAGAAGTATTTCAAAAGGTTATCCAGCTGATGTATCGCTGTGTTCATTGTAACCATTGACTCTTCACATCCTCATCCTTTGGAAGTGTTTAGAAAGAGAATTTGCTTTCGCAGCGCAGAAAACAGCGTCTTCTTGACATGTACACAACACAAACCAGCTTCAGTGTTTGAGGGTACATATGTTGTTCGTGGGCAGCCAATGAAGACCATTGGCTGGCATTATGCAAATTTGTTACGTATGTAAGTTACAGAAGTAAGGCTGGAATTATTGACGACTCGTTTCGGCAGTTCGATTCTTTCTTTTGTGAGACAACAACTTACATGAAAGGTGATATCTGAAAAAGCATAATAGGGGCACTTTAAGGGTGCGTTCACACTTGTCATGTTTGGTTCAATTAAAACGAACCCTGGTGCGATTGCTCGGTTAGTGCGGTTCATTTGAACATATGTGAACGCTGCCATCCGAACCCTGGTGCGCACCAAACAAGCGGACCGAGACCACTAAAAAGATGGGTCTCGGTCCGCTTCTTAACAAACTTTGGTGCGGTTCGATTGATATATGAATGCCACACGGAAAAAAGACATATAAACAAACCAAAAATAGGACGTGCTGTCACAAGATGCCGCTACAAGTTAGCTGATTTGACGACGCGGAAAGATCGGTGTATCCAAAATGAGTAGAGGGCAAACGTGGACCAACGAGGAGGTAAAGTGCCTCATCAATATATGCAGATCTTCGTTTCTGCATACAACGGAGGAAATCCTGCTGCTGTTTTGAATGTTTTGAACATTTTATGAGCTCTTTGTGAGTTCTCAGCTGGTAAAAATAAAACCATATGTACACGCATAAAATGATGCGTTTAATCCAGCACATAGCATTGTTTTGAATGTTCGGTAAGCAAGCTCCGTCGCGAAATATACGCCATAAAAGCCGACCAATCAGGTTGTGACCGTATCCCTATGCCTTTGGTTCGGTAACTTTAGGTTCGCTGTTAAAAATGCCAGTGTGAACGCTAAGCGGACCAGGACTATATGTTTTGTTTTTGTTTTTTGGTCCGGACCAAACGAACCAAACTACAAGTGTGAACGCACCCTAAGAGTGTACTCCTAAAAGAGGACTAAATAAACATGCGTATTGATGACATATTGAAGATTATACAATGCTTCACAGTAAAACGCTCTCTAGTCTGCTAATGTCCTCTTCAATATTAAATACCAGCTGCCTCTGACTATAAAGTATCAAGTCGCGGGAGGTTGGCTGTTTGTTTTGGTTTAGTTGGCATGTTTGTTGGTCAAAAATGAATAGTTTTTCATTTTCGATGGTCGATGGTAACTAAAACTGTTTGAAAAAAATAGAAATATCTTCTTTTATGTTCCACAGAAGAAAGAAAGTCAAGGTTTAGAACAACATGAGGGTGAGTAAATGATGATAATATTCATATTTGGATGAACTATTCCTTTAAAGTTGCGAAGAAATGGAAGCAGAGACAATTCTTTTCTGTGACGTACAGCCCGTGTGAAATTGAAAATTGAAAAAGAAAACTCAGTTCTATGTACTTGGTTACTTGGTTCATTGGGTGTTACACTCAAAAGTGGAGGCAGATGAACGTGAGCATGCAGGGACGGGTTTAATCGACTAAATGATTTGAGAAGTCCTGCATAGTTCACCAGAGAGAAGCCGTTTTCACAGGAAGAAAATTAAATAAAAATATAAAAAAAGGAACATATGCATGGTTTAACTGTTCACATTAGGGTCTATAATATGCATTTAGAAAATAGAGTGAATTTTCTTTTCATGCTGATTTTAAGTTGATTAATTAGGTGTTGGCAAGAAAACAAAACTGCTATCAAACTATTGAAAGGAGTCTTTATACACCATTACACGGCAAAAGTTAAGTTACGTGATACTATAAACAGCTAAATATAAAACTAGAACATGTATCACAATACTGTCAGGAAGAGGCAAAAGCGATACAAAGAGAGTGGGAGGGGGGGATGGGGGGGCATCCACAGGAAAATATCTATAAACAAAAACGTCAGATTCATCGCCACACACTAACAACACATACACACACACAAACAGATTGTGACTCACATAGGTGTCTCTGATCTCCTTCAGCTGGTGGTCCAGGTATTTGGTCAACTCGTATGTTCTCTCAATCGAGCTCCTCTCATTGGACAGAATGAGTGTGCGGTCCAGTGCCTGACCACATGCCACCAGGGCAGCCAAAAACAGCAGCAGAGCAACCTGAGCAACTGGAATAGAAAGCAGGGAAAACAGGGAGTTAAGTCCAGTGAAAATGCACAGTTGACAATATAGGGCCAGATTTACTGAACAGGACAAATTAGCGTGAGCGCAATTACAAAAAAGCGCAGATGGGAGTAGAAAGTTCTGCGTATGATCTACTGACGACACTCAAATCAAACCTGCCCTTAAAACAATGCAAATATAGTGTTGGTAGCACAATCTCACCTAACGCAATCTACCAAGAGCAGCGCAAATTAGCATCTGGTTTAAGACATGCTTTTTTTTGTTGGTAAATAATGGAGCAAATACCAGAAAATAAGCACAAACCTTAGTAAATCACCTCGCATGATTCATTTAAATACTGTCCTCCCATAAATTTAGCATCTGAAAGAGAAACTCCTACAAATACATATGCAAAAATAACTCTGTCCATGCCTTTTCAGCGCTAATTCTTCTCTGTGTGTCTTTAGGAAATCCTGACAGTAGTTTTTTAATGTCAAAAGAGGGTTTGCTCTGGCTCAAAACTGTTAGTAAATCTGGCCCTTAATGTCCAATTCTCTTGTTTGGTTCCTTTTTGCCATTTCGTTTTGTAAAAATGCTTTAATAAGTTTGTTATTTCTCAAATAACACAAATGAAGACTGCGATTTTGTTTGAGGAATAACACCAAGCAGAGAAAATCTGTCTGTAATCAGCTCTGAATAAATGTTTGGTTTATAAGGGTTCACAGACATTATGGTGCGTCGTTTTTGTAATATAGTGGTTTTAACTGTAATTCTTTTGAGGTATTCAAAATTAAACAGTTAGTTTTATGTTATACTTTGATTATAGAGATTACAATTTCATGCGGATATGTCTGGCACTGCTTCTGCTACTGGTCTCTGGTACAGTTTGTTTGTACAGAGAGAGAGAGAGAAGTTCTGCACAGGATTATTAAAGGGATTTATGTTCATATTGAAGCGGGCCATAAAAGGTTGACATAAATTTTACATACAGTATATTATACCGATATGTTTTTTATATATATTTACTGTTAAAATGTCCCTCACTGCAATATTTTAATGCATTAAATTCTGCATGAAATGAAATTCACCCTGGCATGTATGTTATTGATCTTATCGTCAGGGATTCATCCATGCATTTTCCTTTCATTCTTTCTTTTCTGACCTTGTCATTTTTAATCAAAATGCCATAACTCAATATTCCAGTGAGTCCCCACCCTATATGTTTGAAATGTTTTGATCATTCGTTTCTCAATCTGGTAGTTTTCAATGTTTCCAAAATGGTAGAAAACATCTGTTTCTGTTTCATCACTAATGAGATCAATTTATGATAGTCATAAATACAGTGGGCCCAAACATATTGAGCCATACTTAACATTTTCCAAAAGTCAACACATGGTAACACTTTATTTTAGGGTTCAATTCTTGCTATAACTAGTTGCTTATTAGCATGCATATTACTAGGATATAGGCTGTTTATTAGTACTCATAAAGGACATATTAATATATGACCATATTCTACATCCCTTAATCCAACCCAATAACAACTAATAACTTAACAACTACCTTATTAACTATTGATAAGCAGTAAATTAGGAGTTTATTTAGGCAAAAGTGGTAGTTGATAGAGCGAATTGGACCCTAATTTAAAGTGTGACCCAAATTTCCAAGCAAGTGCATTTGCAATTGAATAACATTTAAATATAAAGGTTCCAAAAGTTTTTTTGCAGCGATTCCACATAGAAGAACCATTTTCAGTTCCTCAAAGAACCATTCAGTGAACAGTTCATAAAAGAGCCATTTTTCTTTCTTGTGTGCAAAATACTTGTGGGAAAAATGTCCCCCTCAGAAAGTCCCTGCTCACGAGGTAATACTTTTTCAAAGTTTAGGAATTTTCACGGCTGGACTTGGGCGCTGAACATGCTGATTGGCTGAGTTCACGCAGCATTTTGATTGGTTTACTCCACGCAGGATTTTATTTCAACCACCATTTTTAAAAGTCTGTTGTGGTGCGTGCCGTAAGAGTTGTTTGCTATTCTAATCAACAATGGAGGATCGATGAGGAGGTTCAGGCTTTATATGCGGAGGACGAAATCCAGCTGGAACTGGAAAGTCACGCGCAGTCCTACGTCACCGGACTAATTTGCCCAATCTTCATGTTACTCTTCATGTCATGTCTTCATGTTAGACGTGATGGAAACGCACACAGAAACAGGTCTAGGGGGGAAAATGTTCCTGGGAAAAATTGTTCTGGGTAATTTCGGTGGAAACATGGCTTAAAGAATGTTTTCCCACTATAAAGAACCTTTTGTGCATGTCAAAGGTGCTTCATGGAACCATCAATGCCAATACAGAACTGTTATTTTTAAGGGGCCGTTCAAACAGAATGCATGTTACTGCGCTACTTTTCCATTGTTTTTCAATGTAAACACACGTTAGACAGACATGTTTGACCATTGAATGTAACGCCAGTCAGTTCAAATATACGGGAAATTTCTTGCGCATGACACGCCATTCTGAAAATGAGACACATAAGTTCAACTTTTAAAAATCCTCTACACATTGCACTTTTTTTCGCTCTACTGAACTGTGTCTGAACTTTTCTGCAATCAGACTTGCGATTTATGCCCATTGACTTTTGTTCAGGCAAATCCCACTCACGTTTTCTTTAGAATTATGGATTTCACAATGATGACGTTATGAGTATGTGGCACCTTTACTTTCACAGGACCGAAAAAAACGAGATCTCTTCAATATCGCAGTTTTATCTCCTGCTTCTCCATTTTTTCTTCAGAGAAAAAGACCCTTGTGATCACATATGTGTTCAGAAGAGAACGTAAATATCTCTCAAAGCCAAGGTACTAAAGTCTGCAATCAACATTTAGAGTTCTCAATATAAACTCCAATATCATAAATTGACATTATTATTATTTAAATCTTTCACACTCTTTTAGGACTGGTTCAAACAGAAAACATTATGCTGTTAAAAACGTGTTCTGTGTGAACTAGCCCTAAAAAGGTGTATGTTAGATATATTCTCTTTTTATTTTATTTTTTGTTTTATCAACATAATTCTATAACGCTTGACAGACAGCGTCAATAAATGTAAACCGTACATCTATAGTTTTATCATTTGACAAATAGCACAGCACTTTTTGTGTGTGTGTGTGTGTGTGTGTGTGTGTGTGTGTGTGTGTGTGTGTGTGTGTGTGTGTGTGTGTGTGTGTGTGTGTGTGTGTGTGTGTGTGTGTGTGTGTGTGTGTGTGTGTGTGTGTGTGTGTGTGTGTGTGTGTGTGTGTGTGTGTGTGTGTGTGTGTGTGTGTGTGTTTTTTTGCTCAGGGGTGTGAGTGTGTGTGGTCCTCTACCCTGGGACATGTTTTTGTTTTGGAGTGTGTTTGTAGGTTTCTGTTTTGGATTATGTGTATATACATGCCTGTACACAGACCAGTGCATTTGTTACATTTGGTATTGTGCATGAGTGTGTGTAAATGTGCCCATCCGGAGACCCTTTCAGACCCGTGTCCTCAGAAATCACGCTGGGAAAATGGCAGCAAATGAGAATGGACCTCGAACTTCGAAAAGGGTCACACAGTGCTCCCATTATGTGTGTGTGCGAGCCTCAGGGAGTCATCCGGCGCAAACACATCTCACCCAGTGTCTCTCTTCTTTTTCTTTTTTGTGTCAAGCATTCAGAGGAACATGGCAGAGATGTGTAATTACTTGTTTGAGGCATTGTGTTTTCAACAGGTGTGAAATATGTGCACCTCCTCCCCTTTGCTTTTTCCTTTTTATCTCTGTTCGTCTCCTCTTCTTGAACCCCCCATCATCCTCATGATGTCCATTTTTTCTCGATCCTTTCTTCTCCCAGCTCTCTTCATCACAATCACACATTTGTCTCGCTGTCACACATTGTTTCTCTCTTCTTCCCCTCATATTCCCCGTCAAGTTCTCCAGGTTGTTTTTTTTACTTCTCACACACGCCTATGTTTCCTCCCCTGCTTTAAAGTGGTTTATCTCATTTTTGCCCCCGGCCAAAATAACAACAGCTTATTAACCTCGATTAGCCCTGCCAGTTTTTCCTTTCAACTCTGTTCCTCTCTCTTTTCTCTCTCCCATTCTTTCTCCTCTAATTCACTCTCACATTCACATTCCCCTTCAATTCTTATGAAATGCTCATCTAAAACACTACCTGAAACACACACACACACACACACACACACACACACACACACACACACACAGTCCATGTCCTGACACACCTTTTCCTCAACCCAAGGTCACAATAATCATCAAAGTCTTTCAGTTAGATAAGTAGCCGGGAGTGGAAGAGTTCAGATGGATCCAAAATCCTGATCCAACATAATCGGCTTATTGAAAACATCAGATATTGAATGATGTTTCTGTGTGTTACAGTAACAAATAAAAAAGAGATCCACTAACATCTTCCATTAAAGTCTTATAAACACTGACTGACATCTTATTCCTATTATAACAGTCTTTTGTTTCAACGAATAACTCGATAAAAGTACCGTGAGGAACATTTTATTGCTCCAAGTTTTCTCTTTCAGAGCTCAGGGGACTTTGTGGAATTCTCTATGATGTTTTTAAAGCATGACTCAAATGTTTCTACTATTATATTTCCAAGGAGAAATACTAATAGACAATTGTTAACGTACAGTATATAAATAACGGTTCTTTACGGCTTTGATGGTTCCATGAAGAACCTTTAACATCCATGGAATCTTTCCATTTGCACTGTAAACCCTAACGCTCAAAATACTGATTTGAGTAGGACAAACTTAAATTAAACAAATTAGTTCAGTTAAATGAACTGTTATGAGTATTTAGAACTTTCTTTTCCTTTTGAGTTCACAGCACTGACATATTTTGAAGTTAACTGAACTGTTTCATTGTTTTGAGTTGTATGAACTAATTTCCTTTAATTTAACTGAAACTGGGCTGGGATGTTTTATTTTCCCAGCATGCTTTGCCCATGGAACTCAAAAGGGAGAGTAAATGCTAAAAAAAATTGCAAGATTTATGGTAAGGGAGATTTATTAGTGATTAATGTTTTGCTATGCTAATTTAGAAGAGTTTCTGTTAAGGGTTTTTGGAGAGTTACCCATCATGGTGACGGGTGGCGCATGAGCTTGGTTTGAGAGCAGGTAAGTCACATGGCTTAATGTGCTATACCATGCTATTGTTATCATGTTAGCAAATTAAGTTGGCATTTTCTGAATTAGTTTGTTATAGCTAGCAAAATATTTATGTTGAGAAAATTTTATGTTAAATGCATAAATTAGTGTACTCAAATATTTCAAGTTAAGAACAATAAAAATTGATGTGTACAAAATAATAGTTTCTTAACTTAAAACAAATTTGAGTTCTGACAACTTATGGTTTACAGTGAAGTAAATAAATCATTTGATTAGCAAGAACTCAGAATAAAAAAGTGAACTAACAATCTATTATGTCAATTGCTATCAAAATGTATATGTTAGCTAACTCAGTACTTCAAGTTAGGAGCAATTAACATGCATGAGTACTAAAAACTCAAAACTTGATAGTTCTGCTTACTTAAAATTGGGAACATCATACATTTTTCATAAATGTAATGTAACTGATTATTTTTTCCGAGTCATCCCAACTTATTTTGTTTACAGTGTGCACAAAAGTGCCTTAGAGCTTTAAAACGTTGTCAATTTATGACTTTAGAATTTGATGAAAAAATATTTGAGTTTATATTGAGATCTCTAAATGTTGATTGCAGACTTGGCTTGGAGAGACTCTCTTCTGAAACTCTCAGAGATGAATCAGACACATATGCAATTACAAGGGTATTTTTCTCTGGAAAAAAAATGGAGAAGCAGGAGATAACTTATTCTTTTCTTTCCTACGAAAGTAAAGGCGCCACATACTAATAACATCATATCCATAATTCTAAAGAAAACACGAGTGGAATTTGCCTGTACAAAAGTCATTTTGATGATTGTCGCCGGGCAGAAGTCGTAATTGCTTAGAAACATCTCCTCAACAATCCGCATGATTTGACACCACAACGTTTAATTCTTAGGGTTACTATCCATACATTTGAGCAATAATAATAGCGATGCCTTTCAGCGAGCAATTCAACTCTTATGATATGAGAACTGCTGTTTTTCTCATGGCATATTAGATATTATCGAGAATCACATGAAGAATGTTCTTCTCTCTTATTGCTTATTTGGATGTAAGCACAACAGCTCTAAAACAGAGCACTGGCATATTTACATAACCCCTGAAACGAATCCCCCGCGACTTTATTGAATAACCACGGCTTTCATTACAGATCTCTCTCTCTCTCGGTGTGTGTGTGTGTGTGTCTTTGCATAGAGCCTACAGCTGGCAGCAATGATATTATGTCAAATCGGTATATCAGTCAGTTGCGCTGTCTTTCTCTCTGTCTCACACACATGCACACGTAGCCTCTCGCTTTCCATCTTCTGACTGATTTGTTGCCTCTGTGTTAACACTAAACAGACGAGTCTTGGAGGCTCCAGTCAACAATACCAAGAATTTGGCATTATGGTGCAATATCATAAAACAAGTTCCCTCCTATCACATTATATAAAGTTATATTGCCCATATGATGGGCTGGTCAGTTCAGTGCACAAAGAGGCTAGTCTTTCATATTCATGAGCGAGTGTGTGTGTTTGTGAAGGGGGTCAGGGTCATGTTGTGTGTCTGTGTACAGTTAAAGTAGAGATTTATGTGCAGTCTGCACTCAATCAAACGTGCATTCCTTTACTGACTAGACACACACACACACACACACACACACTATGCAAGGCACTCAGATGGATGTTAATGCATCCGTTAAATGCATGATGGACGTCTAGCAATTGTAGATACATCAAACCAGCTTATTCACACACTTGCTCTCCATGAGCTCTAGAAGAGGACATACACTCCTCAGTCTCCCCGTGGATAGTCAGTTTGAAATTTAAATCGATGGAAGTTGGCCTGAAACGTCGTCGGCTTTGCCAAGGACCTTCAGAACAAAGCAGGAATGGACAATAAAACCTGCGTTAACAAAAACCCTCACTTTTTCCTTTGCACTTTCCTCACGCGTTCTCCATCTCTGTTCTTTTTCTCATGCTTTTTTTTCTCCCCCACTTTTTTTCTCTGTCCAATTCGGGTGCACTATATCTCTACCTCTGTAATTAGCTTTCTTCTTTACTCTCTTGCTTTTTTTAATTATCCCCCCCCCCCCACCCCTCCTTGCCATTTCCCCATCTCTCTGACTCAAGTTTCTCATTTAACGTCGCCCAAAAGGAGCCGCTCTTGAAAATAAATATAACAAAATGAAGAGCAACTATCTGCACGTCCAATCTAGAAGATCAAATATGGATCTCAAACGGAACAGTTTGAGATGGAAAGAAAGAAAGAAAGAAAGAAAGAAAGAAAGAAAGAAAGAAAGAAAGAAAGAAAGAAAGAAAGAAAGAAAGAAAGAAAGAAAGAAAGAAAGAAAGAAAGAAAGAAAGAAAGAAAGAAAGAAAGAAAGAAAGAAAGAAAGAAAGAAAGAAGTGGGAGAGAGAAAGGGGCTTGGTGAAGCGAGGGGCCATGTTAATTTGGGAAAAATGTAAACAGCATGTGTAACTGTTCAAACCGTGACCAACTCATTTTATATCATTCCCCTGTGCTCGCTCTCTCCTTTTTCTTTTAGAGGGAATCTGGGCTGTGTTAACCCTCTTCCCTTTCCTCCATCACTCCATCTCTCTCTTTCTCCTTAAGCCCTGCACTTCCTGAAGCTCTTCATCCCTCTACCTCGCTTATACACACACACACTCTCTCTCTCGCTCTCTCTCTCTCTCTACTGTCTTGTCCGCATCTCTGCGTGGATTAAAATGCAAATGCATGGGGCGCTGTGACATGTTAATGGTTTGGGGCTTTTTTTCTAAAACCATCTGTGTGCGTTTGAGTGTATTTGGCAGTTTGGGCTGTGTGTGATAGATGCATGTGTATATGCATGTGGGGCAAGCGTGCATGTGGGACAAAATGAACTGTAACACGAAAAAAGAGAATGTGTGTGTGTGTGAGCGTGACAGACTGCTCTGCTGCTTTGTTCAGGCGTAAATCGCATCATTTCGTCACACACTCTTCCTCCTTTTCACAGGCTCCCTGAAGACAGGTGCTATGTATGTGTGTGGGTTTGTGTGTTTAGACCCTGACTAACATGAATCATGTACTTTCTCATATCAGTGTCGGTTAACAAGACAGGGGTGAGTTTGCCCTATGAACCACATGCACTTCAGAACAAGAATAGAAGCATAACTAGTCTTGGTATGTGCGTGTGCACAGGTTATGAAAATGCCTTCACAAATGTGGGGAAACGTGACAAAAATGAACGTGAGAGGACATTTAGGAGTCTTCTATTTTGAAAGGCTCCTAAATGCTTTAAATCTGATGAAATCAACAGGTTTGTGTGAGAGTTTGGGTTATCTCTCTCTCTCACTGTTGAAACCAGCATGTTTTTGAGTTTGATACTTGTGTTTTTAGAAATATTTTTTTATAAAGTTATATTATAAAAAGTAGGCTAATTGTATGAAGAAAAAAAAACGTTTGTTTCTTAAAAATCCCTACTTTTTTAATTAATTGACATAATTATTAGAACAACCCATTCTCTATTGTGATTTCTATAATCTATCTTCACATTCTTCTTTATCATGTAATATAATTCACAAGAAATTGGATAAACTTAGCTTTACTCATTTTACAACACTCTTGTTTAAAAGTAGCTATACAACTATTTTAATCTGAAAGTAGGCTATTCTTATAGCATGTCACCTTCAAGTTAGATTGTTTTAACATATGCAAATAAAAAAACTGACCTTTAGAGCAAAAATTTGTTCGATTTTAATTAAAAAAATTTACATGAAAAGAAAAGTTATCCCCGAGGTAAACACGTTTCGTTAACTTACTAAAACGAAATTCACTTATTTTGCTGCACTGGCTGCTTAGGCCTCTCAAAAGAAGATTTTCAGAGAGTCAATCTTTGGAAGATTCGAGAGCTTTAGAAACAGTTTTTAGAATAGAAAGCAGCATCACATGCGCATGAAAACTAAAGATTCATTCACTATTATTTTCTCCTTCTGGCGACCTTGCAAAACACGCACACACACACGCACGTAGGCTACACACACACAAACTATTGTAGACTTAAAGCTCCTAAAGCAACAAACAATTAGCCTATATTTATATAATTATATTTAATATGTAGGCCTATCTAATAATAATTGTCAATTAAACAAAAGTAACTGTGAAAAGCCAAAGTCGCTTGTCACTTACCTTTCCAGCGATGCATTTTAATTGGACAAATCCTGTTTCCGTTCTGATCCGTTTATTATTCTTGAGGGCTTGAAGGAGTTTTTAATTTAAAAAAAAAAACAAACAAAAAAATCAACCCTGTTATTTTCGTGCGCTGCCTGGTGATTTAGTAGGCCTAAACTCTCACACAGCTTTTTCTTGAATTAGCCTGCGTGTGTCTGGAGCACTATATAAAGAGAAATACACAAATACCTGTCGTGTGAATTAAAAAAATAAATGCAGGAAATAAAGTCTCTCGAGCAGATTGTGAGCGCGTGAGGTGATTGACAGCTCGCGGGTGACCGCGCGCGCGTGCTCTCATATCCAGGTAAAGTGTCGATGAAACTCACTGACTGACTGACTGACTGACTGACTGACTGAAGTGATTTTATACACATGCCTGAGAGAAAGTTCTGTCCCCCGGCCTCTCCTCCTTCCCCAGTCCCTCTCTCCTCCTCCTCCTCTCTTCAGTGATTCACTGTTGATTCATCTTCTCTCAAGTGAAGGACCCTGCCACGAGACTCCGAAACCACAAAGCTGGGAGGAATTACACTTCTGACAGATATTTCATAATTCCTCCATTTATTTTCTCACCAACAGCATAGCCTATGTTTCTTTTTTCTCTCTCGGACTCGGTGACTCAATTATAATTTGTCGTTGAGTTGTTCATTGAGAACGGGCAGTGTTTAGACTGTCCTAGTCTCGTGCTTTATGTGTCATGCCTCTGGTATTATACCTTTATTGACAGTGAGATTATTGAGATTTGAAGTGCGCTTGTGTGTGTGGGCTTCATGCGTGGGTTATGTCAGAGGTGTGTAAGTGGATAAGCGCTTCAGTTCACAGCGTGACATTAAAAGAACAGGACGGGATTAACACTGTGATTATTATCGCATAATACGGTATTGAGATGTTTGAGTGATTTACCTGAGGACGGTTCGTGATGCTGCTGGCGTCCTCTGCTGTTTAACACGGGTATATCTACAGCTCGACCGACTATCATTCTTCATCCGAATAATGAAAAGACACGAACACAATTGCGTACACGAAGAGTTTAAAGGATATTAATTAATGAACATTCTATCAATTCAGTTTAAAGTCATTCGCAGACTGTATTATTCAAAAAAGAAACTGCGTAGAAGTTTCCAAAATATCTTTGTGACAAATGTAATACAGTAGATGCTGATTTGTTAGTTTAATTTTTTTGCTCCAAGAGTTATTGGAATGGAATTATTCAAGTGCTTTCAGAAGTTTTTAGGGTGCAAATGCAGCCGGACCTGGCACTCATCATTCTGGAACTTAATGGACATTATCAGGAGCACAAACTGCATATAATTGCAGCCAAGAAGTTACTACTGTTGTTCTGGAAGAAAAAGCTCCTGTTGTCAAGTTATGGCTTGGAGAGATGACCTCTGGGCCTACTTTAAATTTGGAATGTATTTGACAGAGTTTGAAGGGCAAACTTGAGCTGTTTGACAAAATCTGGCACCCTTTTATCTGTTATCTTGATGGAAACCCTGGACTAATGCATCATTGTGTTTATGTAATGTTTTAACATTTCTTCATCATACTTTTCAATGAAATGTAAACAGGTCTGGTATATGGGATTGTTTGTGATGGTATTTGTTGAGGTGGGGGGGGGGGGTGATTTATTTATTTATTTTTTTAATTGTATTGTATATTGTATAGACATAAATTCAGTAAATGCATGACTTAATGTTTTGTCTTTCAATAAAACTTAATTGACAAAAAAATGTTTGCGTACACAGTAAAAAACGTTGGGTTGTTTTTTTGGGTTACACTTACACATATTGGGTCACTATGTTGGGTTATTTTTAACCCAACGCTATTAAGTGAATAGAAAATATTATTTTATCTTTCACTGTAGCTATATGGTTATAGCCTTTTTAGCAAAAGTTAAAATAAATGTTTTAAATCTATAAGTCAGGTTTATTGTAGCCTATTCTATTTTTCTTTTGTAGGACAGACTGGTTGTTTCAACCCATTTTTGGGTCAAATATGGACAAACCCAACTGTTGGTTTAATTTTTTACGGTTGGGTTTGTCCATATTTGACCCAAACATAGGTCGAAACAATCCCAAAAAATGTTTCAAAGAAAGTAGAAGTAAAGAATTTTCACAGAAAAATCAAACTAGGACAGCACATATTCAATTCAATTCAATTCAATTCAAATTTATTTGTATAGCGCTTTTCACAATACACATCGTTTCAAAGCAGCTTTACAGAAAGTGCATTTCATAAATGTAGCCTACAATGAAAAATGTTATGAGAATGTGAGGGAACGAATACAGACCTTATTTTAATATTCAAGTATTTGTATTATTTTATGTTTATATTAATTTAATTTAATTAAGCATTTTTTATTATTTGATATTAATAATACAATTTTAAACATTAAACTAAAATATGAATATTACATTTAATATATTAATATAAAATATGAAACATGTTTTTAATTATGAGGTTATTTTTTTATTTCGTTGTTACAATCATTATGTATGCAGTATATATATATATATATATATATATATATATATATATATATATATATATATATATATATATATATATTCGGGGGGGATGGGACAAATAATAATCATAAAAAATACTACAGTTTAAATGTTGACACTTTTTCACGGGAAATACTTTATAAAAAAATATTTTTTTAAATGTCAGGAACATGTGAGTGCGGAGTCATGGAAACGCGTGACCCTTTAGCAGTTCTTCCGGGTCACGGTCTTCAGAACCCGGAGGTTTGGCGCGGGAAACCGGAGAATAGGATCGCTTGATCATTGCAGTTATTTGTGTGTGTTTCATCACATTTCTTCAACACCGGGAAACACGCGTATACATTTATAAAGTCGTTCTTCACCTAAAGTAAGTGCTAAATATGTATAATTGTATGATGATGATGCTCTTAAATCAAGCCGGCTGAGGCAATCTCGTCCGCTCCACATGTACAGCAGTGTGTGAACGCAGCGGCGGTGTTTCAAAACTTACTGAGCTTTCCTACATGGGCCGCATCTTCAGCCTTATTAGCGCTTTCGAATCCACTCAATTCAACCTTTAAACTCACGACGAACTGTGTGTAACGTTAAGTAGCTCAGTCAGTTAGCGACACAAGCACTGTCCTGCCAAACACAAAGATGAGGGAGAAACACAACTAACGATATGACTGGACACAATACAGCTCGTGAAGACGTGAAATAAAGCCTCCAGAGCAAGACCAACTATATCAGATATCATTGAAACTCGTCTGTGATGAATGCTGTGTTATTTCTGGGTAGATGTATTATTTATGATTTATTCATATTTTACAGAGATGGGAGACACTCTGGAGTTTAATGACATCCATCAAGAGATGAAGGGATCTTGGGTAGGTGACATTAAAACTTTCACTCGAATATGGAGGGTTTTTTGTTCTTTTAACACACACCGTATCTAGCAAACTGTAAATGACCCCTGGGTGTCGCAGTTTGACATTTCGCATTACTGTAACCTATAAAGCTTCATGTCCGATGCATGAATTTCTGAAGCCTTTATATCATTATGAAACAATCTACTGTCGTCTGATTAATAGTTAATGTTTTTTTGCGACTAAAATACCTAGTATAATTATAAAAATGCCCCCCCCCCCCTCTCCTTTAAAGACATAGTTCACGCAAAAATGAATGTTACCGCATGATTTAGTCACCCTCAAGTCATCCTCCTAGATGTGTATGACATTCTTCTTTCACACGAACACAGTTATATAAAAAAATGTCCTGGCTCTTCCAAGCTTTATAATGGAAGTGAATGGAGGATGAGATTTTGAAACCCAAAAAAGTGCATCCATCCATTATCAATGTAATCCACACGGCTCCAGGGGGTTAATAAAGACCTTCTGGAGTGAATCGATGCGTTTGTGTAAGAAAAATATCCATATTTATAACTTTATAAACTAAAATAACTTGCTTCCGCTAGACCGCCTATCCGGCAAAAGAGTAACCTCTGATGCGATGTATGACGTAGGGCTGGGTAAAAAATATAGATTTCTCAATTTTAGTCGATTCTCACTTTTACAAAACAATATCAATTCTTAAATCCCAAGAATTGATTAGTCATCCTGTTTTCAGTTAATGAATTAAATAAACATTGTTTCCATAGTTTACAACATTAGTTCAGAGATTTGTTTTCCTTGAGACAATTTGCTATGTATTGTACCTGATATATATCCAAAATAATCGATATCGAATTGAATCAAAAGCTTGTGAATTGAAATCGAATCGAATTCTGAAACTTGTGTCAATACCCAGCCCTAGTAGGATGTAGTAGGAGTAGCGCAAGCTTTGCCTCATCAAACAGTTTTCAAGCAAATACGCCGTTCAAACTAATAGGGCTGGGCAACAAACTCAAGCACCTCTTCTATTATATCGAAATCCTCAGATATTTCTCTTTAAAAATCGTTTTAGACTTCTAATTCATGAGAACTTCTAATTCACTTCTAATCCAGTGATTTATTTTGCTCCATCCTCTGCACTTAATGCATTTTTTTATTTAACTGCGCCCTTCATAACACCCAAGGTCATTACAAGCAAACAAAACAGTTCTATAAATAGGAAGTCAAATACTTATAGCATGGCTAAAAGTTCTAGCTCCTATGATAGTTAGGCGTATATGTGGTGACACCAGAGAGAGTGATAGTGAAGATCTTAGAGCGCGTAAATGGGTGTAAATATGGAGAAGATCAGGTACGGAGGAGCGAGATCATGTAGTGCCTTGAATGTAAGAGGCAGAATTTTGAATACAATGCGATACTTCACTGAAAGCCAGTGTAGTCGCTGGAGAATTGGTGAAATGTGCTCAGTAGAAGGAGTGCTAGTAAGAACACGAGCCACAGAGTTTAAGTTTATAAAGAAGTTTGGAAGGAAGACCAGTAAGGAGATATTTGCAACAGTCGATACGTGAAGTAACCAGTGCGTGGATGAGGATTGCAGTACTGTTCAATGTGAGGGAAGGACGGAGACGATTAATATTACGCGGATGAAATTATGCAGTGCACGTAACATTATTAACATGAACTTCGAAGAAAAGTGTGCACCCAGACTCTTAACCTGCGGGGAAGGACCAATTACATTATGATCGATGTCCACAGAAAAACCATCAGATTTGGTCAGAGTAGATCTTGTGGACCTCGGTTTTATCACTATTAAGTAGGGATGGGCATTTCAAGCTAAAATAATATTCGATGCGCATGCGTTTTAGCTGATTATAATGTCATTAGTTCAATAACATACATGTATAGATGATAGTGTTGATGATTTACCTTAGATACGAGCGAGAGCGAGCCTGCAGTGTATTCGCGCATAGCGAGGGCAGCAAATGAATGGCAATTGACCATTCAATTGAGTTTTCATTCAATCAGTTTTAAATATGAATATTTTTCTTACACAAATGCATCGCTTCAGAAGGCCTTTATTAACCCCCTGAAGTCGTATGGATTATATGCCCTTTTTTGGGACAAAATCAAATCCTCTATTCACTCCCATTATAAAGCGTGGAACAGAGCCAGGACATTTTTATATAACTCTGATTGTGTTCGTCTGAAAGAAGAACGTCATACACACCTAGGAGGATGGCTTGAGGGTGACTAAATCATGGGGTAATATTCATTTTTGGGTGAACTATCCCTTTTATGGTTGTGTGGTACTTTTTACTGAGAACTGAAGAATAACTTTTAGATTGCTAATATTTCAAGATAAACACTTACTGGACTGAAGCAACTTTTACTTGATTATCCAGATACCATTTATTTGTTGTTGAAAAAATCATGTTAAAATGTTATCAAATATGATCCATCAGGCATGTGAGGAGCGTTTATTTGTCCATCTCTGTCATCATTGTATTGCATTTCATTTATGTTTTGCCCCCACAATAAAAACTACAGAGCTTTGATAAATAAACTGAGTATTTAAATATCTTCGTACGATTATTTGTAGATACACAGTACAGGTTAAATGTTTGGAAACATTAAGGTTTTTGAATCTCATTTATTTGATAAATACATTAAAAAGAGTAATATTGTGAAATGTTATTACAATTTAAATGCCAAGCTGAAGTTTCAGCATCATTACTCCAGTCTTCAATGTCACATGATCCTTAATTATCTATTTATTTATTTGGAAATTGATACCCTAAACATTTGAATGTCAGTGTATCAATTTCCAAATTAATTAATAAATAAATAGATAATTAAGGATCATGTGACACTAAAGACTGGCGTAATGATGCTGAAACTTCAGCTTTGATCACAGACATAAATTACATTTTAAAGCATTACATTTAAATTGTAATATTTCACAATTTCGTAGTTTTTTTTAATGTATTTTTAATCAAATAAATGCAGCCTTGTTGAGATTAAGAGACTACTTTTAAAAACAATAAAAAACCTAAATGTGTCCAAACTTTTGACCGGTTCTGTATATAGTGACTGATATTTATATGCATTTTACGCAAGTCTGCTATTGTGTTAAGATCTCATTGATTTACCTTATAAGCTTTTAGAGTTACATCAATTTTTGGTACATATAAATATAATCAGCAACCAAAATTGCATATTTTTGCTCTGTTTAGGCCTCTGAATAAAACGGTTTTGGTTTGGGTTTTTTTTTTTCTCCTCAAGTGTGAACTCCATATTCTCACTATCAACAACAAATAGAACATAAAACACATGTACAGACATTTTTATTTTATTATTATTGTTGTCTAAAGTTTCAATAAACTGTTAACCAAAATATTTTTCCTCACACTCCCATATGTATGTCAGGGTTCAAATCAATTCACAGAAGTATGCATTGTGCAGTGTTTCATACTCTTGTCATAGTTGTCATGTAGGTATTCCATGCATCGAGAACATTTGCATGCTCTTTACAGCAATAATATGCCGTTCCAAAAGTATCACAAGTTACACTTACTCAGAAACTTGCCATTAGATGGAAACATTTAAGAATGTACAGAAAATATGTAATATACACAAGGTTATTTACAGAGAAATGACAGTAGCATAGTAAATGATCTATAATTGCTCTCCACACATTCCTGTTTGTGTTTGTCATCAGAACGATGGTCGTCTGAGGTTCAGCAAGCAGTCTGTGGTCTATAAAAGCCATAAAACAGGGAAGGTGGACAATATCCCGGCCCCTGAACTCTCTGCGGCCCAGTGGCGTCGGGTCTGCCTGGGTCATGGTATCAAACTGGTCACCAGCACTGGACACATCTACAAATACGACGGCTTCAAAGACACAGTGAGTGTGCAGGGTGAACAATAGTAGCTGCATATCCATAAATGTAATATTTTAATGCAAAACTTTTTTCTTCTATGTCAAAGGAAGTGCAGTGTGTGTGTAATTCAAGATGTTACAGGAATGCTTTTCTCCAGGGGTTAATCACTGGCCTCCAATAATGGATTTGCTCTGTATGTGTGTGTTTGTATGAAGTCATTATGTGTGTGGTGTTTATTATTAAGCAGTGTACCATAACTCCGGAAGAATCTGTAACATGTAGACAAAGTTGACATGAGTGTGTGTGTGTGTTTGTTCGCTGTGTTGTTTAACGGCTAACTTTAAACCAGCATCGTCATTGTCTTTACATTTGGAAAAAAGACAATATTTCGAGGATCAGGGAATGCTGGTTTGTGTAATGTTTAAGTGATGGTGAGGGATTCTGTAACCCAGCGCCAAGCTCATTAGCACACAGATGGACACACACACACCTGGTGGAGTGACATGTGGAAGCGATTGTGCAGTGCTGGATAAATAAACAGGCTGATTGAGCGTGCTCCGCATCAGCCTCCGGCCGGATTACACACACCTCCGCCGTCCCAGCAGGCCGAGCGCCGCTGCCAACTCTTTATTAATGAACCCAGGGCTGGATGAGAAAGAGAGTCAGGGGAAGTGAGGCATTAATTCTGTTTATCTCTTCCTTCTCTTGCTCTCTCCTTCCTTTTTGCTTTCCTCCATGCTGCAGGATTTTGATAAAATCTCAGCGTTTTTTAAAACGAACTACAAGGTCGAATTGGCAGAGAAGGACATGTGTGTGAAGGGCTGGAATTGGGGCACTGCCAAATTTTCAGGTACACACACCCATCATCTAATAATAAATTCAAATAGTCTGAAAGCAAGCGCTCGTTATTTTCATGTTAATGCTGATAAATGACTGATATGAAAGTTCTATAATATTTAGTTGAAATTAATAAAAATTGAAGGACTAAAATAAGTGTTAAATTTGTATTTTTAATATGAAATTTAAGTGAGCATTGTACAATTTAATATACAGTACTGTAGATGGATACCAACAATATCTTGTTTGATCTGCACGGACCGTTTATGAGCGCATACACGAGGTGATCTCGATCATCCGACACCATTACTACACAGCGCTGGGAAATCCAGTGAGAGCGTTTGAAATCACCACAGAATTAATATTATCGCTACTTTGAGATCTAGTGAGAGAGCGTTTGAAATCGCCACAGAATTAAGAACATCGCTACTGTGAGATCTAGTGGGAAGTGTTCGGCACAGAAATCTGTTATTAAAAAAAGACATAAAATTACTACTATAACCAGTAGTTGGTGGCAGAGGAGCACTTATTTGACTTATTAGCCATTTCCACTCCCCTTTCCTAATATATGGTAAAAGTAGGAAGTTAATCATGGATAAAAATGAGGTTTTTGACTCGTTAATTAAAGTTAATTTTTTTCTGCATATCAATTCAAGCTCAGCGCGTCTCTGTTAAATTTCCAATAAACAAACATGTAATATTAGTAACTGTGCTTATTAACAAACAAATAGTAATTTTATTATTAAATTAATTTTATGATAAATCTTCCTCCAGTGCCTCTGCTCTCAAATGTTAGTCTGGAGCCCTGGTACTGGGGTATGTTTATTTTATTTTATTTATTTTATTTTATTTTTCAGAAAATTTCCAATGAATATCACCTCAGGCATCAAAATATATAAACTATGCATTAGAAATTTTTTTAAATTTCTGTTCAGTATTCAGTAGAATAGTTAAATGTATTCAAGGATGTTTTAAAATAAAAATGTTATAAAACAAAAATCCTGAAAAAAAATTAGCTTGTGTTGATAATGATCAGAAATGTTTCTTGACCAACAAATCATCAAATTTGAATGATTTCTGAAGGATCATGTGACACTGAAGACTGGAGTAATGCTGAAAATACAGCTTTATCATCACAGGAATAACATTTTTAAATATATTAAAACAGCAATACTGTGAAATATTACAATTTAAAAGAATTGTTTTCAGTTTTTGTTGTTTTTTGATCATATAAATGCAGCCTTGGTTTGAGACTTCTCTCAAAAATCTTCCTAGATATGAACGGTAAACTAGTTATTTCGGGCTGAAATAAGAGCTAGGGCAATCAAAACCACGGTTTCCTTGCACGATGTGGTCACTGATGTATTTGTGTGTGCGCTCAGGGTCTCTGCTGTCATTTGAGGTGAGCGACAGTCCTGTCTTTGAGATCCCGCTGTCCAGCGTATCCCAGTGTGCAACGGGAAAGAACGAGGTGACGGTGGAGTTCCATCAGAATGATGATGCGGAGGTGTCACTCATGGAGGTCCGCTTCTATGTCCCGCCCAACACTGGGGACGACGGCTCAGACCCTGTGGAGGTCTGTGTGTATGTGAATGTGTTTGTCTCTGTCAGTGTGTGAGCAGCTGTTGTTGGTGCTGATAATATCGCTCTCTCACTCTCTCTCTCTCTGATGCTGTCAGGGGTTTGCTCAGAATGTTCTCTCAAAGGCAGACGTCATCCAAGCTACTGGAGATGCTGTGTGTGTCTTTAAAGAACTTCAGTGCCTTACGCCGAGAGGAAGGTAAGTGTCTGTGTGTCTTTAAAGCACTGGTGTTATGACCATACACATTAGAGCTGCATGATTCTTGATAAATTGAGAATGACGATTATTATTTTTTGTTGTATAAAATGGAGAGCGCTCTTATATCGAATCTAAGTCTTCTGAAGAGACACGATGGCTTTATATGATGAATATATTGAACACGATGCGCATACTGTAGTAAACACAGATGTTCAAATGATTGCCTGACGTGCAAAAACAACATGAGTGAGTAAATGCAGAATTAAAATTCTTGGATGAGCTAAACATTTACAGTTTGAGTGGTCATTTTGACACGCTTTCTTGTAGTTGAACTGTGATTGATTGCATTGACCATCTGAAGTGCACGCGCTGCCGGAACAGCACTCTTCAAAGTGAGAGCGCAAACATTTAAAGTGGCACTCCTCAAAGTTATAGCGCAAACATAATTTAAATCATCAGATCACATTTAGTTTTAGTAGTATGATTATTCAAAGCATTTTAGATGGTTTATTCTTATATGTATAGTGCATTAATAGTGGGAGAGGCGGGACATAGCGAGCACCGGGAGAATTGCGAGCATGGGGAGAGAATCCTGCCTGCATTGAAAGCACGAGTAATGCTTTAGGGGGAAAATTAGTTTCAGTGACATTATTACATTAAACGACAATATATAATGTTGAATATAATGTATAATAATGCAATGGGGGAATATTTGTGGGTCCTGATAATAATACACTAATAATAATATTATTTTAATAATAAAGTTTTAAAAAAAGTATTTTACTTTGGCTTAAAATATCGGGATGCATATCGTATTGTGAGTTCAGTATCGCGACTTGTATCGAAACGTGATGAGTGTATCACACCCCTAACCCAAACTATAAATTTTATCGCCTGTTATTTAAATGTTTGTAACGCATAAATGACGATAATGTGTGGTTGAAAAGACTGTTTGTTTGTGAAGCTGCTTCATACGGCCAACCCTCTCATGGTCAGTGTCCACTGGCGCAGAACAAGAGAGAGTGTTTTCAATTAATTCCTATGGAAGTTCAAAGGAATGAATTGGAAATTCTCGCTCTGCTCTGCTAGCTTTGCGCCAGTGGACACTCGTCATTCATTAACATGGGCAGCGGCAAAATGCGCTGTTCACGCTCCGCTGATGCTTGTGATGTGAAACAGGCATAAAATAGTAGATACGTGGTCATTTGGCAAGATCCCGTGGGTTTTTGAATTCTGATCGCGATCTTACGGATCGCAATTTTAACGATTAATCGTGCAGCTCTAATACATATCTTTGGCCAGAATGGGTGACATGTTGTAAAAGGGTTAGTTCACCCAAACATGAAAATACTGTCATTTACTCACTTTCATGTCATTCCAGACCCATTAGACTTCCGTTCATCTTTGAAATACAAAGAAATATATTTTTAATCTATAAGGTTTCTGTCCTTCTTTTGAAAGTCCATTTCTTTAAAACGTTCATAAAGACATGGTAAAAGTAATCTATATAAATCAAGCGGTTTAATCCAGGTCTTCTGAAGAGACACGATTGCTTTATAATGAACAGATTATATTTAGGCTTTTATTCACATAAACATTGATCAGGACACATGCATAGAGCTTATTAAATATGGTAAATGGATAAAATACGCTTGCTTGATGTGTGAGAACCAATGAGGTTTGTTCTCAAGCATCAAGCAATTGTGATGTTTCTAGAAGATAAACACAAGTCTTTTGATGATCATGAGGGTGAGTGAATTATGACTGAATTTTCATTTTTGTGTGAACTCTCCCTTTGAGGCTGACTGACTAGTTGATTTAAAAAATGTAGTTTTGTACATTTGGTACAACTTTTTTTCTGAATATGGACCTTTTTAAATGGTTGCAATTTTATTTTGTGCATTGCAACCATCTGGAGCTCTGTGTCTCTCCATGCACATGGCCTGTATTTGAGTCTTTTTTGTTTTTGTTTGGCTCAGTTAGTGTTTTTCTTTTTTAGGTATGACATTCGTATCTACCCCTCCTTCCTGCACCTGCATGGTAAGACTTTTGACTACAAGATCCCCTACACAACTGTACTGCGTCTCTTCCTGCTGCCACACAAGGACCAGAGGCAGATGTTCTTTGTGGTGAGTTGTGTGGTTTTGTGTGCTGCTCCCCACCAGAGATGGATTAAACTTGACAATAGCTACATTTACATGCGGCCAAATAATCTGTTTATCAGATTGATGGCTCACTCGGACTGAAAAGGCTTAATGTAACAAAAAGCAATTTTTTTTTGTTATGATTGAAATTTCGAGCAGTTTGAAAAGGTCAGTGTATATTTTAGATTTTAAATAACGTATGTAAGCATGCACATGCAAGGTATGTTTGAATATTTAAATATTATATACAGTATATACATACATGCATATTAGGGGGTGATATGATATATAGCAGTATATACATATGATGATGATTATGATGATGATGAAATGCATGAATGAGAATAAAAAGAGCGCAACGTGCTTGATGTTAAAAAGACTTAAGCGCAATATATCCTGAAAAGGAAGTCGGTGCGGTGCTCGTGCTGAGTGACACGCTGCCAAAGTGTGTGCACAGAAATCTGCCTCTCAGAAGGCGATCGTGAATTTGGGACGTGCCCTGTTAAAGTGTTAAGCACAATAAGCAGTGAAAAAGAGCTCAATGCGTTGAATGCGCTGACTGACACGCAGCGTAAACGTGTGCACAGAAAGCCGCGCCTCAGCACGTGATCGCAAATTCAGTTCTTTTGAAATTCAAACTGTCTTTTTTAATAATAGAAATTAGAGAAAACAACACAAAATACCTATATCGTAATATATAGATATCGTGAAATAAGAATTTGGTCATATCTCCCATCCCTACTATATACACATATATACTATATAAGGAACTTTTGTTAGCTGCGATAAATCAATTTGACAGCTCTCTCTATCTCTATCTATCTATCTATATAAAAATAAATAAGATGCGCATATCTGAAATATTTGAAAATAAAAAAGCTCTGACATGTCAGGTATTTGTTTAAATGTCATTAAGGCAAAGTTAAAATAGTAAGTTATAGCGTAGGAGCTCCGGTGACATTATGGCAGTGAGTTTCTCCTGTTCTGAATGCAGCAACTGCGCACCGGGTTCCTGCGGGTCTTTTAAACATCTTAATTCCAGTTGGATCAAATTTATGGTCATTAAAAAGTCTTCATTAAATGTCTTCAATGGTGTAACAAAAGTCTTAAGTATCATTTTAAGAGATCTTTAATTTGGGGATGGAAAATAACGGATCATGATACGACCTATTGTGATTTTATTAAACTTCAAAAGGCACTAATTGAATCCAATGAATGTGAGTGTTTAAAGAAAGGCAATAAAAAGATTATAGGTACCCGAACAGAAGATGTTTTATTCAATATTTATGTATTGAAATTTAGTTTATTGTTAATAATTTGCAGTTACCCTGTTTTGCAGTTGACTGTCTGGCCCAGTCTGTTTAAATACAAACCTTAGTTTTAAAGTTTGGTGCAACAGAATTATTAGATAAACCTTGATTTATTCTAGATTTAAGCTTAATCCTTATTGGTGAAACCCTTAAAGTCTTACATTTGATGTTAACTTAGCATATACCCAATGCACATGTAAACAAATGTCAATCAGATTGTACCATTAAGGGTTCATATAAACAGAACTTTCTGAATCTGAAATCAGATTTGATTCATTCCAACTAGTGCATGTAAACATACCTAATGTGTTCTCTTATTAATGTGCCCCATGCTAAATAATGCATTGGTGCTGCTGCCATCTACTGGTTAAATGTTGAATCACGGGTTTATTAATTATGAGCTCAGTAAATCTTTACAGATGCTTTATGAAAATGCTGTGTCATGGCTATTTAGAGGGTTTATCCTTGATCCTTTTATTTTCCAGATCAGTCTCGACCCGCCCATTAAACAGGGTCAAACACGCTATCATTTCCTCATCCTCCTCTTCTCCAAAGATGAAGACCTCAGTCTTGCTCTCAACATGAGCGAGTAAGTTCACTGGACTTTCTCTGTATGTCAAATGTTATCCTCCATTAGCTCTACTGATGGATCTCTCTCTGTCTTCTTTCTAGGGATGAGGTGGAGAAGCGTTTTGATGGGAAGCTCAGTAAGAACATGTCTGGTACGCTCTATGAGATTGTCAGCAGGGTCATGAAGGCTCTGGTCAACAGGAAGATCACGGTGCCTGGAAACTTCCAGGGGTAACGCACACAAGCAAATGCTCTTATAAAGATATAATACTCAACATTTTTCTGTTTCTCATTAGGGGTGGACGCTATTCTAGTATTTTTATTGTGGTTGAGCAAAGCACAGCTGGACGTTGGGAGTTACATTACAATCACTTTACATTTAAGGCCCCAGTATACTCACGCTGGAGTTCTTTTTTGGAGGCGTTTACCAGCCGGAGCAAACTTCTGGAACGTTTGCTTTGGCAAGCAACTCCAAAAAAAACGTTGTTTTGGCCTGATTTTGTTCAAAATTAAGTTACACCAGTTCATCCTTCGATTTCTAATATATCGGGGCCTTTAGAGAAAATGAGGAATAACTTGTTTGGACGTGTTCATCCTCAATGGTGTGGATGTTATTGCAAATAGTAGCAAAAAATATATTTTTTGCCCAAAATGTTGATATAAATTGCTCATATTGGCCACCCCTAGTTCTCATACTCATAATAGTGTCAAGATAAAGTTGAGCTCTTGTTTTGAAATGTCTTTACTGATGTCAGTCTTTATCTGTGTGTGTGTAGTCACTCCGGGTCTCAGTGTATAACGTGTGCGTACAAGGCGAGCTCAGGGCTGCTGTATCCACTGGAAAGAGGCTTTATCTATGTGCACAAGCCACCAGTTCACCTGCGCTTCGAGGAGATCTCCTGCGTTAACTTCGCCAGAGGAACCACCACCACTCGCTCCTTTGACTTCGAAATAGAGACTAAACAGAATAACCAGTACACCTTTAGCAACATTGAGAGGTAAACTACATTACCCACAAGTCATCACACCTTTTGTTATTCATCTCTCTAACATAAGTAGTTAATCCCTTCCTCAACTTCTGCAGCACTTTGGCCTTAATAGACATGAGCATCAAGTTCTTTTTCCCCGGCCCTCACAAATAATGATCACGTCTCTTCTGTCTTATGTAGGGAAGAATATGGGAAACTCTTTGACTTTGTCAATGCCAAGAAGCTGAACATCAAGAACAGAGGAGTTAAAGAGGTATGTTCTGTTGTTTCCAAAACATTCATTTTGGTTTAGGCCAAAATGCACAATAGAAATGCATTTGCTGTAGGGAAAAGGTCTAGCCTTTTTAAAGCATATTATATTTAGAGCAAGAGTCAATAAGCTATCCAAAAATAGCTATCCAGCATCTTTTCTACAGTTTTTCACTAAATCAACTCAAGGGAAAATGTTTAAAGGGTTACTTCAGCGATTAGCATTAAGCTTTGTATGGAACCGGTAGTATATTCGAATGACCCCCCCGATCTGTGCGTTAGCTCTTAAAGTGACAGCAGCCTAATAATCTATTGCAGTCATTAATCAAACAACAAAAGACAAATATAAAATCACTCACTGCTCTTGAATGAATAAACTGTAGTTTTAATAAGGATTAGTCTATATTTAATGTATACAGCAATGTTATTTTACATTTGATTACTTTATTCAATTTCTTTTGTAGGTTAATATTTATCTGAATAACACTTAGTATATCTGGCTGAAAAAACTAGAAAATTTTCAGCATCATTACTCCAGTTTTGCTTTGATCACCGAATAAATTACAAAAAAAATTTTATTAATAAATTACATTTTAAAGTATATTAAAATAGAAAACTTATTTTAAATTGTATTAAAACAGCATTTGAGCACCATTATAACACATACATGTTTGTATGAGTGGCTTCTGTTCATCCATGCTTTCAAACTGGCGCATGAGTGAGACGTCATATCTCTACAGCAGTAGCATATTGCCACTTTGTTCAGAGCAGAAATCCAATTAAAGCATTTACATGCCTGTGTAACCATAACTGCAGTAGATAAGTACTCTGCTTAATCACAGTATTGTGTTTACATGATTTAACTTCACCACAGTACTGCTTTAATCACATTATAGAGTGAGTGGAAACACAACCTGTGACGTAAACTGATTCACTTGAACTGAAACGGGATAAAACCGATTTGCGGAAATATTTCTCTTTAACATAAAAATCACTTTATTTGCTGTATTGTTTGATAACAAAATAAATATTAAAAGGAAATATTTTACACATGGCCCAGCCTTAATGCGCAATATCTATTTAATTTCTTGATTTAATTAAATTTTTTCTTTGAGTTTGAGCTTGTTCTGATGACCATGTTTGTTTCAAAAGTTATAATTTAATAGATTGTTAGGAGCTTTTTCTATGGGCACACCCAAATGTTACATGCATGCCACGTTCACGCATGGTTGAATGTGCAATGAGAAACTGGTTTTAACTAAATAAACAATCCATTCTGTTGATGGATTTACACTCACGGGAATAAGCAGGAAGAGCGTTTGAACCTCTAATTCTATGATCCAGACTCTGTGTGTTTATACTAAAGTGCCCCTGATGGCGACACTTTTACTACATTAACTTCCTGTGGACAGCAGCAGCGTGCACAGTAATGTGTTAGATTCCCATTATTTATCGAACTGTTTGTGTGTGGTAGGGCATGAAAGGAGCAGACGGCTACAGTGACTCTGATGAAGACCAGCATGACGCTTACTTGGAGAGGATGAAGCAAGAGGGCAAGATCAGAGAGGAGGGAGACGGCAGCGATGAATCCGAGGGTGATAGCGGTAATGACACGCCTCAACTAAAACACACAATGCAAACTTTATTTTTCAATAAATTAAATAGGAGGTGCTTAACCTTGAGAAAATATTCTGATCCTCAAGAGGTAAAAGTAAATATTATATGAGCATTTATTTTCCTCAAAGAAAAAGAGGATTACCAAAATGTGGTTGTCAATGATTTGGTTCACAGCATTCTAGCAACACATTCATTATCTTTATAGGGAAATTGATTTTGTACAATAACTTATAAACCTTTAAAGACAAACCGACTGTGAGCTATGAGGTTGTTAATCGATGCTATTTGCTTCTGCTGAAGATGTATTTTTTTAAATCACAGCAGAATTCGTGGTGCAAACTACATTACCCTTGTCTGGCTATCACCAGACCAAGCTCAATTTAAGATTGAACATTGGTCTGGGCAGTCTGCTATGTATTTTCTACTGCACAAGAGGCGTGATAAATGAGCATAATTCAAATGACTCTGTACACAATTGGAAAGTCCTTCAACCAATCAGACTAGTGATGCACCGATCATGATTTTACATGGCCGATTCCGATACCGATTTTTTTCAAGAAAACTGGCCGATTCCGATACCGATTTACGATTTTTTTAATTTATTTTTTAACACAATAAAAGAATGAAAGTATACATGAACAAGATGTTTATTTGGTATTTAACAGGCTAAATTGGCTTATGGCTAATGAAAACAAGTCCGCAATCTGAAATTAACAAGAAATTTAATTGGAAATTAAAGGCTGAAAGGTGAAATTAAAGGCAACAACTGCATATTCTGCAATCCAAACAAAGATGTTACTTAAATCAGCATTTGTTTTTAAATTCAGTGTAAAGAAAAAGTCTTTACCAGTGAAATTAAATAAAACCAAAGTATATAATTGTTCCAAAATGTTAAATCAAATAATGTTTAGTGCAACGAAAAAAAACTAAGATGCTACAGCAGGTGCTTTTTAAATCAAATTAAGTCAATGTAGGTAAAATAAAAGGTAACACTTTAGAATAATGGTCATTAGTTAACATTAGTTAATGTATTAACTAACATGAACTAACCATGAGCAGTACATTTGTTACTGTATTTGTTCATCTTTGTTAACATTAGTTAATATAAATACAGCTGTTCATGGTTTGTTCATGTTAGTTCACAGTGCATTAACTAATGTTAACGAGATTTTAATAATGCATTAGTAAATGTTGAAATTAACATTAACAAAATTAATAAACGCTCTATAAGTGCAGTTCATTATTAGTTAATGTTAACTAATTTAGTTAACCAATATTAACTAATGACCATTATTCTAAAGTGTTACCAAATAAAAATTATCATCCTATAGCAGGGTTTTTCCTGGGTCAAAAATGGTCTTCGGTGGTGGCTGACAGACATTGTCATCCACACACACAGTAAAGTCCTCTACCTACGTGATCTGTGAGCGCAATACTGACAATACATGTAAAATAAATGCAAAGAAACTTTTGTAATTTTTGCTTATCTTATTTTGACATCTGATATTATGTATGATCTCTACCTTGATGTTTGTTTCTTTTGATCCTCATTTTTTACACTATTTAATGATAATTGTTTTGGTATAATCATATCAATATTAAAAAGCAGCATAAAAAATTAATAAATAGCCTAATTTTCTACCATATACAATTTAGTAAAATTATCAGCTAGCTAACAACTTTGTTCTGGTCTCACCTAACTCCAGTCTACACTAAATTATATTTCACTACACATTGTCAACATAAATAAGCTGAATGACTGTGGATGATTAAACTAATTCTTACTATTCACTCTTGCTGAATTGGGTAAGCACACTTGTGTTCTCATTTCAGAGGAGTTCTGAGTAAATTAATAAACTGGTTCGTTAGTTCAAGTGTTGGACGGATCAGTTGTTCTAACCAGTCGTTAAAATTATTCGGTTCAAATGAGTCATTGGTTCGCGAATCGGACATTAGCAGACGCGTTGTATTAGCAGACGCGTTGTGTGAGCAGATGAAGCTGAGCTGAACAAACGCTCACTATCTGCACTTGTGCAGGGCGCGGAGAGGTAGGCTCGCGCAGGAAAGCGGCTCTTCCTCAGTTCTCCAGGTTCCGTTTGTAACACACAAGTGACATGTTCGCGAATGATTGCAATATAGGCGTATGTGCACGCGGGCGCACTTCCGGATAAATCGGCAGAAAAATACAAAGAAAACCGGCCGGTTGCCGATCGCGCGCTAGAAGCAAAAACCGGCCGGTTCCGGTTTTTGGCCGGTCAACCGGTGCATCCCTAAATCAGACCACAAGAGGCGTGATCAACGGGCATCGCTTCTCTATCCGTCGTCGTGTTAAACCCTCCAATAGCGTGCCAGTTGGATAAGCCAGTCTGTGATTGGTTCCCGCAAAAGTGTGACAGAAGCAGGATAAACGAATGTACATGTTTCCAGCCTGAGCTGCAGGGCGAAATCAAATCGCTGACAGATCAGGCTGGGTTTACCCAGTCTAACATTACCCATGATGCTGTACAGAAAATTGCACGAGTCGAAAACAAGCAAAACGATCCAAAAGAGTCGGTCTCCCAGTTAAATATTTGTATACACGTATATTTTGCCATAAACTTAAAGGTGCACTGTGTAAATTTTAGCGGCATCTAGTGGTGAGTTTGCGTATTGCAGCCGCCCACCTCTCACCCCTTCCTTTCAAAGCATATAGAGAATCTACTGTGGCCGATACTGGACAAATGTCGTCGTCTGAGACAACAGAGAGTAGCTAGCGCTCTGTAGAGCAGTTTGTCTGTTTAGGGCCATGTAGAAACATCACGGCGCAAAATGGTGGCTTCACTGTAAGGGGACCCGCGGTGTATGGAGATAGAAATGACTCATTCTAAGGTAATAAAAACATAACGGTTCATTATGAAAGGTCTTTATTCTCCACTGAAAACATAGTTATGTATATTATTTCTATTTCTGTCAATAGATCCTCATAAATATTTCACACCGCACCTTTTAATATATTTCTTATATAATCAGCATATTTAAAGGTAGGGTAGGTAGGATTTGGTTAAAAAACTTTTCCAAATTTGTTTAAACTTTCTTTATATATCAATACATAATTAAAATGTAAGTACTCTGAAAAAGAAAGTATGAAAATTGAGTGTCTGTAGACCTCTCAAGACTGTTTTAAAGACAGCTCATTATTTCCATTCACTCCACCTTCTCCCTTCTGGGCTCTTTCCAAAGCCACGCCCCCAAAACACATGAACGCGCTAAGCCGACCGCGATCAGCTGAAAGACGCATTATTTACCTGAGACGAGCGGAGAAGGAGCGGAGTGCATGTAGTGACATGTCAGAATCACATGTAATAAAAAAATCTAACTATCATTATGAATATAAACAAATAAGATGTCTTTTAGTACTCACTCTCAAGCTAGAATAACGATACTGGTAAAGTTCAAAATACACACACAACAGTGTCTACGACACACACAGATACAAGATAAAAACATTGGTAGAGTATATAAAAACAAACCAAGGGCCGAAATAAACGTGCAGGTAAAGTTCCCGGTGAACATGGTAAAAGAGTTTAGACAGAGGGTAGTAGCTAAAGCTAACTTAGTTCTAAAAAAAAGTTCCTGGATGCGGTGTACCAGCTTTTACACATGCATTTTGTTATCTAAAGTTACATTTTGCGAAATTCAACACAACAGCGATCAACTTGACCTAAGCATATTGAGTATTTATCATCTCTACTAATGGCTCGCTAGGTGTATAACATTGTAACTTTATGCTAAGTAATGTTATGTTAGCTATATTAGGCAGCTACGTGTGCTAGTGAGACATGCTTCATGAAAACATAAACCAAAAAAATGTATAATCAAAATGAAAGATTACATGTCCAGCAGAAATACAGCCTCTTGAACTCAAATCAAACGGGTGCGCCAGGGTTGCCAGGTTTTCACAACAAAATCCGCCCAATTGCTACTCAAAACTAGCCCAAAACAAGCCCAATCGTGTTTCTCCGGTAAAAATCGCGTTTGGGGGGTAAAATATGTGTCTTTTTGGCAGGGCTGCCTACTAAAATTCGCAAATCCCGGGGCAAAACATCACATAATTGGAGTCGCTTCTACCCGCGGACATGAAAAACAGCCCGCGGCAACAGTGTAGAAGCAAGCCTGTAGTGCTCCTGTCAGAAATTGAAGTTTCCTCGCCTCGATCACCCCCCGGTGGCCGGTCCCATTATAGCTCCTAAACCCCACCCCTCCATGTATTTGAATGGACGCGAGACACACTAAACAATTCAATTACACTTCAAATAATTGTTTTATTACAATAATTTCATTTCAAGTGTTCGTTTTTTACATAAGTTTAGTTTTAGTGAGTTATTTGATGCTATAAAAACGGGGGATGTGACGTCATGATTGACAGCTGAGATTGATGGCTTCTCTGAGTGAAGTTGTCACTGAGGCACTAATGGACTTTTTTCAGGATTTTTGGGAGGAGATTGGAGCTTTAGCTTTAATTTCTACTTTCCATAACTGTTTATTTCACACCAACATAATGAATTGTTCTGCATCTGCGAGAGTGTGGGCGGGCTTTTGATAATCGCGCCGCTACTTCCTGTTCTCTACTGCGCAGACACGGCCCCAAGATGTCAGCGCCGTGAGCGAGCCTATGAAAGCTTCAACTATGGTCAGCGGAAGTCAATGAAGTCGCGTCGTCCATATTTTTTTACGGTCTATGTGTGGAAGTAGCCCGACTTGGCAACAGTGGGGTGCGCGCATGTGGGCAGATCCTGGAGCAAAAGCGGCGGTAGCCATGGTAGCGAGAGAGTGACAGGTGCCCAAGCCAATCACTTGATTCGGCCCGAACGAAAATAATGAGCGGCGTTTATTGCAGATTAAAAAGTCTAGGGTCACTCGATTTTTATACTCTCTTTTTCAGAGTACTTACATTTTAATTATGTATTGACATATAAAGACAGTTTTAACAAATTTGGACAAAAGTGTTTTAGATCATACTTACCTACCCCACCTTTAAATGAATAATTTTATATTTCTCCATTGTTTTTAATTTAATTGTCTTTCGCGTTGCTTCTTGGGATTGTAGTTCTATCTATCACTAAAGTCATTAAGTACACAGACTTGTACCTATTTTTTGTATTTATTTTTAAATACTTTTAGCTTCCAATCAAAGTATGTAATGTTATGATTCACCTTGTAGTTGGTTGGCTTTGTTCATGGCTTAAAAGGTTTTAATGGAGACTTTTTTTGAAAAAATATACTTCCCTAACCAAAGTAGCTGAAAAAGTGGGAGTGCACTAATACACCATTGTATAAATGTATAAGTGCTTTACAAGAATAAAATAAAATGCATTAAAATACAAAATGAAACATGATATCAAATTAATTTAAGATGAATGCACTATAAAATAACAATTACAAAATGATCACATAAAGGCTACCCTAAAAAAGTAAGTTTTAATAGATTTAAAAAGTCAAGTAATGGAACCTCAAAGTGTATGTTGTCAGTGCAACATGTTGAATTCTGTCGAGTAGTTAATATCTAATATCTTCCTGTAGATGAGTCTTTCAACCCTGGGGAAGAGGATGACGACGTCCCAGAAGAGTAAGGGATTTTAAACTGGTCTTTATTTATTCTTAGATTATGCCTGAAAAGGTTTTGGATTTTTTTTTTATCATGTTAATTAAATTTTTTTTGTTAATTTATAAAATATAATATGACTCTTGGTTTTATTGTATTTATATGATATTTGTACTTTTGTCATTTGAATTTTTGCCATGAAAAAAGCCTTAAATAAAACTATCTGTAATCTTGATTCTTAGATGATTTGTCGATCTTTCCCTCTAATGTTATGTCTGTGCAGGTATGACAGTAACGCTTCAGTGAGTGATAGCGAAGGAGAGGATGGCGACAGTGAAGATGAAGGAAAGAAGAAAAAAGTTGAAAAGAAGCCCAAGAAAGTGGTGAAAGAGAAAAAAGAGAGAAAAGAGAGAAAACCACGGAAAGAGGTCTTGGACTTTTTTTTTTGTTGCAACATGTTACTATTATCTGAAATATCAGTATTTACCTATAAATATCGATATGTCTTAAAGAGTAAGGGCATCAGAGAGATGCACTTTTGACACCAGTGTCAAGTGTGTTGTTGTCTGTTAAAACTGCGCATGATAAACATCACTGTGAAATACCTTAATACACTTATTGGCGTCTGTTCAATAGTTTAGAAAATGAAACCGACTTTACCCCAACTTGCACACTATTAAACCTCACTTCCTCTCTCTGCGGTGAACAGAAAAAAGTGAAAGATGCAGCTGCTCCTAAGAGGCCGATGAGCGCTTACATGCTGTGGCTGAACGGCAACAGAGAACGCATCAAGAGTGAGCATCCTGGGATATCTATTACTGAAATCTCCAAGAAGGCTGGAGAAATGTGGAAGCAGCTGGGCAAAGACCGGAAAGAGGTCAGCTGCATTAGAATCACTCTCTCTCTCTCTCACACACACACACACACACACACACACCAACAACCAGAAAGTCAGTCCCTTTTAAGGAAGCTTTATAATAATTGCATTGCTATATAACTGATGAAAATATATTTAGTATGTCATTTCATTTACTGAGTGTAAAAATACAACGATGCATTAAAGCCAGACTATCACATTTTGAATGCGCTCTTCCCTTAACAACGATGATACACGGACAACGAAAGCACAGAGAAACAACATTTTATTACAATCGTGTTCTCATTATAATGCTATGTACGTGACAGTTTGACTCTGCTCATCATGCACTTAAATTATTATTATAATTTTTTTCAAGACCTCAGGTACAGCCCAAAATGCTGCAATAACCAATAAAAGAGACAAATATATTTAAGTCAGGGCAATCATCGTTCTCATGATCAAGGGTCGCTGTCACGTTCGAGTACTCAATTACTCGACCACTGTTGCCCATCCCTACTCTCAACTTGCTCCACCCACACACGTACAGGGGAGAAAATGTCAGAGACACCGGCTGCTATCACTAATCTCTATCCCCATCGAAATAGTTGTAAAAATTATGTGAATGCTTTTTTTATACGAATGCATAGTTGTCCTTGAGGATAGATATCCAATTTGCAAAAAAATGTAGATGCAAAGTGGCTGCAAAAGGAGGAAACCTATTTGAGAACACCCTCCCTCCATGAAGATAAGTCCCGTATATGTATTATTTCCGAGATGCAGAGGTAATCCCAGAATCCAGTCATAAATGCACAAATTGATGGATTAATGAATACATTTAAAGTAGAATTGCAAAATTAATATTCACAGACCAGTCACGATTTTATTTAAGCGCAAAAAACTGCTATAATCTGTGTCTCTGTGAATGAGCGACACCGTTTCGTCTACATACTGAAGTACGCGTGATGCTCACTGTGTTTTCTGCATCTGCCATCTCACAATATGAGGACATGTGAACACATGAGAGAACACTTAATGAGCATTTTATCATTTTATTTGAGAAAAACCATTGTCAAATACACTCTGAAACTCAAAGGTCTTCACTACAACCCATCAAAATAAATTCAGTTTAATTTGAAGAAATGATGACACAACTTTAGGCTATTACTATTGTACAATAGAATGTACTTCTTTAATAACAATAACACAATTAAACATTAAGGAATATAATTTGTCCGTTTTAAATTTAGTAAATCTGTTGAGCAGCATTTTCCATAAAAATAAAAGGATAAAAGCTGTTAAATTTTCATTTGACTACATTTTTTGAATGAATTAAATCTGTCAGTTTTATGCATCCATTTGTTTACCACTTTTTGTTTTAATATATTTGTATTAAATCATACAAAGAATATAAATAAAATACATTTCATAGGACTTTAAAGTTTAATTAATTATTAATGATAAAAATAAGGTGCTAATCTAATCCATAATCAATTATATTTAATTTAGACATGTTTTTCATTTTATTTAAATTTGAATAAACAAAAATAAATGCTTTCAAGTTAAAATAAAGCATAACAAAGCATTTGTTCAAGCAAAACACCCGCTTTCATTCATTTAGCAGTCATTTTAACTGATGATGATGATAATAATAATTGATTTGTATAATGCTGTTTACCGCGGAACCGTAAACTCGTGATCTTTTTCTGAGACTTATCGTGCCGTGAAAATCTCATGCCAACACAACCCTACTTCTATGCGACCTTTGGAGATTCGATTTTAGGAAAATGGCAATCAACATGCAGCACGCAAATATTACAGTGCCATTATTGGTGGTCATATTAAAGTATGCATTTCTTTAAAACGTATAGCACAACCCAGACTGTCTGCAGGTTGAGTGGTATGAATTAATTTCATTGCATAATCAATATGCAATGAAATATCTGGGAAATCCCCAGATAGGGGATTTCATCTTAATTTTTTATTTATTTTCATTCCCCTTATAACTGTTTTAATTCACTTACGAATATTTTAATTTAATTTCTGTGTAAAGCACTTTGAATTGCCACTGTGTATGAAATGTGCTATACAAATAAATCTTGCCTTGCATAAAACTGTGAGGAATGTCAATCATTAATGCCTTAAATTTCATAGATTTACATCGTCTTGACCAGTGGTGTCCAATCCTGCCCCACTGTCCTGTTTAGTTCAGTCCCACCCCCATTTAAACACAAGGAAACCCGCTAATCAAGCTCTTACTAGGCATACTAGAGACTTCCAGGCAGGTGTGTTGAGGCAAGTTGGAGCTAAACTCTGCAGGACCGTGGCCCTCCAGGACCGAGTTTGGACACCTCTGGTTTGACTCTTTCCTCAATCAAAACGCATCGTTTATGGGCTTTAGTTCTGTGGCAAATTCAATGTTTTATGCATGGAGTCCATAGTTTTCAGGAAAATTGCTTCCTTTCCTGCAAATGCAGAGTGAATGCTGCACCACTGAATGCATTTATTAGCCACTTACTGAATTATTTGTCTTTGGTTTGTTTTATAGCGCCACAGACAGATGATGGAAGCATAAACTTCTGATGCTGTGTTGTTATAGTCATCTGACTTGTTTATATGATTCAGCAGTATGTTTAGCTAAATGTCTCTTATGTGTTTCGCAGGAGTGGGACAAAAAAGCGGAAGAGGCCAAGAAACAATACGAAAAAGCCATGAAGGAGTACAAAGAGAGTGGAGGTGGAGCGGCTGCTGCGGCGGCGGCGGCATCTGTTACTAAGTGAGCCAACCACTCTAAATCTATCAAAAACACACTGTTAGAATCGTTTTATATCTTAACACATTTTTGCACAATGTGTATTGTGTAGAATTTATATAAAGTTCAATTTGCATTTTAACAGAGAACTCACCAGATGAATCATATTCATATCTTTTTTTTCAAGGCTGCATATATTTGATTTACATAATAATGTGATGTATCATTCTAAATAATAATCTTCATTCTAATATGCTGATTTGCTGCTCAAGAAACATTTCTTATTATAACCAAGTATAAACATACAAACAGTTGTGCTTAATATTTTTGTGGTACTTTTTCTGGATTCTTTGATTTAATAGAAAGTTCAAAAGAACAGTATTTATGTGAGAGGAATATTTAGAAATCTGTCTTTAATCTCACTTTTGATCAGTTTAATGTGTTCTTGGCGAATACAAGTATTAGTATAAATCTACTTTGTTCTTGTGAACGTGTTCCTTGCAGCTCTGCTTTATATTGACAAAATCACCGCTTATGATTTTAGGGAAAAGAAAAAGAAAGGAGGCAAGGTGGAAGCTAAGAAAAAGAGTGGAGGAGAAAAGGAGAAAAAGAAAGAAGTCGGAAACGACAGCTTTAAGAGCAAAGAGTTCATCTCCAGCGAGGAGAGCTCGTCTGATTCTGACCACGACAGAGGCAGCAAACGCAAGGTGTGTGGCCGATGCGTTTCCTCTCGGGTTTATCAGTCATTTAGATTTGCGTCATTTAACCTGCCTAATCTATTGCAGGCTTCTGATGATGAGGAGGAGGAAGAGGAAGCCGCCTCCACACCAGCCAGCTCAGAGGAGTCAGGGTCTGACTGATGTCACACTGACGGCACAGAGACATTTCCACATCTCAGGTTTCACCAAATGAATAATTGATGATTACTTGGACCAAGACTTTCTGCTTCCGTGCTGTTACCCGCTCCACGCACATTGTTTCACATACTTTTCCATTCAGACTGAGAACTTGGAAATAGTCCGGTAACATTTTTCCCTCCTTTGAGAGTGACATCAACAAATCTTTTTTTTTTTTTTTTCTCCAGTTTTTGTAGACTGTCATAATTCAGGGAAGTGTAGATAGACAAACTTGCAGAGGATTTTCAATTTTTTGCCCTTTTTTTTTAATGGAAAAACTGCACTTCAGTAAATGTATTGGTTATTTCATTAACGTGTTTTGTACTATGAAAATGTTAATCACTCTTTTGAAATAAAAGTTCAGTGATTGTGTGCGTGTGTGTGGTTCAGGTAAACCCTACATATGCAAAATATCCCCACAAAGATGGCAATATCTGAAATCCTTGTCGGGACATTTTTGATCCCCATGTTCTTGTTTTATGTAAAAATGCAGAACGTTTTCTGTGATGGTTGGTTTAGGGTTGGAGCAATCATGGGACCCACTTTATATTAGGTGGCCTTAACTACTATATACTAACATTTAAATGAGTCATTTGATACAATGCATTTATTGTGTACATGTTTTTACACCGTACTTACATTTTAAAAATTACCTGCATGTAATTACATCTGTAATTTCTGTAGTTACATTTATAATTGCACTGTTGACACTTCCCTTACACCTAACCCTACCCTTAAACCACACAACACCATACCGGTCTCTAACTTTACCCGTATCCCACCTCAATATCCACAAAAGTGTTTTGCAATGCAATATGTACACAAGTACATTGTACTTATTTTTTTGATGTAAGTACATAGTAGTTAAGGTATAAAGTAGGACCCAATCATGGTTCTCAAACTTTTTGTTCACGGCCCCCTTTAAAGGAATCTGGCGAAGCACAGTGTTCACAAATAGCAGCTTGTGATGCTGTCCGCTGAAGAGCTGCTCTCTATATTGCGAAAACCTTATGTTTGGCTTGTTCAGATGATGTGAAGTCAACGGTATAGTGAGAGCCAGGGTTTGGGAACCACTGCTCTAAACTGCAAAAAAAGCTGGTGATGCTGGTGTACTCTTTTTGTGAAGAAAAGTACAATTTGAGTGTAGCAAAAGAGTAGACAAGCTTTGGGACATACTACAGTAAAATTGCCGCTCGCCTCAAATTAATGCATAATGATGCTTTTAAAAGTTAATTGCCAGACGGATCCACATTATTGCAGATAAAATATAACACCGATAACCTTAAAAAAATGTATTAGGTTACACTGATTATTAGTCACTCAAACCTTTATTTAAACCTCTCACCATCTGTCGCGCATAGGCTATCCGCCATGTTTTGTAGTTTGTCTATTTTTTTAACACTTTTTTTTTTGTTTTTTTGCCTTTGTAGTTCTGAACTGAATCCTCCAAAGCACAATGGGTTGTGGGCAATATTAGCTGTTATAGTGTTCACAGAACCACACTTTGAAAATTTACCATAAATAGTAGACCAACCAAATCATTGAATTCAGGTGTTCCAATCACTTCCATGGCCACAGGAGTATAAAATCAAGCACTAGGCATGCAGACGCTTCTACAAACGTTTGTAAAAGAATGGGTCGCTCTCAGGAGCTCAGAGAATTCAAGTGTGGTACCGTGATCGGTTGCCGCCTGTGCAATAAGTCCATTCATGAAATTTCCTCACTACTAAATATTCCACGGTCAACTGTTAGTGGTATTATAACAAAGTGGAAGCAATTGAGAACAACAGTAAGTCAGCCATGAAGTGGTAGGCCACGTAAAATCACAGAGCGGGGTCAGCGCATGCTGAGGTGCACGGTGAGCAGATGTTGCCTTTCTGCAGAGTCAATAGCTACAGACCTCCAAACTTTGTGTGGCCTTCAGATTAGCTCAAGAACAGTGCGTAGAGAGCTTCATGGAATGGGTTTCCATGGCTGAGCAGCTGCATCATAGCCTTACATCACCAAGTGCGATGCAAAGCGTCGGATGCAGTGGGGTAAAGCACGCCGCCACTGGACTCTAGAGCAGTGGAGACGTGTTCTCTGGAGTGACCAATCACGCTTCTCTGTCTGACAATCCGATGGATGAGTCTGGGTTTGTTGGTTGCCAGGAGAACGGTACTTTCCTGACTGCATTGTGCCAAGTGTAAAGAGTTCCAGTGAAAGGAACTCTTAATGCTTCAGAATACCAAGACATTTTGGACAATGTCATGCTCTCAACTTTGTGGGAACCGTTTGGGGACAGCCCCTTCCTGTTCCAACATGACTGCGCAACAGTGCACAAAGCAAGTTCCATAAAGACATGGAAGAGGTTTGGTGTGGAGGAACATTGTGGAAAGTCTTCCCAGAAGAGTTGATGCTGCAAAGGGTGGGCCAACTATATTAAACCCTACGGATTAAGAATGGAATGTCATGTAAAGCAGGCGTCCCAAAACTTTTGAGATAGATAGATAGATAGATAGATAGATAGATAGATAGATAGATAGATAGATAGATAGATAGATAGATAGATAGATAGATAGATAGATAGATAGACATACAAATTTTAATAACGGGTATAAATAAAAGGGTTTGGAATCATATTTGTTTCAAGTGCTGTTTATTTGGAGGGGAACATACATTTTGTTTAGGGCCTCCAAATGTCTCTCCTGGCCCTGGTTTATCTGTTAAATTTGGCTCATCCTGTAATTAGGGAAGATTAAACCCACTTAAGTAGCAAGGCATTGTCCCAACACAGCACGGGTCTTGCTGTCAGACATCTAATATGACTCAACCAATCAGCCTTTCCAAAATAACTTTGTTACCACTGAAAGGCAAGTAAATGAAGCCCATCAGGGGTATAAAGTATACCAGTAATGGCCTACAAAGAGAGCTTGTGGCTTTTAATACAGCATAGTGAAGATATGTGGTCTGGCAAAAGCAAAGGGAAGTTGAAAAGAACGTGTGGTTTTTAATATGTTAGAGGGGTAAGAGTGTGGAGTTGTGCTTGATGGTCTGATGTAAAGTGGAATTGAATAATACAAGTTTGTCTAATCTCAGTGTTTAAAATGATTTCAAATAAAATGTATCATTTACATATGTTGTATATAGCTTATATAAAACAGATCAATTAAAACATATACATATATCCCATCCTCTTTCGCCCTGTATTGTCTCATGGGTGTCGTGGTATGTCGTCTGAAGGATAATCCATTTTGTGCCATGCGCGAGTCATTAATACCACTGCTAAACGCTCCTCATGGCTCTGGCATGGGTAATTTATGAGAAGTTGTGTCCACTCAAAACGCTTCTCTGAAAGCTTTCCAGTTGAGATGACGTGACATTGTAATTGACCACATACATAATGGGCTCACTTTAGTGATGAGGAAATGTGATCTTCACTTTAAGTGTACACAATTTGCAAACGATTCCAGAAGTTTCCTAGCAGACCAGAGAAGCATCCATCAGTAAATAAGGGTTATGTATAGTGTGAAGGCAAACAGCGTGAATTTTTTGTATCACTTTGATCCTATTTTTACGTTAAGTGTATATTTTTACGTAAGTACGTTTTTTAATATTGTCAAACGCTGGGTATACCTATAGATTTTCTTAGAGCAGGATCCTCTGTGATTGGCAGTTCCATCACATCTTGTTTGTCAAGAAAACCTGCGAATGGCATTACTGTGTACAAAAATACAATTTTTAGAAAGAGCATTAAGGTCCACACCTAAACAGACAAATTCATGTGAAAAATAGTTAAGAATTGTGTCAAAGTAACATCCACATTGATGGCAGGACCCAAGGTTTCCCAGCAGAACATTGCCCAAAGCATCACACTGCCTCCGCCGGCTTGCCTTCTTCCCATAGTGCACCTGGTGCCATGTGTTCCCAAGGTAAGCCACGCAAACACACCCGGCCATCCACGTGATGTAAAAGAAAACGTGATTCATCAAACCAGGCCACCTTCTTCCATTGCTCCGTGGTCCAGTTCTCATGCTCACGTGCCCACTGTTGGTGCGTTCGGCGATGTAGGGGTCAGCATGGGCACCCTGACTGGTCTGTGGCTATGCATCCCCATACACAACAAACTGCGATGCACTGTGTATTCTGACACCTTTCTATCAGAATCAGCATTAATGTCTTGAGCAATTTGAGCTACAGTAGCTCGTCTGTTTGATCGGACCACACGGCCCAGCCTTCACTCCTCACATGCATTAATGAGCCTTGGCCACCCATGACCCTGTCGCCAGTTCACCACTGTTCCTTCCTTGGACCACTTTTGATAGAGACTGACCACTGCAGACCAGGAACACCCCACAAGAGCCGCAGTTTTGGAGATGCTCTGACCCAGTCGTCTAGCCATCACAATTTGGCCCTTGTCAAATTCACTAAAATATTACGCTTGCCCATTTTTCCTGCTTCTAACACATCAACCTTGAGGGGGAAAAAAAATTGGCTGTTGACAGTATTTAGTAAAATACTCTGCCTTCTATGAAAACCTTTGACTCTAATATGAAAAAAAAAAAAAAACTGCTTTGAAGAATTTTGAACCTGGCTTTATCCAATGTCCCGATTTCGGCTTGTTTAATTAGATAATGCATCATTTGCATATTTAAACATAACATTTCAGAAAACTTTTAACTAGTGCTGTTTTAAAGAACGTTGGTCAATTAAACAGTTGATGGGCCCCATTGATTTCCATAGTATTTGTTTTTCCTACTATGGAATTCAATGGGGCCCATCAAATGTTTAGCTCCCCATATTCTTCAAAATATCTTCTTTTGTGTTCAGCAGAACAAAGAAATTCATACAGGTTTGGAACAACTTCGGGGTAACCCTGTACCTGTAACCCTGGTAGGAGGACATTTCCCTTCTCAGACCATTTTAAGCCGTTAAACTCTGGGAAAGTTTTCAGTGATCCAGTAATCGAATTCATTCAAACAATCTGTCCAAAACAGCGCTGATGTAAAGAAGACCAGGCTGATTACATCAGAGATAATATCAGAGAGAATAGAGGGAATAATTCATCCCAGTGTGTGCTGCTTTGCTTTAAAACCTGTAATTGTTACTTTAAAGAGATGTTCACCTGATTTAATATCACGGTTTTGCAGGCAAGGAAGAAGTAGTTGAGGCGAGGATCTAAGTATAAGAGGTTCTTTAACAAAAGTGAATCTCTGGAACACAGATGTCCACAGCAAAAAAAAACAACCCAAAAACACCAAGACAATATCAGACAAAAGAGAACTGAAACATAAGACTACAAATAGGCCTATATTAAATAATGATAAACAGGTGTGCACAGTTGGCAACTACGGAAACAAACTCGGCCAAATGAAGTGATTACAGAAAATGCTTAATTAGAGTTTGTCATAAAATTGTCATAATTTTGAAATAAAAGGCATTTTTCTACCCTGATTTTCAAACCGCTGTTTGAAGGGGTGTGTCTGCTGTGAGTCTTCAATGTAAACTCCCACTGCTGTGATTGGCTGCTGTGAGAGTTCAGTGTAAACACCCCCTGCTGTGATTGGCTGCTTTGAGACTTCAGTTTAAACACCCACTTCAGTGATTGGCTGCTGTGAGACTTCAGTGTAAACACCCACTTCAGTGATTGGCTGCTGTGAGACGTCAGTGTATATTTGCATATGAAATATCTAGTGTTACATGAGTAACTCGATGAAAACTTTTAGCACATTTTTACTATAACAGCTCTCAAGGTTAACTAATCGTGAAAAGAGATTATTTTCACCCTACTAAGAGAAACAATGTGAAGTTGACCGTTTAGTCACGTACACTATGTTATTTACCTACTACTAGTCATCATACGTGAATCATTGGGCGGGGCTACAGTGGTAACGATGATGAAGTAGGCATTGATCTTCGTCTGCAGAGGCGGTCTTTCACCTATCTTTGATGTCATAAATGGGCTTGGTTTCAATAAAAGCTGTTTTTGGACTAACAAGGAAGTTTTCAGTTCTGAAACTTACAGGATATTCTTATAGTATGTATAGTATAGTATTAAATGTCAAAAGCTCATGGAAAAATGTATTTCTCAATTCATGGTCCATTTAAATTCTTTTGAAAAACACAAACAATATGTGACATTTAACCCATGAAAATAGTTTTAATGGTGATCAGTTATATTAAATACTGGTAACATTTTCTTAAAGTAATATAATAATAAAAAATAAAGTAATACAGGTAATACATTTCTGTATTTTGAGAGTGCAGGGAGGCTGATTCGATTACTTCTTTCGCAGTGTTTCATGGAAGTGGGCGGAGCGAAAGAGATATTTTGGTGTGTTTATGCTTGTTTCGACTCTCTGATTGGTGGAATTTTCGGTAACGCTTTAGATTACGGCCCGGAAAGTACTGTGTAATTAAAACGAATTTACAGCCTAACTTTCTGTAATTATAGTGTAACTATAAAATACGGACGTGTAGGTATAAGGGAACAAAATGTAATATTCGGGGAATAAAGGGGTAACTACCAGGAAAATTAACAAATAATTTATACTCTAAGTATTTTTTAATTAAGGGTTAATTATCCATGTAGTTACAGGGTAAGTGTGAATCTGCAGCTGTAAATTAAAGTGGTGCTTGTTCCCCTCTTGTTTCGTGTAGTTACAGGGTAAGTACAACAAAGAAACGTACACAATTTGACATCACTCTGAAATCTTTATTTGAAAAACAACTTTCAAAACAGATTTACAACACCAGAAATATCCACACCGTTTACTCGTCTTTTACCCTCATGCCATCCGAGACGTATACGACTTTCTTTATTCAGATGAACACAGAAAAATAAATAATCTCTGCTAATGAAAACTCATTTGGGTTCCTAAAAGTTGAAAGCTTGAAGCTTCACGTTACTCATGTTGCACGAGCTGGTAACAGTTGGTCAGAAGCGAAAATATAAGTCAATTATGAGAGCATTTCTGGGTGTACTTTTTATTTAAATAAATATTAATACACAATAGTAAAAGACATGGGATTCCTTCAGTGGAAATAATGAAAATGAAGGAAAACAAGAAGAGGAGAAGCAAGCAAGAGAAACAAAAAAGGGACAAAACATGCTTTTTTCTTTAAGGACGTTAGTATTTGAAATGAAAAGTTTTTTTTTTTATATATATATATATATATATGAATAAGAAGTGTCAAGTCTGTTTTCAAATAAATGTTTCTGAGTGATATCCGATTGTGTACGTGTTTATGGTATTTACCCTGTAACTACACAAATAATTACCTGTTAATTAAAAATACTTACAGTATAAATAATTTGTTAATTTTCCTGGTAGTTACCCCTTTATTCCCCAAATATTACATTGTTCCCTTATTCCTACACATCCATAATTTATAATTACCGGAAGTTACACTGTAACATCGTTTTACTTAAACAGTACTTTCCGGGCCATAATCTAAAGTGTTACCGAATTTTCTCCTGCAACGTGGGTAATGAGTTTTTTTTACAACAAATTCTGCTGTTAAACATAATTACTTTAAAAAATAAGTTGAAATAATTCAGACTGATGGCTTCAACAGCAGAAAATAGCACCGATTAACAACCTTGTATAGCTCACAGTAAGGCTGTCTTTAATTTAAGTTATCGTTCAAAATCAGTTTCCCTATGGAGCATTTACTCTTGCACTCTATAGCAGGCTTTGAATGATTGACTTGTAGTAATGTGACAAGGGTGAACAGTTTGGAGTTTTTAGAAATGTACTTACTTAAAAAAGTACCAACATGATTGCAATTTTTGGAGGCGAAATGAAAACAACAATATCAATGGTCATATTGTGACTGTGGTGAAAATGCCAAAGACAAACCCAGAGTCACAATGTGGAATACATTAAATTTACAGTATGTGTGCCTAAAGAGCAAATCAACTGTTATAATTAGATGTAGTGATGTGTTTATATTTATTAAAGGTTTGGTTTGTAAAAAAAAAAAAATCCCCAAAATAAAGCTGAGAAGAGATGAGCAAATGGGCAGGCTATAAAGGAAATGCAGCCAAAGCCCCCTGGGGCTCGATGGGCATGACCATAAAAAGGGGAGGAAATTTGTGGTCAAAAGTATTTTTTTTTTCCAATACGTCAAGTAAAATAAGATCCCTCATTCAGCAGACGCACAGTAGCGAGGAACACACTGGTTTGTCCTGATCTCAAGACTTTCTTCAGCGTACACACTTCTACTATGGCTCCCAAAGTGCTGCGCTTCATCAGTGATTTCTTCGTCTATGAAACAGCCAAATCAGTTGTGGTGAAGAGCTGGTCTGTTGGAGTCATCAACCGTGTCGTCCAGCTGTTAATTATTCTGTATTTCATCGGGTAAGATTTGATTATTTCCCTGATGCTAATTTTAATTTACACTCATTTCAAATATTAGAGTGTTGGTTAAAGTAAAACAAGAAAATAGGTTTGAATGCAGTTAAGGGATTTTACTTGGTGTTTGAGCAGAACATGTAATTAACCTTTGGAAATGTTTCGAAATATGAAGGTTTCTGACTATAATGTTTTATTTCTGTTTTGTTGCAAATGGAAAAATGTATAACATGGGGGAAGATGCCGCAGCAGAACTGATGTGCTTACCTTTAATCTGTAACATATTTAGATATAAGTTTAGCAATGTGTTATTATAGGAAATAAACAGAAACATTTGCAAATTTATATGTAATAGAACAAAATGTAAAATTATTCAAAGAGGCCTGGTTGGTTGGTCCCTTATATCTGGGATAAGAAGTCCCCATTCCACCTCCCAATGACTTTTGATATAATTCTTAATAATATTTATATATATACTGTAAAACACTAAACCAACTATTCTATTTAAAATTTAATTTAGATTTAGTTGAATAATTAAATAACCGATGACAGACAAAGCAGAATACTGAATAATAACCATTAATGACTAAATTTATAATAAAAAAAAGGCGTAGCCATTCATCAAAATTGCTGAGATGAGATTTTGTGCCATATGGTTAGTAGTATCTATGGTCAGTATCTATCTATCTATCTATTTATCTATCTATCTATCTATCTATCTATCTATCTATCTATCTATCTATCTATCTATCTATCTATCTATCTATCTATCTATCTATCTATCTATCTATCTATCTATCTATCTATCTATCTATCTATCTATCTGTCTGTCTGTCTGTCTGTCTGTCTATCTGTCTATCTGTCTATCTATCTATCTATCTATCTATCTATCTATCTATCTATCTATCTATCTATCTATCTATCTATCTATCTATCTATCTGTCTGTCTGTCTGTCTATCTGGAATATCTCATAATTCCAGTGTATTATCATTTTAAGAGTCATTTTATGTATTTATTTACCATGTTATTAAACTATGGGAGTAATTGTTACACAAAAATGAAGATTAGCCCATGATTTACTGACCCTCAAGTCATCCGAGGTGTATATGACATTCTTCTTTCAGACGAATACAATCTGAGTTATATTAAAAATGTTCTGGCTAATCCAAGCATTATAATAGCAGTAATAGTTGCTCTGTTTTTGAAGTCCATAAAAATGCATCTGTCCGTCAAATAACGTGCTCCATGCGGCTCCAGGGTTTTAATAAAGGCCTTCTGAAGTGAATCGATGCGTTTGTGTAAGAAAAATATCCATATTTAAAAATGTATTAAATTTTTTTTCTATGGCTCTGCATCAGCCGTCCCCGCGCCATCACTTCCGGCGAATAAGGTCGAAAAACATGCAAAATACCGGTGCGATCATAGATATATACATAGATTCCTCATTAGTGCCCGTGTAGATCGGTCGAATGAGGCATCTATGTATATATTTCTTTGATCGCGCCAGTTTTTGACCTTATTCGCCGGAAGTTATGGCGCTGGGAATACTAGATGACATACGTCTGATAAGAGGTAAAAAAATAACATAAATACTGTTTGGTTTCTCGCAGAACCCGATCGTTTCGTGTCTTAAGATATCAATGTGTCGCCACGAGCCGCATGGTTTAATAAGGATTCGTATGTCTATGTGTTTTTACTCTCATTGCTCTCATACTCTAAAATATCCCCATTGACATGCATTATACGACTATCACACTACAACGGTTGGAGTTAAAAATCTTCATTTGTGTTCTACTGAAGAAACAAAGACACCTACATCTTGGATGCCCTGGGGGTAAGCAAATAAACATAAATTTGTTTTGGATGAACTATCCCTTTAATTAGCCTGCTTGTTATCCATTTAGATGGCTTACTATCCTTTTAGCCAGATGCAACATATAGTGGGTGGCTATGCTACAGTGACAGGTCGCTCTAAGCGCCTGATGTTGGACCAGTGCCTAGGTTTGGTTACTGGAGGGTAAGAATCAAGGCACTCAAGACACAGGAAACGACTGTATATGTATATATATATATATGTATATGTATTTTGATTGGTGCAAAAATAATAATAAATGCAAATGTAACACAATCACAACAACAATGAAATAAAATAAATAAATTCAAATGAAACAATAGTCCTTTTCAGATATCTTTTGAGTTCTGTTCACTATTTAAATAGCTTTCTCCTATTTACTTCGAGTTATTCGAGTTATATTTCAGCCGTTTAGTTTCTAGATATTTAGTTTCACTAACTTTTAGTTTAATAAGAGCTTTTGTTATTTTGGGGTTTTAGTTCCTTTTCACTCTTTTAGTTCCCACTCATAGAAATGATTAAACCAAATTAAAACATAAAATATGAGAAAAATAAATTACATTAATCACAAATCAAAACAATTTGAAACAATTCAATTCTTCAACAATATAACAGTCAATAACTTCTCAATCAAAATGTTCTTTTGTCACTCAAAGTGGAAAAATATGTTACACTCCTAAAAATAAAGGTGCCAGGAAGAACCAAAAAGGGGTTTTCACGGCGATGCCATAAGAAGAACCATTTTTGGTTCCCCGAAGAACCGATTTGGGAAAGGTTCTTTAAAGAACCATTTTTTTCTAACCCGTTTATAGTCTAAAGAACCTTTCTACGCTATAAAGAACCTTTTGTGCAAAGGAAGGGTTTTGGATATTTACGGTTCTTCATGGAACCATACATCTTGCCAAAGAACTTTTATTTTTAAGAGTGAAAGTGTCTTGCTGTAGATTAAAAGTTGTGTTGCGACAGTCAATAGTGCAAAATGATCAACGTCGGGAAAAAATCGGATCCTTCCGATCAGAATGTACACAATGAAAAATGGATTCCACCTGCTTTGTAGAGGGCACTACCGGAATCTTCCGTTTGCGTTTCCCTCAAGTCACTGTGGTTCGGGTTGGGTAGGCTCGCCATCTCAGTGTCAAAGGGTTCGCACTAAAAACATGACCAAATCCGGAGGTATTATATATTTTACACCCGCATGGATTTACAGGGGTTCTCATCAGCAATCGTCGGTGGTAATATCAACAATCTCATTCTTAGATTGATCTTGCTTCTTTTCTCTCTCTCTCTCACTCGCTCGCGATCAGCAATGCGTGTGCCTCTCACAATTATTTGGACATGATATTCTTTTCTTTCTGTTTCTCATATAGCAGGATTCTAACCTGTGTTGCACAGATGATAGTAAAAGTATTAAAAAAAAATCAATGATCTTAATAATGAACAGATTCAATCACTCATTTTTTGTTGTTATGTGTGCGTGTTTTCAGTTGGGTGTTCATGCATGAAAAAGGACATCAGGTCCGGGACACTGGGATTGAGTCTGCGGTCATGACCAAAGTGAAGGGCTTGGGCAACTTCAGTAACCGTGTGGTGGATGTAGCAGACTATGTAGTACCATCACAGGTCAGCAAATGTGCATTTCAACAATGAAATATGAAACTCCACATAATTACGTTTCGGATCCCCATTCTTTTCAAAGTATTGGTCTGAGGTGAACGTTTCTGCACATTTTTCAGGGTGGTTCAATGTTCTCTATCATCACCAACATGGTCATCACAGCCAATCAGACGCAAGGACGGTGCCCTGAGGTGACACCCAAACCTCAGCTAACTTTCTTCTATACTTTAAGTATGCGCCCTTATGTACTTACACACACTCTCTCTCTCTCTCTACTCTTCCTTTCTCTGTCAGACTGACATTAAGTGCACAACTGATGCTGACTGCATAAAGAATCATTTAGGGAATGGTGAGTTCGTTGTCTTTCTATAATACTTCAGCGAGTAACTATGTAGCAGAGAAGCATGCTAATACTTTCTAGGCTGCTTCAGATGCATCGCTCCTTTCTCACAGGTATTATAACAGGCAAGTGCTTGAACAATGATGTTGGAAATGGCCCAAAAGGATGGTGTGAAATGGAAGGCTGGTGCCCTGCAGAGAATGACAAAATTTCTGGGTAAGAGTGCAACCTTTAGGAATTATAATCCAAACTGGATTAAATGTGTTTGAAAGTTTTAACGCTAGACACATGAATTAATCCGCTCACTCTCAGAACGCCAATGAAAGAGGTGGAGAACTTCACCATCTTCATCAAAAACAGCATTCGCTTCCCTATGTTCAATGTCATTAGGTGAGTTTCTTACCTCTGCATAAGGATTAAAAACTATTCTGTTGTGAGAAGCCATTTTAATTTAAAAATGTATATTAATCATTTAAATTAGGGCTGTCAATGCTATGTATGAATATACTACAATTAATTATTCTTTTAAAAAAATGTATTGCAAAATGTGGGTCAAATTATGGACTTATGTTCAATGGTACAAAGGTAAAACAACCAATATGTTGAGTGCACTGTTCATATTTAAAGTTTTATTCATCTGCCACAATGTGCATTTCAGTTGCCTTGTGATTAATGCCAGTCATTCAATTAAAATGTATTGACAGCTCTAAACTTAATTCATAAAGTGCCCTTTTGAAAGAAAGGGAATTCAAATAGCCCAAATAATAATAATAGCCTAATATTGCTTCAGACTTCTGATGTGCTGTTTCTCTCATTTCACAGGGGCAGTTTCCCTTCAATCATTGACGATGCTTACATTAAGACTTGTAATTATGACCCAGTGCATCATCCGTTCTGTCCGATCTTCAAAGTAGGAGATATCCTGAAACACACAGATCAAAGTTTGGACAACATTACTAAGAATGTAGGTTACCTTAGCTATTAATACGTCTGGTCTTGATCGGCAAGGTGCTACATAACAGTCTTTACTGATGAAAGGCTAATAATTAAATTGAATGTAAAATTTAAATATATAATTTGGGCCGAACAATTATTCTCAATAAAAGTTAAATTGCGATATAATGTAGTACGATTAAAAGTACGCTATATTGTCATACGTTTTGCGACGCCTGACTTTACAAGCACATGAACTTTAATGACATCCTATTCTTAATCCGTAGAGTTTAATATGGAGTTGGCCCACCCTTTGCAGTTATAACAGCTTCAACTCTTCTGGGAAGGCTTTCCACAATGTTTAGGGGTGTGTTTATTGACCATTCTTCTAGAAGCTCATTTGTGAGGTCAGGCACTGAATTAGAGCGGAGACGGAGATGTTGGACGAGAAGGCCAGGCCTTCTCGTCCAACATCTCCGTCTCCGCTCTAATTCGTCCCAAAGGTGTTCTATCGGGTTGAGGTCAGGACTCTGTACAGGCCAGTCAAGTTCCTCCACACCAAACTCACTCATCTATGTCTTTGTGGGTCCTTGCTTTGTGGGTCCAGTCATGTTGGAACAGGAAGGGGTCATCCTCAAACTGTTCCCACAAAGTTGGGAGCATGAAATTGTCCAAAATGTCTTGGTCTGAAGCATTAAGAGTTCCTTTCACTGGAACTAAAAGGTGCCAAGCCCAACCCCTGAAAAACAACCCCACACCATAATCCCCCCTCCACCAAACTTAACACTTGGCAAAATGCAGTCAGGCAAGTACCGTTCTCCCGGCAACCGCCAAACCCAGACTCGTCCATCGGATTGCCAGACAGAGAAGCGTGATTGGTCACTCCAGAGAACACGTCTCCACTGCTCTAGAGTCCAGTGGCGGCGTGCTTTACCCCACTGCATCCCGTGCTTGCATTGCACTTGGTGATGTAAGGCTATGATGCAGCTGCTCGGCCATGGAAACCCGTTCCATGAAGCTCTCTACGCACTGTTCTTGAGCTAATCTGAAAGCTACACAAAGTTTGGAGGTCTGTAGCTATTGACTCTGCAGAAAGTTGGCGACTTCTGTGCACTGTGCACCTCAGCATGCGCTGACCCCGCTCTGTGATTTTACGTGGCCTACCACTTCGAGGCTGAGTTGCCATTGTTCCCAATTGCTTCCACTTTGTTATAATACCACTAACAGTTGACCGTGGAATATTTAGTAGTGAGGAAATTTCATGAATGGACTTATTGCACAGGTGGCAACCGATCACGGTACCACACTTGAATTCTCTGAGCTCCTGAGAGCGACACATTCTTTTACAAAAGTTTGTAGAAGCGTCTGCATGCCTAGTGCTTGATTTTATTCACCTGTGGCCATGGAAGTGATTGGAACACCTGAATTCAGTGATTTGGATATAGTGCATACACTCTCAAAAATAAGAGTACAAAATTGTACTTTTTTAAGGTACAAGTGGCCGTCACTGGGGTGGTACCCTAAAGGGTACATTTTTGTACCTCTAAGTCAGGGTAGGCAAGTTCGGTCCTAGAGAGCTGATGTCCTGGAGAGTTTAGCTCCAACCCTACGAAAACACCACAGTATAAAACTCATGGCTCCCAACATGCATTGCAGCATTAAGTATGTCACCATTGTTGAGATTCATATGCTGATTCTTGATATATGTGTGCATCTAAACTTTTTTCCCCCTAGAATGTATCTAAAAATTAAAATTCAGAATGTCTGATCTGTGGCAATAAAGTATTGTTGGTGAATATTATTTATAAACATAATTTTTTTCGGTGAGTGATGAGTTTAGTCAAAACATTTTCTTCATGACATTTGTGTGTATGGCTTCTTTTGATTTGAATAGATAATACTGTAACAAAAACCACAAACTCACATAAAAAGCCAAAAGTCAAACTGCCCAACTAAAGGAAACACTAATCACCATAATGGTAATATTTTGTATTACACTTTTAAATATTACACTTTGTACTTGACCACTTGTCAGCTTAGTACTTACATGATGTATTTCCTGTATTTGGTTCTAGTAGGCATGAAGATGGCAAGTGTGCTTATAACTTTTGATTACCCGACACACTTACACTGTAAAAAAAAAATCAGGTCTCCAATTGAAAATTTTCTACATTTTTCAGTTGGCCAAATTGAATTTCTGTGAATTGATGCAATTTAATTCACAGAAATTCAATTTGGCCAACTAAAAAATGTAGATGTGACCGGTCCCTTGAAAATGTTCAATTGGAGACCTGATTTTTTTTTTAAAAAGTGTATAGGGTTGCAAAAAATGCAAGTGTTTACAGAGCTTTTTTTATTTTCAATAATGCATTCAATGCATTTTTTTTTTTTAAACCTTCTAATTGTCTGTTATGTAACTAACAGAAGACACAATTTTACAAATGTGGTGCTTCTAATATGTATAATTATAAAAAGTGATAAAAAAAGCAGTTGCAAATGTTGTTCAAAATACACATAGCCTACTCATTGCACAAATTAAATGTACAAAACTTTGTTTTAATAGCAAATTATATGTAATATCGAACTAATTTAACTTACAGTGGAACGTTTTCCTCGTCATCTCGTGATTTCGAGAACGTAATGCATAATGGGATATGCTTAGCCTCAAATACCACTCCGCATTAAGCATTAATGGCACTGCACTTTGGCCTTTTTAAGACATGGGACAGTCTTGCTGTCAGGGTTGAGGTAAGGGATGAGGCGAGGAAATGCAGATAAATGGGTTTTTAATGATAATAATGAAACAAGACAAACAAAAACTACCCCAGGGGGAAAAGGCTTGGGTTGGCTTGGCTTGGCTTATCAAGTCTAGGTTTATATGACATTCTTCTTTTAGACAAATAAAATCAGAGTTATATTAAAAAATGTCCTGGCTCTTCCAAGCTTTATAATGGCAGTGAATTGTTGGGTCATTTTCGAAGTCCATAAAAGAGCATCTGATGGATCTTTCTTACACAAACACATCGCTTTACTTCAGAAGGCCTTTATTGGCCCCCTGGAGCCGTGTGGAGCAGTTATATGATGGATGGATACACTTTTTTGGACTTCAAAAACGACACAACCATTCACTGCCGTTATAAAGCTTGGAAGAGCCAGGACATTTTTTAATATAACTCCGATTGTATTTGTCTGAAAGAAGAATGTCATATACACACACCTAGGATGAATTGATGGTGAGTAAATCATGGGCTAATTTTCATTTTTGGGTGAACTAACCCTTTAATGTGGAATCTGCTTGTCACATTTTGTTTTGTTCTGTTCTGTTTTTTGTGTGTCAGGGAGGAGAGATTGGAATTAACATCAACTGGAAGTGTAATCTTGACTACAATGTGGAGAACTGCAATCCCACATACTTCTTCACACGCCTGGATGCTCCTTTTGCGCAGAGCAGCGTCAGTAAAGGATATAACTTCAGGTAGCACATGAACACACATACACTCTAAAAGCAATTGGGTTGTTTTAAGCAAACATTTAACCAAACCGCTGGGTTAAAACAACACATTCACTGGGTTAAAACAACCCAATTGCTGGGTTTGTCCATATTCAACCCAACTTGGGTTGTTTTTAACCCAGCATTTTTTTTAGAGTGTAGGCTAAATCCGAAATCGCCCTTTATAATAGGGCTTTATTTGAGGGGACAGCCATTTGTAGTGGTGTCCGAAACCATAGTGGACGTTATCGAGCGCAATCAGTCAATCCCACATTGCACCGCTATAACCAGTGTACAGCCGATGTACACTCAACAGCTGTCTGAATTCACTCACTCGTTTTCATTCACTCCTACAAGTGAACTCTCTTAGTGCACTAACTAATAGTGATCGAGGGTTTAGGGCAGGGGTCTCCAAACTCAGTCCTGGAGGGCCACTGTCCGCAAAGTTTAGCTCCAACCCAAATTAAACACACCTGAACCAGCTAAACGGTGTCTTACAAGGCCCTAGTAAGACATTGATTAACTGGTTCAGGTGTGTTTAATTGGGGTTGGAGCTAAACTCTGCAGGACAGCGGCCCTCCAGGACCGAGTTTGGAGACCCCTGGTTTAGGGGGTGATTTTGGTCTACTCATGCACCATTCTGGCTTTTCTTCAACTGCATCTTGTTTTTGTCTCTTCCAGGTTTGCTAAATACTATCAGTCCGAAGATGGAACTGAGTCTCGAACGCTTCATAAAGCTTATGCCATCCGCTTTGAAATAATAGTGTCTGGCAATGTAGGTAGATTGTATAGCGCTATACGCTATATATGGGCTTGTGTGTGTCTAACGTTGCGTATCTATTTGCAGGCGGGGAAGTTTAACACTGTGCCATTTCTGATTAATTTGGTCGCAGCTTTCACTTCAGTCGGATTGGTAAGATCTTTTTGAGATGCAAAGAATAATGCTGGCAAAAACACACGTGGAGGCACATACTATACATATCTGACTGTTTTTCAGGCTACGGTGTTCTGTGATATCATCCTTCTCAACTTTCTCAAAGGGGCGGATGAGTACAAAGCGAAGAAATTTGAAGAGGTGCCTGATTGTTTATCTGACTTGAATTTACTTGTAGAAGTATGCAGAGGTAAAGTAGAACAATGTCTTATCTTTCTGTCGTCTTCGTGACAGGTGTCTGGCATTGTGTCGGAGTCAGGGAAAGAAAGACCCTACCAGGGCAGCCAGGTGTCAATCAAAGCTTTGGGGAAGAGCTCAAATGACTCGGGGACCTTTTCTATTGGACGGCAGGAGTGAGTCACACGCTCCGACAAACCCATGCGACTTTCAAATCATTATAATACTTATTTCTAGATTTTGAATTATTTGCAGTTTCTTCAAGTAATAGTATAAATAGCTTATTTTAAGTCTGTGAACCTTCCGGCTGTTAATGAATTGCAATAAAGACGTTCTTTACTCGAACCCTCAGAAAAAACACATCTATACATATACACTATATACCAGTCAAATGTCTGTAAACACCTGCTCATTCTTTATTCTTACTATTTTCTACATTTTAGAGTAATAATCAAGTTTAAACTATCATGAAATAACACAAGTATGAGAGTTACGTTGAACCCAAAATACAATCAAAACATCTTGTTTCTTTTCTTATATTTGAGCTTTAAACAGTATTTAAGGAGTTTCCATGTTTGCTGGACACTTGGCTGCTATACAGTTTTTATCAACATATTATTTTCTAAAGAAATTCACAATTTGTTTTTAGTCAAACCTTTGAATGATAGTTTACATTAATAAGCAGCAGCAAATGAAATGACAAACAAAGAATTCTTCAAGTTACAGATCATCTTTCAGCATGTAAAATTAACAAAGAAAAAAATATATATGTGAGTATATACACACTTTTCCTTTCAGAAGCTAAAAGTGCATTCAGTATTCATTGATATTTATTTAGTGTGAAATATTAGTCTAAACTTTCATTCTGTTGACTGTTGAGATTGTATGTAATGTTAATCTTATCAAATGAATGTGAATTATTTCTATTGCTATTTTATTACATTTCATTTTTATTTTAAATAATTTCAATACGGCACTGGCATATAACAATCTCATTAAAATAAGTTTTGTTGTCATAATATATATGTACACTCTACTAATATGCAACTTTCAAGGGTGAAAAAGGTACAAAGATGTCATTTTAATGGTACTGCCCTAGTGACAAGCTGTTGTACCCCTATAGGTACCATTTTTACACATTAAAAAGTGCATTACTGATAATTGTCTGTTATTATGTGAGCTGCAGAAGTTCAGGTGTGGAGTCAGATGCGAAGGGAGTTAAAATCTGTACTTTGCACTTTTGGATTTTAAAGACACCATCCACTTAGGGTATGAAGGCCGGGGAGAAGGTTCCTCTGGGCATTCATTATCATCATCTTCATCATCATCATACTCTGGCAAGTGGCTGGGCTGTAAGATGATGACCTCCTCAGAGAATCGCACGCGCCGAGTATCTTCCATCCTCCTCTGGGAGATGAGATAGAAAGAATGACATGATTGTAATTGTGGACACTATTATTACAAATGTTATATTATACAGGGAGTGCAGAATTATTAGGCACGTTGATTTTCTGATCATATTTTTTTTCCAGGCACATTTGACCAATTCCAAACCACAGTAATCCTAATAACTACTATTGATTTAGTATTTAATAATGTATAAGTGATATATAATTGTTCATGAAGGCTGGAAATGAAAATCACCTTATATTCAGGTGTGCAGAATTATTAGGCATGTTTTCTTTTACAGATAAATTGAGCCAAAAAAGAGATTTAACTCAGACTGAAAAGTCAAAAAGTATTAAATGCCCATGAGAAGGATGCAATACTAATGCAATACTAGACATTGCAGTTAAGGCATGACCATTGGACAGTGAAATGCTCGTTGGGTCAGCAGGATCTGACAAAAACAGGTGGTGAAGAAAAGACACCTGTTAACTGCAAAAGAATTAAGAATTAAGGTGAAGAATTAAGGGTGAAACCATCAGGAACCCTTTAGTCTCCAGCGCCACCATTTTCCAAAGCTGCAACCTACCTGGAGTCTCCAGAAGTGCAAGGTGTCAGGATCTCAGAGACTTCAGTTAGGTAAAGAATCCTAAAAAATGACCCCCACTAGATAAGAATCACAAGCTAAAGTGTTGTAAAATACATGAAGAAGGTTTTTTTATAGGCTTTATGGACAGATAGGTTGAGAGTGACTCTTGAAGGACCAGCACCACATCCTCTAGTACCACTGTTTGAAGAATTCATCTTCCAGAATCTGGCAGTACGTTTTGGGAGTTCATTTTAGTCCATCCTGAAGTCCGTTTTGCAGAGATGGACTAAAAATGAACTCCCAAAACGTACTGCCAGATTTCTGTTCTAAAATATTTTCAAATGTAATGTATTCCTGTGACGATAAAGCTGAATTTCCAGCATCAGTGTCACATGATCCTTCAGAAATCATTCTAATATGATGATTTACTGCCAAATAAATATTTCTGATTATTATCAATGTTGTCAATTATCATTATCATTTATGTATCAACAGTTGTGCTGCGTCATATTTTTATGGAAACCATGATATAGATATATTTTTTCAGGATTCTTTGATGAACAGAAAGTAAAAAAAGCTTTTTGCAAAACAAAGCATAATTACGGTCTCTTTTGATCAATTTAATGCATACTTGCTGAATAAATGTACTAATTTCTTTTTTTTAAAGTATTAATGCCCCCAAACTTTTGAATGGTAATGTGCATGCTAATTGAAAGTAATGAGGATCGTCCTCATAGCAGTGTAGGTTCCTGACGTTACACATTAATCACAGTATGACCTACAGAATCTGCCAAAGAATTTTTGTAGTGACTCACATCGTAGTAGCCTGTGTCACAAGACAAGCTAAAAATTCAGCACCACCCAACAATTAATTCAATAATGGCACTAAAGCCACAACCATCTCGACATAATAACACGTGCGTCTGTAGTCTATAATAACAGATTATGTTCACACCCGTCATTTGTTTATGTTGAATCAAAATTAAATCACAAAACTGATCCTAATATTCATACAACTGAAGTTATATATCATTTAAAGTGCCACTATTATGCTTTTTTTTAAACTGCATGCATTGATAGCTGTTTGTTTGCCAAAGCAAACTTTGCATGCACTTCCAAATGAGGAGGACTCAAGACTGGGTCATCTGACCAATCAAAGCAGAGTAGATCAATCACAACAGACTGGGTCATCTGACCAATCAGTGTAGAGTAGACCAATCACAACAGACTGGGCCATCTGACCAATCAGTGTAGAGTAGACCAATCACAACAGACTGGGCCATCTGACCAATCAGTGTAGAGTAGACCAATCACAACAGACTGGGCCATCTGACCAATCAGTGTAGAGTAGACCAATCACAACAGACTGGGCCATCTGACCAATCAGTGTAGAGTAGACCAATCACAACAGACTGGGCCATCTGACCAATCAGTGTAGAGTAGACCAATCACAACAGACTGGGCCATCTGACCAATCAGTGTAGAGTAGACCAATCACAACAGACTGGGTCATCTGACCAATCAGAGCAGAGTAGACTCTCGGAAAGGAGGAGTTTAGAGAGACCGAATCCTTGATCAAACCGTTTCAGACACTGTGAGAAAAGACGTGATGCTACCCTGTAAATTATGAGAAAATTATGTGTTTTTTGACCTTGGATGCATGTTAATCATGACCAACAAAAACAATATTAGGAACCTTTAAAGTAGCATAATAAGGGCACTTTAAAACTGGCTTGTTGAATGCATATTTTCTTTTGGCATATAGTAAATCTTGTACCTTTTTGACCGTAGTCTCCACAGATACAGAAGACTCTGAGATGGTGTCCATCTGCGAGTTGAGGGAAGACGTGGGTGAGATGCTGCGGACAGAGTCTGATGTCTCTGCAGCCACGAAAGAGCTGCTGTAGTCCTCGTCCTCCATGTCTTGTGTTGTGTGTTCAAATGGACTTCTCCTTTTCGTCCAATGCTCTCTTTTACGGCTCAGAGATCCCTGGGATTTTATGGACGATCTGTCCATTGGCTGAGAGAAAAGAAGGAAAAGAAATAAGAAAGAATGAATGAATAGTCTAACATGTTGCTAATTAATAACTACACATCTTAATGCTTATACTTTCACCTTAATATATGAAAAGTCCAAGAGAGGTATGAAATCCTCTGTCCCACCTTGGCTGGGGTCGGACACTTGACTAGACATCAATTGTGGATCGCTATGCTCAGTTGCTTTTGATTTATTTGGATCAAGCTGGGAAAACTGTGATTGTTCGTTTGATTGCTCACTGAGATCAGCGTTTTGCAACTCATTTGTAAACGGGTCAGAAGTTTGTAATAGATTTGTGGTGCGATCAGTAACATGTGATGAAGGAACACTCATCTGGGACGTCTCGGTGGGGTTGTAAACAGGTATATTGGAGGCAAAGCTCTCAGAGAGCGAAGGTTTAGTCATACCTAAATGGGAATTGGTTGTGCCGTTGCGAGTCAATTTACTGTGCCGTTCTTCTTCACGTGATTGGTTGATATTACTTTGTGGCTCGTTTGATCGGTTAACTGAGAGAAACTGAGCCCACTCCGTCCCGCTGAAGATCTCCTCCATTAAATTAGAAGTAGTGCCAAATGACAAAAGACTGTCACTGAGAAGAAGTATGAAAGATAGGAGTTTAGTCATTTGAATGTTCATAAAAATCCAAATACAGCCAATGAAAACCAGTATTTAATAGTTGCACCCTTACTCTGAATAGCTCTCATATTTTCTCGTGTTTTCATTATTTTAGCCCTTACAGGGTCACACATTCTTTCTTGATGAGACAGGCGTTTTAGAAGAAACAGAAAGTGATTCATGGATCAGACCCGTGGAATGTTAACTATGTCTGAAGCATATTTCTAACATGGTACCTCATGTAACTTAGCGAAGCAGGGCCATCTTCATCCAGTGCTGTGTTGATCGGTTCATGGTGGATATCTGTAGTCCCAGCGGGTGCTGTAGGTGTGTTGTTCACATCGATGGGCCCCGATACCGGCGAGAGATTACTCTGAATATAAGCATAAAGGACGTGCTTTTAAAGTAATTCTAGATTTTGCATGGTGCTTGTGCTTGCTCACAAAAAGCCTCTGCCGTGATGTTGAATTGTTTGGGTAAATGATTGCTGGGACGTTGCTATGTGGTTGAAATTGACATTGTTTTAGTGTTTTCTTCACACATTGTTATGCAATATTCCTAGGTGGTAGTTAAGGCATTGTTATGCAATTGCTAGGTGGTTGCTGAGCAGGGCCTAAAACTAACTTTTTGCCACACCTGCCAATGGCCAGTGACTTAAGTTTAAAATTTACTAGCCATAAATATTTTTACCGGCAATGAAACCAGTTAATTTTAGATACCAGTGAAAATTCACAATTCTCTATTCAAATTTCGATACCACAGCTAAAACTACTTGCCAAACTAACCCAAAATCAGTAAAGAGCTGTGGATGGTTGTTTTTCTTTGTCCTTTTTTGTTTGATTAGGCCAATATTAGGCTGCTGTCCCTTTAAGACCTAATGCACGGATCCAATACACTGATACAGGTTCACATCTTTCTCTACTTTTTACGCTCACTTAAGATATCACCGACTATGTTTACGAGGATACTCCCTGAGATTTTTGGCATATTTTTTGTGAATTTGTCCATTCAAGCGCAAGAGGGCGTGAAAAAGAGCTTAATTCAGTAGGCTATTTGTGCGCTGTCAGCTCTCAGATGTGTGTCAGATTCGGATGTGTGCACACAAAACTTCCCGCACATCATGCAAGTAACAAATCGACTTTTGCGACTTCTTGCACTTCAATATTTAAAGTCCCTGTGAACCAGAAGGTGCAACCGACTGTACTTCTTGTTGTAACATATTTCAAAGTGAAATGGAATATTGAATAGATGGCAGAGTCTTACTTTTGCGCACCTCTCCATATCCCCTCGCTCATAGCAGACTGACAGTTGGAGTGGTTAATGCCTGGGACACACTAGACATTTTTCAAATCTTAACCGATTTTAAAACTCTGGGAGACCACAGACATAAGGGCAGTTTTAAGTGATATTTAGCACTATAATCCTCCGAATGCACAAACTAGAAGATTCGTCCGGACCGCGAGACTACACACCTGTCGATTATAGGAACATTTCCACAGTGAGACGAGATCTCCCGGACACTCGCGACATTAAACGTGACTTGAGAAGTAAAACAGATGGAGGACGATCAACGTCGTCAATTTTTTCTCCTGGCGTGAGTTTTTTTTACGGAAGAAAAACAAAGGAGAAAAAAAGAATATGGGAATATATCTCCAGCAAGCAATTTTTCATTTAAAGGAACACGTCAACTTTTTGGGACTTTAGCTTATTCACCGTATCCCCCAGAGTTAGATAAGTCCATACATACCATTCTCATCTCTGTGCGTGCCATAACTCTGTGTGACGCAACCACCGCTAGCTTAGCACAAAGACTGGAGGTAAACGGCTCCAGCTAGCCTACTGCTCAATAAGTGACAAAATAACGCCAAGATTTTTCTATTTACATGTTGTGATGTGTGTAGTTACATCATGTACTAAGACCGACGGAAAATGAAAAGTTGTGATTTTCTAGGCCGATATGGCTGGGAACTCTCATTCCTGCGTAGTAATCAAGGAACTTTGAGCCGTACCATGAGTGCAGCGGCGCAATGATATTACACAGTGCCTGAAAATAGGCTAACTTCCGTCAACATAACCAACGTGACAACCTGCTAGCACAGAGAGCGTGCTGGGGACTATTTTCAGGCGCTGCGTAATATCATTGCACCACTGCATCCATGGTACGGCTCAAAGTTCCTTGATTACTACGCAGGAATGAGAATGAGATGTAACTACACACATCACAACATGTAAATAGGAAAATGTTGCCGTTATTTTGTCATTTATTGAGCAGTAGGCTAGCTGGAGCCATTTACCACCAGTCTTTGTGCTAAGCTAGGCTAGCAGTGGGTGCGTCAGACAGAGTTATGGCACGCACGGAGATGAAAATGGTATGTATGGACTTATCTAACTCTGGGGGATACGGTGAATAAGCTAAAGTCCCAAAAAATCGGCGTGTTCCTTTAAGTCGTCCAAACACAGCCCTGGCGTCTAGGCTAAAACAAGGCAAAATTTGGGTTGGCTCTTTTGCAGAGGTGGACAAAGTACACAACTCCATTACTTGAGTAAAAGTAAAAGTACTATTGGTTAAATATTACTCCATTACAAGTGAAAGTTGTAAAGATAGATTTTTACTTAAGTAAAAGTACAGAAGAACTTGCTTTTAAAAGTATCAAAAGTAAAAGTAAACATTGTTGTATGAATGCACGCTGTTCCATCATGGTGGTTTAAGCCAGTCATACTCTATCTGACATGCTAGCATATATTGAACTCATTTAAATACTTGCTTAAAAGTTACAAAGCACTTATCAAAGTCAAAATCATACTAGAAAAGAAAGGTTTCTACATTGTGTTTATTTGACAGGATTATGTAAAAACATATTTCTGAATGGACTTCAGTTAACATTATTAGCCCAACTACGCTTTTGCATGCTAACTAACATCATTGTGGAACATTATGCGTTAGCGCTGTATCCACAAGGCTATGGCAGCTTGGTCGGTAAATCTATAAAAATCATTTGATCAATCATACTTCACACCAGTGTTAATTTTGACAGCAAATTTGGATTTAGTTTTAGTCAGTCTTTTGACTATAATAAGATTTTAGTAGATTCAATAGACTAAACTTCAGTACTTGTGGTCTGGCGTCTGAGAGGCAGCTTTCTGTGTGCACTTTCGTGTCGTCGCACTTTTTAAGACTTATCCACGTCTGCTCTTCTGAATTTTAACTTTTAAGTATGACTATGTTTGCGCGCACTGCGTCTGGGAACTGCCGCCTTCTATTTTGCCATCAATTGATTAATGTTCAAAAAATACTTGTAAATCATTGAACTTCATGTGATCCTACAAGAGTGATTACAGATAGGCTGTCTGCAAAAAAAAAAAACGAATCACGCTTTAAAGAAGAAAAACCATCCACGTCTACGACTTTCTACTTCAAGGGCCTTGATAGAAATGTAATGGAGTAAAAAGTATGATATTTGTCTTTCAAATGTAGTGAAGTAAAAGTTATAAGTTTCCAGAAAAAATACTACTCAAGGAAAGTACAGATACTCAAACAGTAAATTTTATTAGTTACTGTCCACCTCTGCTCTTTTGGCTAGAAGTGGGTTACTCATAGCTGGATTATATTGGCTCTATAGTTAATTTCCGTGGCATGTTTGTGGCTGCCAAGATTCAGCTATAAAAGCATCCGGTTGGTGAAGCTGAACAACTGAGCATTTTTTGACAAAAAGTCGTTTGCGACAAGCCTAGAATCAGGCCACACCTCCAACCCCCTGATCGCTTGGAGGTGCAAATCAGGCTCAAATTCAGACTTAAAATCTTCAAGTGTGTGGCCAGCCTAAGGATATTCAACCCATCAGAGAAGGAACGCCATTCCAGAGCAAAAAACCACGACAAACCATTTTTTTCGGTGTATTAACGAATGAATTGTTCACCACAAGACAAGTAATGTGCGCTAACAAACGAAATAGAGTTAAAAAGTAAAGTATCCCAAATTACAATCCCAATAACAGTCGTGACTTCTAAATGAGGCTAGTTTAATAACTTGCAGTGTCCGTTTCAGTGTAGTAATATTGATGCCTAAGCAAGCTCCATTAATAGACAAAGAACTAGTAGAAACCTGGCGTTGACAGTATTAAATACTCACTTGTACTTCATTCTGCGCTGGTCTTTCTCCATCACCTCTGGTCAATGTGCTTCTGTGTCTCTCTCTCCATCTCTCTTTCACATTCTGCGCCCACCTTTTAGCTTCCCCCCACTTCTTCCTACTCGTCTTTGTCGTTTTTCCTGATTGCTCATGAAGTCCGATGCCTTCAATTTTCTCATTCACAGCAACCCAGCTCCATGTGCCACTTTGATCCTTGACCTCTGGTTTTTCCACCACTGAAGATGACGATGATATCAGTGTTGGAGCTAAAAGGTCAGGGGGGTTTTGGAAGGAGTCTGGTTTGCATAACGGTGGCACATTTGAGCTGGTGGTCTCCCCTTCCGGAGAAAACTGTTGCATCTTCTCCGGCCTGGGTATCTGATCGTCTCCAACCCAGGAAGTGACGTCATCGGTCCTCTCTGGCGTAAAGCGCTTGTGTTCCCCCAAAATCAATGGTGGTCGTTTTGGTTTCAAAGAGAATCCTGAGTTGTGTTTACTGATCCTTTTGACAGGTCGCTTAGGAGTCAATGCACCCCCGAAATGAGAAGATTGTTGAGTCCAAGAATTCTCACAGTTATTCCAAACTGAGGCGCTTCCATCTTGCTCTTTATTTTGGGAAGAAAATCCAAACTGATAAACTGTTGTTTTAGATGAATCCTCCGCTGTTCCAGATGGACTACATGTTTGCATATCAGCGAGCGAGCTACTGTTGTTCTCAGCGTTCAGCCGTAATTTCTGAAGCATAGATTCCAGCAAGGCATGAGTGTCTGAGACGGGGTTCAACGCTGCCATTGGGCTGTATGTTACCACATGCGCACACATGAGTAGAGACACCTCACAGATAGTGGGTAGATGTACACTTTAAAGCAGACTCACTCTAGACGCTCAACTTTCACCCATGCTGGTTACAATTCCACAGATCCTTCATTTATATCCTCATGTTAGTCCATACAAGTACTTATTTCTATCAGTCATTCAGCTCCCCTTGTTTTCCATCCCTCCTGTTAGCTCTCTAAATCTTTTCTCGATTTCTGAAAGGTTGCAGAAGGAAGGAGTGTTATGAATAATAGTGCAAAATGACAGAAAGAGGTGTGTCCAACACCCAGATGGACAGGTAAGACAAGTGTGTCAGGATGAAACATTTAGTATTTTTGTCACTCCCTCTGACCAGCTGAGGAATGACTGAGACACTGTCTTAAAAAAAAAAAAACCGTGAGAACATTTTGATGTCTTAATATGAAGTCACAGCTTCAGCAAGTGGAGTAATTTCATTTAATTGGTGACCCATTTTCTTTTAAGCAGCCAACAACTGTTATCTAATGCAGAATCACTAATTTTATTATTACACTAATTGTAGTAATTATTGCGGTATATTAGATAGCTGTATATAGTTATATGGCTATAAATATGTATATTACTATAAAGTAAATTACAATAAATTATATGGTTACAATGCAAGAACTAAGGTAATGTGAATCAAAACTACACCGATCAGGCATAACATTATTCCTAATATTTTGTTAGTCCCCCTTTTGCTGCCAAAACAGCCCTGACCCATCGAGGCATGGACTCCACTAGACCCCTGAAGGTGTGCTGTGGTATCTGGCACCAAGATGTTAGCAGCAGATCCTTTAAGTCCTGTAATCCTTTAAGGACTCAAGGTTTCCCATGTCCAAATGTTTGAACATTGCCCAAAGCATCACACTGCCTTCGCCGGATTGCTTTCTTCCCATAGTGCATCCTGGTGCCATGTGTTCACTAGGTAAGCCACGCAAACACACCCGGCCATCCACGTGATGTAAAAGAAAACGTGATTCATCAGACCAGGCCACCTTCTTCCATTGCTCCGTGGTCCAGTTCTGATGCCCACTGTTGGCACTTTTGGCAGTGGACAGGGGTCAGCATGGGGGACACCCAGACTGGTGTGTGGCTTACAGAACCAGCATTGACTTCTTGAGCAATTTGAGCTACAGTAGCTCGTCTGTTTGATCGGACCACACGGCCCATCCTTCAGCCACGTGCATCAATGAGCCTTGGCCGCCCATGACCCTGTCACCGGTTCACCACTGTTCCTTCCTTGGACCACTTTTGATAGAGACTGACCACTGCAGACCGGGAACACCCCACAAGACCTGCAATTTTGGAGATGCTCTGACCAAGTCGTCTAGCCATCACAATTTGGCCCTTGTCAAACTCGCTCAAATCCTTACGCTTGCCCACTTTTCCTGCTTCTAACACATCAGCTATGTGTTCAGCAGAGTGCCAAACAAGAACTAGGGAGCTGATTGAGACGCACCCGTGATCAATGTTATTCACTTCATAATGTTATGCCTGACCAGTGTATATCAGAGATTAATGATGTAGTAGAATAATGCTAAATTTTTATTAAAATATTTTTAATGGAAGATTAACAGCGGGTTGAACAATATTTTGTAGGAAAACAAGAAAAGAAAATATGCATATGAAAAAAAAATACTACCGGTATGTTATTTTAACTTACCACGAAAATACACACTATAGCTCAGGTTTAAAATGCAATAGTCCATGTTCACTATGCAATATGTGCCTTTAAAAAAATAATCGTTGATCTAAGTTCGACACCCAGTATCGACACACGTCTCGAGTTTTTGACGCACTAGTGCTTGGAAACATCCGGAGCATTGCTTGAAACGAGGCTGTCACGTGACCTGAGAAAATGAAGCTTCTTTACCTCACTGACACGTCACGCCGGGCTCAATTACAAAGCGCATCGATTGTGCTGTCCCATGCCTGCTATCCATTTAGTGCAATATTATAATTATATTGGTCACGCATATGTATGTAGCTTTTTTTTAACTTGGTGTATTGTTGTTAATTGAAATATTATTAAAAACAATGTCGTGTGAATTTCTGTTTTCTAAATGTAAATTAAAACACCTTGAGCTCAAACACTGTTCCCCAAAAAATAAATAAGTGTCCTTCCTCAACCCCAAACTTGGTTGCTGCTTGTAAACACTGTCCTCAGTTGTCAACAGCTCACATTGGTGTGTTTAATTTCGAATAGTATTGAATAAAAATATGTAATTGCATTTGTGACAATGTGCATGTTTGTGTAGTTTTTTTAGGAACACTAAAAAAAATTGTGCAATGAAAAAAATTGCATGCCTAATTTATTGGCGTTTTAAACATTATATTTAGAAGTTTGATGTGAGTAAAAATGAAGAACAGAAAGCCTTTATTGTCACTTCATTGTGCAAAATAAACTTTCCCAATGAACAAAACATCAGAATGACACAGTTGGTGTAGGAATTTTTATTGACCACCAGATGGCAAAGTAAAGTAGAGCCCTTGTCAAAAGCCTCGAAGCACCAACGCACGCAGTTTGTTGTAAAAGCCCCACTGCTTCAGAAGCTTCGTTTCTGCATATCCCTATTCTAAAGTATCAAATGCTTTATAATAATCCAAAAAATATCTTTTTAACTGTCGTTTAACGTCAAACTGACCTATTTTTGACGTTTCTTTACGCATTTGTATCTGATTTGTATGCTGTTCATCTCATGGGCGCTTTGTTATGACGCGCACATTTGCTATCTGATACCTCACGCTGATTGGCTAGAGCAGAAAATACGCGCCACATGTCGGATTCGAAGTAAACACATTATAGCTTCTAACAAGTTTACCGTTGTTTGAATTATGTACCTTATGTTGTGCGATAACAGATAACAACTCATAAACTTCTCTTTACGATCAATTTCTTGCGTTATAAGAGCCACTGGCGTCATGTGGCTGGTTCCGTGATTCTACAGATACATCAGCTTGAGCCGGTGGAAAAATCATGTAAATAATTGATGTTGTTTAAAAAGAATATTGTTGACAAGCAAAAATATAATGGATTGTGTTGCAACCGGAGGAAACGTGAAAGGTAATAACTGAAGCCGTTCACACAGGCCGAGACGTGTTTTTCAAAGATATATAAATATTTTTAAAACACAAGTACGCTAATGCAAAACAGACGCTTCCTGTGTGACCTTCCCTGCTCTAATATCAAATGACTTTATGAATGGAAATATAGTAATGCACACTTTTTTGTAGTTTTAGCTAAAGCTATACATTCGCTGTCAAGAATAGGAGAGGAGCTGTATTTGGAGCCTGTGGAGGATGGGGTATGTGTCTGTTTATGGTTGGGTATTTATTTTTTAAGACAGATGTGAGGTGTTGGAATAGTGTATATAATGTGTGTCCTGTGCTTTTAGTTGGCCCTGCGGTCGGTCAACTCTTCCCGGTCAGCCTTTGCCTGTTTCCTGCTCTCTCCTCTCTTCTTCCAGAGATATCAGACTCCATCAGACCAGAGCTTTCGCTGCAAAATACCCATCAAGGTAACATTTCCTGTTCTGTTCACTCCGTCCCAGCAGTTCCTCTTTATATTTTGGGAGCTTAATACTTTGCATAACTTGGTTTGAAAAACCATGCATCACTTTATACACTATAATGTCTCTTTTTTTGTGGCATTAATTGAATGTAGGATTAGAGTTTTCTTCCCTGTTGTTGTACAGTGGTGGCCAAAAGTATTAGAACACTTGGCATATTTAAGAGGTTTCATTTTTTTTTTAATTGGCCATTACAATACCCATAAAATAAATGAAATGTCTACGAAGTTATGATTATACTCCATAAACCATAGAATAAAGCCACCATAAGGAGATTTAAGTCATTTTCCTTAAGCTTAGGCCTATTTGACTGTCACACAATCATGTTCCTTCGCAGAAGAAGCCCAATTACTTGTTTAATCATTGTCAGGTGTGATCGTGGTTAAATTGATGGTGATGCAAGAGTCATCACCAACCATCTGCATGATTCATGAACATTATGAAATGAAATCATGTTTTGGAGGCAAAAAAAGGTCAATATTTTCAGATCTGTCAGGTGTTCTAATAATTTTGACCACAACTGTATATTCAAGTGAAACAAGAAATAATGTAGGGCGGGACTTGATTTTGTCCATGGGGAATTGATTGGATGGTTTTGGTTTCCTTTTGGTGAATCCATGGGCGTCGGAAGCAAAAACAATGTGGGTGGGTCCCCCCAAAATTTTTACTGGAGTAGATGCAATTTACATTAAGTGCAAATGCTCCACACTGTTTACTAAACGTCTGGTTGGGCCAGACAAAATGACAAAAGTCACCAAATCATTTAGAGCGGCAATAGTGTAGGGCTAAGGAGCACGACAGAAAGTTTTGACGCAAATCGACCCGAGGTTCGAATCCGCCTTTTGCCGAACTCGCTCTACTCCCTTTTCCCATCACATATCAGATCGAAAAGGCATTTGTTTTTAATAAAAATGAAGAAAACATCCAAAAAGTGGAAATAAAGCGTCTAAAATGTTATTAATAATGAAGTGTTGTGAGTGGGTCTTGTCCCACCCACATACAATGGTTCCAACGCCCATGGGTGGATCTCATGCAAGTGACAGGTTGTCCCGCCCTTGTGCCAGTAAATATGTCATCAGAGATGTTTCTGCAAGAGGGAGGGGAAGTTATTTTAAAGGGTTAGTTCACCCAAATAATTCACTCACCCTCATGTCATTCCAAACCCGTTAGACTTTCGTTCATCTTCAGAACACAAATGAAGATCTTTTTGATGAAATCTGAGAGCTTTCTGTCCCTCCATTGACAGCCACACAACTGACACTTTGACACTTCAAAAAGTTCATAAAGAGATTGTAAAACTAATCCATATGAATTAGAGTGGTTTAGTCCAAATTTTCTAAAGAGACACTTTCGTTTTTATATACTGAACTGATTGACTTTAGGCTTTTATTCACATACAAACGTTCATAAACACACACATCATTTGTGATAAATGGAAACTCAAGCATGTTCACTTCAAATGTGGGAACCAAATGAGGTTCATTCTTGAGTGTTACACAGGTTTGCTTGCTTTATGTTCGCTGAACAATGTTTAAATGTGAATACATTTTCATTTAAATTCAATCTGTTCATCATATAAAGCAACGGAGTCTCTTCAGAAAATTTGGACTAAACCGCTCAATTCATATGGATTCGTTTTACGATCTCTTTATGAACTTTTTGAAGCATCAAAGTGGGACAGAATTCTCTCAGAGTTCATCAAAAATATCTTCATTTGTGTTCTGAAGATGAGTAATTAATGACAGAATTTTCAGGGTGAACTAGCACTTAAAGTAATAATAATAATCCTAATAATAATAATAACTCCAATGCTCCATAAAAAAACAAGAATTGTCATGGTGAAAAATGTGGCATCAAAGAACATTCAGAATGTAAAATTTTCTTGAAGGGAGTGTCTTTTTCTTGTGTTCTTCAGAGTGTTCAGGCTGTGTTCAAGTCCCTGTCATCTCTGGATCGCTCTGTAGAAAAGTGCCGTATTCAGTTGAACAGTGAAAAGAGTCGGTTGACCATAACTCTGCACTGTAAACACGGTAAAAACGTTCCCCTGAAAACAACATCGTCACACATGCTTAGTAGGGTTAAATGTAAACTATATAATCACAAAGCTCTCTATATGAAGTTGAATATAAAGGTATATCTAACTTTATCCACATACGGTATATACATATACTCATGTAAAGCAATATAGCAGCAAATCTCAATGGCTTGATTGCTTGTAATCGAATCTGCTAAATGCGACTATAAGGCATAAAGATATTAAAATACTATAAACATTCACATCATGATTTATACAAATACATTTGACTTGACTAACCTTTATTATGGCATAGTACTCAAATACATTTGATTTCATAAGGAACTTGCTACAGATCTTGCATGGCAATGGCATGTTGTACAGTATGACCAACGAAACTGTGTGTTTGTTACAGGGCTCTTGAAAACACATAATTTGTCCTTTCAGGACTGTGAGAGTTTGCAGGCCGTGTTTGATAAAAAAAGCTGTGCAAACGTGCTACAAGCTCAACCCAGGTTTACATTAATAATAATAATAATACTAAATATTAATATCAACCCATTTGCAGTATGTTTCAGAGTCTGTTTAAGGATGTTCTGTTGTTCCCTGTAGGTTGATGGTGGACACAGTTCTGCATTTCCCTCCATCTCTGGAGGAGGTGAATATGTCAGTGAGCAGCGATCGAGTGTGGCTCAGGAACCACGTAGAGGACGACGCAGGTATCAGTCATTTCATTCTGCTGCTATGCAAATCAAATCAAAGTCAAGTCAAACCAAGTTTTTTCCTCTTTCAGACCCATCACGAGCAATGATGACTGAACTGTGTTTGAGCTCGGAGGAGTTTGATCATTTTGCCATCAGCACTCAGACCAGCATCACCTTCTGCCTCAAAGAGCTCAGGGTGAGTGTGAACTCACACAAACATTCACATATTCAGACCCAAAGACAGGGACACATCTAGCACAGTGTGAAGTATATCTGAGTGGAACAACATTTAAGCCCTGATGTACAGACGGCAAAGTTAATTTTTATTGGTCATTCAGAGGGAAAAATAAGTTTGAAATACCCGAGCAACAGAATACTGTTTGTGAACATTCCAGCAACATTCAAATCTGAATTTCAATCATAGTTACAACTTTAGTTTCATCTATAAAGCAGCTCTTTAGTGTGTTTATGTTGTACTTGTATCAGACCTCAACAGTCAAGAAATTAACCTGAAAGGATTTCCACATCAAAGAAGGTGAAGTCCCAGATATATATATACACCAATCAGGCATAACATTATGACTGTATGTAACAAGTGAATAACACTGATTATCTCTTCATCACCCTGTTATTGGGTGGGATATATTAGGCATCAAGTGAAAAAATGTTCCTAGGATAAAGGACAAGAAGCAGGAAAGATGGGCAAGCAAAAGGATTTGAGGGAGTTTGACAAAGGCCAAATTGTGATGGCTAGACGACTGGGTCAGAGCATCTCCAATACTGCAGCTCTTGTGGGGTGTTCCTGGTCTGCAGTGGTCAGTCTCTATCAAAAGTGGTCCAAGGAAGGAACAGTGGTGAACTGGCGACAGGGTCATGGGTGGCCAAGGCTCATTAATGCATGTGAGGAGTGAAGGCTGGCCCGTGTGGTCCGATCAAACAGACAAGCTACTGTAGCTCAAATTGCTCAAGAAGTTAATGCTGGTTCTGATAGAAAGGTGTCAGAATACACAGTGCATCGCAGTTTGTTGTGTATGGGGCTGCATAGCCACAGACCAGTCAGGGTGCCCATGCTGACCCCTGTCCACTGCCGAAAGCGCCAACAGTGGGCACGTGAACATCAGAACTGGACCACGGAGCAATGGAAGAAGGTGGCCTGGTCTGATGAATCACGTTTTCTTTTACATCACGTGGATGGCCGGGTGTGTTTGCGTGGCTTACCTGGGGATCACACACCAGGATGCACTATGGGAAGAAGGCAAGCCGGTGGAGGCAGTGTGATACTTTGGGCAATGTTCTGCTGGGAAACCTTGGGTCCTGCCATCCATCCATGTGGATGTTACTTTGACACATACCACCTACCTAAGCATTGGTGCAGGCCATGTACACCCTTTCATGGAAACGATATTCTCTGGTGGCTGTGGCTCTTTCAACAGGAGAATGCGTCCTGCCACAAAGCAAAAATGGTTCAGGAATGGTTTGAGGAGCACGAGTTTGAGGTGTTGACTTGGCCTCCAAATTCCCCAGATCTAATCCAATCGAGCATCTGTGGGATGTGCTGCACAAACAAGTCCGATCCACGGAGGCCCCACCTCACAACTTACAGGACTTAAAGGATCTGCTGCTAACATCTTGGTGCCAGATACCACAGCACACCTTCCAGGGTCTAGTGGAGTCCATTCCTCGACGGGTCAGGGCTGTTTTGGCAGCAAAAACGGGACCAACACAATATAAGGTCATAATGTTATGCCTGATGTATGTTCTTGGGGCAACATATAATGAAAAAAGAAGTGTAATAATGGGAGTAATAATTTGCAACACTTATTTAATATCTAACATTTCATAGGAATATTGATATATAATTCCTTCCCCTATTCACTTATTGTGTCTCTCAAAATGCCTGATAAACATGCTTTAAATTATGATTTCCATATGAGTGCTAAATTTGCTCACGAAATTAATGTCAGTCAATTTTTTACGACAAATGAGAAGCTGTTGTCTTGGTGAAACCTCCAAACATGTGTTGTATCTCTGAAAAGCCCTGAATGTGCTCTTACAGGACTTAAAAGACTTCAAACTGAGACATGTATGGTGTCAGAGAAATTCACTAAAATATAATGTCTACAAAAGTGGACAAAAGTCTATTCCTGGCTCCCAGAAGGATAAATCAAATGTAGTATTGATGATTATTATAGTCATTTATCATTTTGACTCAACCCTTTTCTTAAAAGGCTGACATGTGAGGTTAATTTGGATTAAAATATCCAAAAACCACTAGAACAATGTTATATATTTTGTTGACTTGTGTACTTACATTATCCCAAATGTTTCCAGGAATGTTTAAATCCCTCAAGCTTGTCTCTCATTAGCAATCGCTCCAGCGGCGTTCAGCCCCACTACAGTAACGTTAATAAATCTTTAATACATTAGCTCATCCATAATTATGATTTCTGACGGATTATTACAGTCCTGTCAGATTATTTTCCACTGGCTGTAGACGAGGGGAAGACAACAACTCCCATGATTCCATGAAATCAAGGTGTCATCAAGCAACGCCTTTGTTTTGAATAAGCGACCTCTAGTAGCGAAAATTACATATTGTGCTTTTAATTAAACTTAAAGGTTTTTTTTTACAGTCATTTTTATGGTTTAGGGTTTTACCTTGAACTGACCTTGAGCCACATCCACCCATTCATTTCTTTTAAATTGCACAAGAAGAAAAGGTATTTTTGTTATAGTAAAAACATGGATGGTGTCAATTTATTTTATTTTTGATTTGGTCTTTTTTGGTTTCTCTTGAATGTATTTTAACCTTAATTTTACCATTAAAATATCCATAGAATGCTCTATCATTGTTTTTTTTGTCTCTCTGGTTTTCCATCAGGGTTTGCTTGTATTTGCCGAGTCATCTGGTCTTCCGATCTCTATGTATTTTGATGAGCCAGGCAGGTTGGTTTATATTTGCTTATTAACTAGCCCAAATTCACATATTGTTTTTTTAATATTTAAGAAATATATGTACTCTACCATTGTAAAGTCTCACATATTATTACAATGTAAAATAGCAGTTTTATTCTTTTATATAATATTTTTAATATATTTTTAACTTTACACAATACATAATGTATTCCTGCGATCAAAGCAGAATTTCCAGCATCATTACTCCAGTCTTCAGAGTCACAAGATCGCTCAGAAATCATTCTAATATGATGATTTACTGCTCAAGAAACATTTCTGATTATTATCAATGTTGAAAAGAGTGCTGCGTAATATTTGTGTGGAAACAGTGATACTTTTTTCAGGATTTTTGAATGAATAGAAAGTACAGCATTTATTGCAATAGAAATATTTTGCAATTTAATCTCCTTGCTGAATAAAATAATAAATTTCTTTAAAAAAATAATACTGAGTTCAAACTTTTGAACTCGAGTGTATGTTTAAAAATGATATCGCTGTGTGTGTGTTTGTGATTTGTGTTTAAGTCCAGTTATCCTGAGTGTAAATGACAGCGTTCTGGAGGCTAATTTTGTCCTCGCTACACTGTCAGAGGACTCGCATCCAAAGAACCACAGCAAATCCAGCACAAAACAGTACGTCAAATCATGAAATATAGCATATAATCTATCTTATAAACGTTAATTTCTATTTGGTACTTTTATTGTTTCCCCCCTAAGCCCTGATACCGAGCAACCACCAGACGACTTCATGAATGACGACATGGACTCATTTCTCATCGCCATGGAGACCAGCGAACTTCCTGGACCATCACATGCACCCACATCCCCACCGCCCCTCTCCAATAACAGAAGGCTCCCAGTCTGTGAAGAGGAGCAGGAGCAGGAGGAAGCACTTACAGAAGGACCTCCCAATAAAAAGGTACAATAATCATTTAAAAGGTTAGTTCACCCAAAAATGAAAATTCTGTCATTAATTACTTACCCTCATGTCGTTCGACACCCGTCAGACTTCAGAACACAAATGAAGATATTTTAGTTGAAATCTGATGGCTCTGAATGGCCTCCATTGGCACAATGCACGGTTCACTCTCAAGACCCTTTCAAACGATTTCAAAACACGGCCTCATGAAGCTTCGAAGCGTTATGAATCAGTGAGTCGAATGAGCAGTTTGGATCGCCAAATTTCAGCAGTTTGGCGGTTTGACACGCGATCCGAATCATGATTCGACTCACTGATTCATAACGCTTCGAAGCTTCATGAGGCCGTGTTTTGAAATCGTCATCACTATGTAAGTCGTTATTTAGGGTTTTTTTGCGCACAAAAACTATTCTCGCCGATTCATAAAGTTATTTTAGAACTACTGTAGTGCAAGGTTATTTTCGTAAACGAAAACTGAAACTAAGACTAAAACTATTGGTCAAAAAACATTTTCGTAAACTGAAATAAAATTAAAAAATCATAATAAATGAAAAACTAAAACTAAACGAAACTAACAACTCTTACTAAAAACTAACTGAAATAAAATAATAATTAGCAAAAATAAATATTCGTTTTCGTATTTAATAAGCTCTCTTTACTGTGGTGGAAAATCTGCCCTGTGGCGGTTCGGTTTAGGGAGCTACAGCGCGGCGCGTGAAGTGAGCTGAGGAGATTAACTGCTGTCCTGTGATGCAACGCATGCAGTGAACACACATCGCTAGTCCCGTTCAACAGCTGCTCACAAAGAATGCGTTCGTGGCAGTGAAATGGGAAATGACACAAGGTAATGAGACGCACGTTGAACTTAAGCTCACTGCTTTTAGAACGCCATTACATACACGAGAGACAACAGCAACTACAGCAAGTGCTACTGTGTGTTTGAGATTTCATGTTCGCATAATATTGACAGGCTCAAAGGTGTTATCATTGTTTTTACAAATCATTTACTACTAATAATATTATCATCAGTGTGGAGACATTTCCCCACAAAGTAGGGAATACCAGGACACACAAACACACACACACACACACACACACACATACACATACAGACAGCATATACACTTCATTATTTAATCCCACTGTCTTCATAACAGTTTGTGTTGGCTGTAGTCAGATGACTTTAGCTGTGGTCACATTGCTAGCCTACATTGTACTACTGAAGAAATAATCTTTAAATAAATAAGCTTTTAATTGTTTAAAAATATTTCATCTTTAATATGAATGAGTTTGTCTGGAATTTATCATTTTTACTTTCATATTTTTACGTTGCATTTATTTGGTTCTTTGTTCAATCTTAGACCATTTTTTTTGTCGTATAGGTCATAGTTTGACTCAAGATTTTTTGCTTAAAGATAAAGACCCAACTTAATGCGTGTTTTGTAAGATTCCCCTCTCCGTTAAACATGTTTTGTTGGACTGTCCTTGGTTAAAACAAGAATTCTCTTTTATCAAGTTATTTCACTTAAAACTTATTTAGTAAGATTATGCATGAAAAGGCTTTGGATATGACGTGTTTGTTTGCTTGGTTTTATTGTATTTATATGATATTTGTATTTTTGTAATTTAATTTTTGCCATGAATATAGCCTTAGCTGATGACATGGCATTAAATAAAACAATCTGTATTCCATTATTTTATTTATATTATTAAGATGTCTGCATAAGAGTAAACTTTAATCGGTGCAAACATTAAACTTTGCTGAAATTAAAAATCTTGATTTGGTCTCTACACTTCGTTCTGGTAACTCTGCTAAACTATAATTACTAAAACTAAAACTGAAACTAAATATATAAAAACTAAATAGAAATGTGTTTACAAAATAAAAACTAAACTAAAACTAGCTACATAATTTATAAAACTAACTAAAACTAAACTGAAATTTGTTGCAAAAGCGAAAACGATAATAAAATAAAAACTAATTTAAAAATGCAATACTATAATAACCTTGCTGTAGTGAGATGGACTTTGTAACGACGTCTTTAGTACCTTTTAAGGGTCTTGAGAGTGTAGAGTGCCATTGAGCCAATGCAGGCCTTTCAGAGCCATCAGATTTCAACTAAAATATCTTCATTTGTGTTCTGAAGATGAACGGAGGTCTTACGGGTGTCGAACGACATGAGGGTAAGTAATTAATGACAGAATTTTCATTTTTGGGTGAACTAACCCTTTAAATGACGCATTTGTTAAAAATCATGAAACCCAATGCTCACTAAATATTTGCCCCTGCTTTCTTTCTTTTTTTTCAGTTTTGTTCACTTTTCTTCGGTTCAGTTCTGCCCACTCCCTCTCAGCTGACCAATCAGACGATACAGAGCCAGGAAGTGCTCGCAAGTGACAGTGAAGACGAAAATCAGACAGAAACATCATAACCGCACCATCGCTTGAACTCAGAAGTGAACGATGTGGAAAGGAACTCACACATGCAAACTCACAAAGACTGCTAAATACATTTACGAACACATGTCTCCTCCTGATTTTATTTTTCTATCAAAATAATAATGGTTTTAAACCAAGAGATGAAGCAGTGAATATAAAAGTCAAATCATTGCACAAGTCACATTAAAACGTCTCACTCCCACTGTGGAATACGAATATTTGATCGAGTCTCTGATTATTTAAAAGTAATTGTCGGAAAAGGGGGCCGAGTTTCTCCTGGAGTGAGATGTCTGAGAGTCACTGTTCCCGGGGGTCGCAACGTTATCGACACACTTCCTGCTGAGCACCTGGAAACTCTTCCCTCTTGTCTGAGGCTTTTTCCTCTCTTTTTCTTTGCCCTTTTCCATCTCCTTCTCTCGTTTCTTTCTGTCTTTCTCTTCCCTTTCTTTTCGCTCTTTCTCTCTCTTCCGTTTCCTCCTCTCTTTCGCCGTCAGCTTTTCCTCTTTCTCGCTAAAGTCCTGGATGAGGATTTTGGGGACGGGGGTTTTACTGGTCTCCCCGCGGAGACGGCGGAACAGGCCCAGACGTTTTGGATTGTCTGACTTTGTTGACGAGTCGGGCTGAGCGTGTGTGTCTTGTGTGAGTGTGCGTGTCGTCTTTTCTGAGTGCATGTGTTCTTGCTGCTGTGGCTCTCTGAAGGTTTCCTCAGAGAGGATTGTGGGATAGGAAATCCGCGAGCTGGAAGTCCGTCGTACGCGGAGCTGAGCTGGTGGGACATTTGGGTTTGGGGATTTTGAAGATGGAATTAAAGGTGGAGACTCTAACTCCTGGCTGTTTCCAGGTGTTGCACTTTCACTGTTATGAGGGTTGCCAGATCCAGCACCACAATCATCTGTATTACACTCAGGGTTGCCAGATCCAGCAGTCACATGATCTCTGTTGTCCTCTGCAAGGTCAGATTCAGTTGTGACATGCACTTCTTTGTAATCTGGGTTGCCAGATTCAACTGCTGAATCCTCTGTATTACTCTCTGGGATGTCAGATGCAGTTGTAACATGCACATCACTGCATTCTGGGTTGCCAGATTCAACAGCTGAATCCTCTGTATTACTCTCTGGGATGTCAGATGCAGTTGTAACATGCACATCACTGCATTCTGGGTTGCCAGATTCAACAGCTGAATCCTCCGTTTTACTCTCTGGGATGCCCAATCCAGTTGTAACATGCACATCACTGCATTCTGGGTTGCCAGATTCAGCTGCTGAATCCTCTGTAATTCTCTCTGGGATGCCAGATTCAGTTGTAACATGCACTTTATTTTCTGGGTTTTCACCAGCATAACCCACTAAATTACTCTCTGAATTGCCAGATCTAACAACAATTTCTACCTGTTTGCTTTCTGTTTTTTCAGATTCAGTGATCGCATCTGTCGTGTTGGTTCCAGGGTTGCCAGATCTAGTTGTAAGCGCATCTTTGCTTTCAGGGTTGCCAACAGCAGAATCCACTAAATTGCTCTCAGGGTTGCCAGATTCACTTGTAACAAGCACATTGTTGCTCTCTGGATTGCCAGATTCAAACACAATCTCCACACCATTGCTTTCTGTTTTGCCATGTTCAGTGGTAAAATCTATCGTGTTGCTTTCAGGGTTGCCAAATCCAAGAGGAACATGCATTTCATTGCTTTCTGAGAGGATACTATCATTTGCATTGTGTGTGAGGTTGCTTGTTTCTTCAGTAGTATTGCCTTCACATGTATTTTCAGACCCTGGTGATTTATCTTCTTCACTATTTTCGGGATTGATTTCACCGATTTTGTTGTTGTCAGATGTGGCAACAGCGGCAGCATCCATGTCAATGCTTTCAGAGTTTCTAGATGCTAGTGTTGCATCTGGTTCAAGGGTGTTGGTGCCATCAGCAGTATCCACTTCACTCTGCTCTGAGTTGCCAGATCCCACTTTATCCTGTGTAGTGGAATCCATTGGACAGTGCACTAACTCTTTGGATGCAACGGCAGCATCGTTGTCATTGCGCTCTGGCTCACTTGATTGGGATTGCTCTCTGAGATCTGCTGATCTCTCAGTTTCACTCTCTGCTTCAGATGTTTGCAGTGGGCTATTGTCTCTCTCTTCTAAGCTTGTATCTTGTCTGTCTTCCTCCAATCTCTCGTCATCTTTCTCTTCAAGCATCTTTGCAGGCTCTGTTATCTCTTTGGTTCCCTTTGTCTCCTCAACATTAAACTCTTCTTGCTGAAAACCTTCCTCCTTGTCTACATCATGTTTTTCACCAGTTTCTTCATCTTCTTCTGTAGCTGTGTGTATGTACAAATCCTCTTCTTTCTGCCTTTCTGAATGTTCATGCTGAACGCTAGATGTTTGAGACCTCTCTTCGTCCTGGACTTCATGTATCTGTACCTCTCTCTCTGGGATATTTTCCTCATTTTGCAAGTTGTCTTCAGTTATGATGACAATTGGCAACCTATCTTCTGTTTCTTCTTGTTGTTCACGGTGTTCTGTTTGTATATCCTCTTCCTGGATGGTGCTATCTGGCTGTATTTCCTCTTCCTGTTTACAGAAAACAGTCTGTATTTCTTCTTCCTGTGGTGTTTCAACAGGTGTACTTTCTTCTTCAGTCTGTTCATTTTGATTTGTCGGTGCTTCTCTGCTCTTATCATCTTGACTTCTGTCTTTTTCTGTGTTCTGTTTATCCTGATGTCCTTGCGTTTCTGTTCTCAGTTCATCTTGATTTATGTCCTGTTCATGATGGCGTGTCTCCTCAATCACACACCCAGCCGTCCTTTCTTTCTCATCACCTTGCGTTGTTGCTGAATTATCTTTCTGTTGGTTTAAAGATGCTTCTGTATGCTCTTTCTCAAACACATCAGAGTCAATACTAGAGGACACCACAACTGAGATGTTTGGATGTGTGTTGTGGTCTTTGTGTTTGTGTGTACAGAGCTCATCTGTTAGCCTGTCCCGTTTGTCCCTTTGCTCCCCAACAATACCACACACACTTCTCCTCCTCATCTCCTCATCGTCGCTCTCTTCCATCACACTTCGTGAGAATTTTCTTCCCCCTCCATCCCACTCCTCTGTGTCAGTCTTACTGCTCCTCTTCCTCCATTTCTTGCGCAGAACCGAAGGAGAAAGAGAAGAATGTGAGCGCATTAGAGGAATAATAAGGCTCCCCTTATGTCGCTCCTTCTTTTCGTGTTCCTTTTGTTTATCCTGCACACTCTCCCATGCCATGCGGTATCCGTAACAGCGCCCTCGTGGGTCAAAGGTCGAGTTCGGTCTATCTTTTTTCCATTTCTCCAGCTCTTTCTCAGTTTGCTTTTGCAGGTCCGACAGGGACAGGGACACTGAACATACCTGAGGGTGCAACAGTGTTTTTGAGTAAAGAAATCTATCAGGACTTAAGGCCTGTTCACACTAACAGGAATGTTCGGCATGACATTTTTTGAATGTGATTTTCCTTTTCAGACTAAATGCGCAAAACGTCTGGATTTTGCCATGAATAATGGTTGAATAACATTAAATATGGCTGCAACTTAATGTGTAAAAACATGGCAGACGGGCTGAATGAAAATTCAAATTCACTCTCTGGCAGCAGGTGGCAGTTATAGAAAAACAGAAATACTCTGGTTACCCCGGTTCACCCTGCTGGTTGTAGGACAAATGAGTGGTGTATAAGCTATCAGGCTAATCGGATGTCTGTATGCTATCCTAATACTTAAGCTAACTAAAACAAACAATGGCTACGTTTACATGCACACCTTTAATTTCAGTCGGAATGAATTCATTCTGACTGATGAATCCAAGCATAGTGTTTCCATGTACAACAAATAAAGTGATCGGGTTGATGTACGAATATACAGAGTTTAACGCTGTTTGCACACACTATTTTCCTACATTAGGGGCCTTCGTACCGGGTAGTTCTAGGAACATAGGTCTAGCCACCAGGGTGGTTCCCCGAGAACTAAAAGTTCCCTTAGGAACATTTTCCTGGTTGCATTCGCACCGCCAATAGAACTGTGAAGTGACGTAAGCCGCGCTTGTTGTTGTGACTTATTTTGACACTGCTGAGAACCCCAAAGCCTGAGCAAACAGCTCTCACATTCTCCATCTTCATTAGTTTACCATCTGTTTAACAGCCCTGTCTAACACATTATTTGAAAGAACTGGTATACAAGGAAAGTAGACAGTAAATGAAAAAGTATTAGCGTTTGCTGTGCGGTTGATGTCCTATGTCGCTAGCTGAGCAGAAACACAATCATGTTTCGCTTGGTCCCCTCGAAGTTGCGTTGGATTTCCTCCTTAGCGTAAAGGTTGAGAGGTCCATCTATCACTGTTTTCCATGTTCGTAGAGTTAGTTTCTGGAGTAAATGTATAGACTGTAATCTGTCTGTCTAAGCAGTTTTTTAAAAAAATGGCGGTACTGGTGTTTCGCGCGCCTTCGGCTGATCAGTGTACACTTACGTCACTGGTGGTTCCTATTGTGTTAGGTTAGACCCTACTCTGAAGTAGAAGCTAATTTAGTTCCCCCAAAAGGAGTTCCTAGAACTAAAATCGTTCCTGCGGTGCGAACACAGCAAAATCCGGCCACTTCCGCCAATAGTTCTAGGAACTATGAAAAGGTTCCTCCTCTGCGAAAGCCTCTCTAGCTTATTTTCTTTGTTTTAAAGAGCAGACTTAATATTTATCTATTTCGGGTCCTAATTAGATGATGAGCACATGAACTGTCATGGTCTGAAATGTGAGTGTGGTTCGAATGAAATATGAACGTAACACAGACTAAAGACATGTAAACAGAACGTAACACAGACTAAAGACATGTAAACCAACCAAAAACGGGAAGATGAGACCCTAAAAAGGACAACTTAACTTATTTTCTTAAACTTAATTTTAAAAAAGAAAGAAAGACATGAACATCTTGGATGGCATGAGGGTGAGTAAATTATCAGGAAATTTTCGTTTAAACTAGTCCTTTAAAGGGGTCATGAATTGAGAAATCAACTTTCCCTTGAGCTTTTGATAAATAAAAGGTCATGGTAATATAAGAATATCCTGTAAGTTTCAGAGCTGAAAACTTACTTGTTAGTCAAAGAAAAGCTTTTACTGACACCAGGCCCAGCAAACGATCGATCTCAGAATGTGCCAGGCTATGACGTCAGAGTGTAGTGAAGCATCGCCTCAACAGAAGAAGAACAACGCCTGATTCTGTTGCCCCGCCCACCGACTCGTGCCACTAACATAACATAGGCCTACAGAGAGAGCTAAACCGCATCGAATTTCTAAACATACCGCATAAGCTTCATTCGGATTCCGATATTATGAATGCATGGATGAACTTTATTTTTAATGAATATCCAGCTCGCGTGGGGAAGACATTGCGCATCTGTTATTTCATTTCAACACGGATTCGTTTGTAAACGAGACTGGATTTGCAGAAGGGATGAGATTACATGAATGGATGAAGAAACACACTTATGTGAGTAAAAATGTTTTTTATATGTGATAGTATTGCGTTGTTACAGATTGTTTTATATAGATCTATTGATTATGTGGACGTGTCTAACTGAACATTAGCACGCTGTAAAAGGCTAAAGAATCCTTTATTTGTGGTGTTGTTGGTTCATTGCGATTCGAGATCAGACTAGAACATGTATGGGCAAGGACTTGCAAAGCACAACGTCCCGAGGCTATGTGTTTTTCAGACGGGCTACCAAAACGTAAGCCCGGCATGCCAACGGACTATCTTAAATTGTGAAATAACATTCCTTTCTTGATGTGCGTTGTTCACTCTCTTGACTTGATATTTGAAGGTAAAATACAATCGCGGAAGTTTTGATCATGCCGTCTGCAATGTACTTGCCGTGTGTGTGCATGTGTGCATGCGCGTGTGTGTGCGTGCGTGCGTGTACGGTTCGCGGTTATATCCACAGATCCACAGATGTTTGTTTGATAAAGATATTTTGCGAGCCCTGTGGGATGAATAATTTTGGTTGCCGTTTTTCACATTTAAAAAAAATACCTTCTCTTTTTGGTCTGGACCAAGCGAAACAAATTACAAGTGTGAATACCCCCTTAGAATAAGTCATTTAGAGTCATTTATGACATTTTATTTAACAACAACTGCAGCTTGTTCCACACATCTTCTGTCATAACGGCATTTATACGTAATTGCACGTGCAGAGTACTTTCAAGTTTTGGTTTTCAATCCGATCAAGGGTTTACATGTTGTCTCGATCAGATTAGAAAAGGAATAATTTTATTCGGATCAAGCTCAAATGGATCGATTAACTGTATCAATCTGATTACTAATGGATTATTTGGTTGCATGTAAACGTAGCCATTGGTGGTCATTATAACCGTTCAATATAATGTGATTTTGTAGGAATTGTAATCAGGCGACAGCATCCACTAAACATTCAAATGGGATCACTTGGGGTCCTAATGTAGACTTGACTTCAAGAAATTTCTGACGATACAATTTCTGGATTATTCCTCTGCTATTTACTGTAACACGCCAAAATAGTCCTTTCATGGGTTTCTAAGAGATGAGAACATGTTACATTGACCGCATACGAATGTTCATGCCAGTCTGAATAGATGCATTAACAGCCATTCATTCAAATTAAGATGTTTATCGCACCAGATTTTCACACGGAACATTGATTTTGGTGTGAACAGGCCTTTATTTAAATTGGTTGAAATACATTATCAGTAACATTACCTCGTGGATAAAGGCATCAGTCTGCTCATTTTGGACACGCTCTTTAACACCTCGCAGTCGTTCCAGGGTTTCCATCTGTCCATCACATTCTTTTCTGTGCCGTCCCTCTCCCAGACATCGGCGTACCAGCACCACAGCAACCTGAAACAAAACACGCACACCTGCCACACACACACACGCAAGCTGTGGTCACTACATGGACTTCAACAACATGCCAAGTATTTTACAGTAAAAGAGTGATGGTACTTGACTGGACAAATGATGAACTCCAGCAGTATTAGTGGCCCATAAAACCTTTTCCTGTGACCTCAGAGCTAAACAATATAAATACACTCAGCACTGAAACTAAACGCTTACCTAGCCTATGCCTATGTGCCTATGCTCTAATTTAATTTAATTTATTTCTTTATTTGATAGGGACAGTGTACATTAATTGACATTGCTGTAAATGCACCAGAGTTAGCCAAAAGGCTATTTTTCATCTGTTGTCCCTGGACAGATCTTAAAATTGTCTACCTAAAAACACAATAAAAAAGATTACAGAGAACAATACAAATATAAAAAGCAGTAAAACAGATATAACTCTTCAATCCTGTTGCTAAATACGGTGTACAAATTTACTATAAAACAGACATGTTGAAAAAAACAAACAAACAAACAAACAAACAACAAGATTTAATAATCTGTGGAATCTTGTCACCACTGAGTAAAAAAAATAAATTCTCACAACTGTGAGATATAAACATACAATTGCAAGTTAGAAAGTCGCAATTCTAAGAAAAAAGTCTGTTTGATTCTTAATACTGTGTCGTTTTTTTGTTTTGTGATGGTTGTTCATGAGTCCCTTGTTTGTCTTGAGCAGTTAAACTGCCCAATGTTCAGAAAAAATCCTCCAGGTCCTGCAAATTCTTCAGTTTTCCAGCATCTTTTGCATATTTGAACCCTCTCCAGCATGGACTGTATGATTTTGAGATCCATCTTTTCACACTGAGGACAATTGAGGCACTCAAACACAACTACTAAAAAAGGTTCAAACATTCACTGATGCTCCAGAAGGAAACACGATGCATTAAAGGGTTAGTTCACCCAAAAATGACAATTCTGTCATTAATTACTTCCCCTCATGTCGTTGGACACCCGTAAGACCTCTGTTCATCTTCGGAACGCAAATGAAGATATTTTAGTTGAAATCCGATGGCTCAGAAAGGTCTGCATTGGCCATTAAAGGTACTAAAGTCCATCTCACTACAGTGGTTCTACAATAACTTTATGAAGCGATGAGAATAGTTTTTGTGCGCAAAAAAACCCCTAAATAACGACTTATATAGTGATGGCCGATTTCAAAACACTGAATCATGAAGCTTCGAAGCGTTATGAATCAGTGAGTCGAATCATGATTCGGATCGTGTGTCAAACTGCTGAAATCACGTGACTTTGGCGAAACAAACCGCTGAATCGACTCACTGATTCATAACGCTTCGAAGCTTCATGATGCTGTGTTTTGAAATCGGTCATCACTATATAAGTCGTTATTTTTGTTTTGTTTTTCGCACAAAAACTATTCTCGTCGCTCCATAAAGTTATTTTAGAACCACTGTAGTGAGATGGACTTTGTAACGACGTCTTTAGTACCTTTTATGGGTCTTGAGAGTGTACAGTGCATTGTGCCAATGGAGGCCTTTCAGAGCCATCGGATTTCAACTAAAATATCTTCATTTGTGTTCCGAAGATGAACTGAGGTCTTACAGGTGTCGAACGACATGAGGGTAAGTAATTAATGACAGAATTTTCATTTTTGGGTGAACTAACCCTTTAAGAGCCGGGGTGAAAACTTTTGAACAAGATGTCCAAATTTGTATCAGTTTGTTTTTTTTTCATTTAGTACTGCCCTCCCGGAAGACAAATTAAGTACAATTTACCTTGATCTTCTTTTTTGTCTTGTGGACTATATGTAAACATCTTTTATGTAAAATATTCAGGACAGTACTAAATAAATAAAAAAAAAGCATTTTGTATGATCTCTTATTTTGTTCAAATTATTCACATTTTCACAGATTCTGCAAGGGGTTCACAAGCTTAAAAGCAGCACTGCTTGCTTCTGGCCTCTGTCTTGGTCCTAAACGCTTAAAATGGTGGCTGTAGGAATGGAAGTCCCACTCTTCAGTTAGAGACAACAGGTTTTTTTGATATCATTGGATAGTTAACATAATTTAATCAAGCAGTTTAGAGTTGTACTTGCATAATTAGAAAAGAGAGTGTAACCGTCAGTTTCTGGAAGTAAAAACATTAGTTTTCTCCATAGGGAAATTGTTTTTGAACGATAGCTTATAAACCTTTAAAAAAACAGACCTTCAGTGAGTTCTGAGGTTGTTAATCGATGGTATATGCTTTGCATTATTTAAACCGATTTTTTTAAATGCTCATATCTAACATAAGAATTCTTGGTTAAAAACTACATTACACATGATTCTACAAAAAACTCCACCAATCAGAGAATTGCAACAAGCGACTTGCGCCAAAAGTCTCTGACAGTCCCATGAAGCACTACAAATGACGAAATGCCATCAGTCTCCATACGTTACTTCCTCACTACTTAAATATGTGTTTATATGTGCATATTTTGCAATAAAAAATAAAATGTTAGCATTTCTATAAAATATCCTTAAATTAATAGTTTTCTATTTCTCCACTGTTTTTAAATTCGATTGTGATTTGCAATGCTTCATGGGATTGTAGTTCTTTCCCTCACTAAAGCCATTAAGGAAACAGTTTTGTATATTTATTTTTTCAATTTTAAAGGTCCTGTTCTTAGTGATCGCATTTTTCAAACTTTAGTTAGTGTGTAATGTTGCTGTTAGAGCATATATAATACCTGTAAAATTATAAAGCTCAAAGTTCAATGCCAAGCGAGATATTTTATTTAACAGAAGTTCCCTTTCAAAGCCTACAGCGAACAGCTGGTTAGGACTACATCCTGGTATTTCCTGCTTTAATTACGTCAGTAGAACAGTTTGTCGACTAACCTCCGCCCACAAGAGTACGCGAAAAAGGGGGCGTGGTCTTGTTGCTCCCGCGTGGAGAATAGGAAGTGTTGCGTTCGGTTGCGTTTGTATAGTGTGTTTGTCGCCATGTCGTCGAGACGCTGTAATTTTCATCCCGGAGTCAAGTCACCTTTGTTTGGCTTTCCCAGGGACGCTGTACTTAGAGATCATTGAGCGCATGCATCCCCGTTTTGGTAAGAGGCGTGACCTTTCCGGTAACGTGCGCTCTACGTGCGCTAAGCTGCAGTCGAATCACAACACGGGAACCGCTGGCACAGTCAGAACTCGTTACGTGTTTATGAAGGAGGGACTTCATAGAACAGGGAAATCTTTCAAGCCGTTTTGAGGACAGTGAAAACAGCGGTATACAGATAAGTAAATTGTGTGAAAAATACTGTGTTTTTTACACGCGAAACATGAACACATGTTATCTTGCACACTGTAAACACAATCAAAGCTTCAAAAAAACACGAAAAACGGGACCTTTAAATACCTTTTTTACCTCATTGATGGTTAGTTTGGTTCATAGTTTAACCCCTAAACAAAGACTTGTTCCCTAGGGGGAAAATGAATGAATAAAACTACTTTCCGAACCATTGAAAAAGTGGACGGGCACTGTTGCCCTCCATAGCTGACATGGGGCTTTGCCAAGATGACCGCCAAGCGAACTGACTTGCCTTAAAAAGATTATTATACTACTCACATGATCACAGTTAAACTCCAATCGTCTGACACTTTTTGTTGCAGAATAATAAGGGTGAGTGACATACTTTTGTAAAAAGGGACAAATATTGTAACAATGGCATCCAATATCTGAATTTTTTTTGCCATTTGTAGTCCGTATAATGTCTAATGCCACAGCCAAAACAACAATTACTTAGTTGTATATAGTTGTTATAAAGTTTAAAACAAACCATAACAGAAAAAGAGATCCCAGACTCTGAGCAAGGTGTTGAAAGGCAGGTGGCGGCTGTAAAGACACATCAGCCAATCAGTGGCAAACATGAGAGGCTCCACCCCCTGATTCTGTAGGTGTTTGTGTGCAGCTGGACACAGCTTCTTTAACAAACTTGAGAGAACAGCAGCGTCGAATAAAACACCTTCCTAAAGAGAAAGGATAATACAAGTTAATTTATCATTTTCATACACATTTAAAAGTTGTTTTCATGGTTACAGTGAAGATGCCCTACCAGCAGAGGGCTGTAGTATCCAGGGAGGTAGAGCTCACTAATCTGCACCAGACACCAGAACGCCTCCTAAAACAGAAAGACAATCAGTTATGCTATGTGATGTTAGCAAACAATGCTGAATATTTCCGTATTAGCCTATGCAAGTAATTTCCGGAATAATAACTGGACACTGCTCATGAAATAAAAAATTAAACAATAGTAATGAGGTCATGTGGCATTAAATGGTAGTTCACTAACGTTTGAAATGTTTATCATTGCATATGTTTCGTTATGCAATAAAAAAAATGACAGGTAGTATTAATTTGCAAACTTATCCATAGATCACCCTCAAAAAATATTAATTAGCCCAACTGTTTTCAACATTGATAATATCAGAAATGTTTCTTGAGCATAAAATCATCATATTAGAATGATTCCTGAAGGATCATGTGACACTGAAGACTAGAGTAATGATGCTGAAAATACAGCTTTGATCACAGACATAAATTACATTTCAGAATATGTTCAAATAAAAAAAGTTCTTCCCTCTGGTGCTCTTCTGACATTTTTGACAGAATTTTTTTTTTTTTTTTTTTTACATATTTTTTAATGGTACGAAACTTGGTAAAGGTTTTGGCACTTGCTATGTGAACACAATAAAATCATGGACATCCGAAAGGTTAAATGGTCCTAAAAAAAATCACAGCACAGTTTTTCACAGTCAAAAATGGCCGCATTGGAAATTAATGGGAGATGAATTTCATCTAGTGGAAACGTCTGGTACTGCGCCTAAACAAATTCTAACTGAAAGCTCATTTTTTGAGATGTCAAGCTCAAATTTGGAACACCACTTGTTTTGATTTATTTATTTCCTTGGCGTTTTAGAGTAAAACGTGTTTTTGAAATATAAATTTCATATAAAATTATAGTATTTTTGTTCATTTTCCATAACAATAAATGTCTTTAAAAAAGATCAAACTTAAAGGTGCAGTGTGTACATTTTAGCGGCATTTAGCAATGAGGTTGTGAATTACAACCGCTCATCGCTCATCCCTTTTTAACTCGTTATCAGTATAAAAGACACCTGTCCACAACCTCAAACAGTCAGACTCCAAACTCCACTATGGCCAAGACCAAAGAGCTGTCAAAGGACACCAGAAACAAAATTGTAGACCTGCACCAGGCTGGGAAGACTGAATCTGCAATAGATAAGCAGCTTGGTGTGAAGAAATCAACTTTGGGAGCAATTATTCGAAAATGGAAGACATACAAGACCACTGATAATCTCCCTCGATCTGGGGCTCCATGCAAGATCTCACCCCGTGGGGTCAAAATGATCACAAGAAAGGTGAGCAAAAATCCCAGAACCACACGGGGGGGGCCTAGCGAATGACCTGCAGAGAGCTGGAACCAAAGTAACAAAGGCTACCATCAGTAACACACCTTGCCGCCAGGGACTCAAATCCTGCAGGGCCAGACGTGTCCCCCTGCTTAAGCCAGTACCAGTCCGGGACGTCTGAAGTTTGCTAGAGAGCATTTGGATGATCCAGAAGAGGATTGGGAGAATGTCATATGGTCAGATGAAACCAAAATAGAACTTTTTGGTAAAAACTCAACTTGTCGTGTTTGGAGGAGAAAGAATGCTGAGTTGCATCCAAAGAACACCATACCTACTGTGAAGCATGGGGGTGGAAACATCATGCTTTGGGGCTGTTTTTCTGCAAAGGGACCAGGACGACTGATCCGTGTAAAGGAAAGAATGAATGGGGCCATGTATCGTGAGATTTTGAGTAAAAATCTCCTTCCATCAGCAAGGGCATTGAAGATGAAACGTGGCTGGGTCTTTCAGCATGACAATGATCCCAAACACACCGCCCGGGCAACTCAGGCATTTCAAGGTCCTGGTGTGGCCTAGCCAGTCTACAGATCTCAACCCCATAAAAAAATCTTTGCTGGGAGTTGAAAATCCGTGTTGCCCAGCAACAGCCCCAAAACATCACTGCTCTAGAGGAGATCTGCATGGAGGAATGGGCCAAACTACCAGCAACAGTGTGAAAAAACCTTGTGGAGACTTACAGAAAACATTTGACCTCTGTCATTGCCAACAAAGGGTATATAACAAAGTATTGAGATGAACTTTTGTTATTGACCAAATACTTGCTGTATTTTCCACCATAATTTGCAAATAAATTCTTTAAAAATCAGACAATGTGATTTTCTGGAATGTTTTTTCTTCTTCTCATTCTGTCTCTCATAGTTGAAGTGTACCTATGATGAAAATTACAGGCCTCTCTCATCTTTTTAAGTGGGAGAACATGCACAATTGGTGGCTGACTAAATACTTTTTTGCCCCACTGTATTACACACTGCACCTTTAAGTCTGTGCTCTAAAGCATTCAAGATTTACAATCAAAGTTGGAAATTTCATTTTCAGGTCTATGCTCAAAATATGAATAATTATTATAACTACAGCATAAATATAATTTAGTACCATAAAACCTCCTAAAATACAAAATATTAAATAAAAAAAAAACATTATCAAACTAAAATATAGTACATGTCATCGACTGTATGATCATGACAGAAGCAGTACCTCAGCGGGCATGTTCATCAGAAGGACAGCGGCCACTGGACCCTGTGCCTGACAGTAGCCCTCGTCTGGACGGTACTGAGTGTACGCTTTCAGGACCTCCAGCAAGTCCTTCTGACTACTCACACAGAAGCAGACCGAATGAGAAAGAGAGGTTTATGAGTAATGTTGTGAATGATTCATAATGCTACAGAGCACATTGCATTTAGCATGAGAAGGGAAAGGACAGTACCCATGGCCGTCTTTGGACTGGAACATCTCATGGAAGGGAAATTGTCTGTCTGTGTCTCTTTTGATGACATCGGTCCATCCCTGATGATCTGGAGCTTTAACTAGATGCTAACACAGAGCAAACAAGGCTTATACACTGCCCGGGCAAAAACAAGACACTGTTTGGATTTAAGGCAAATGCTTAAGAGTCTATGATTGGATCATTAATGCGGTGATTATTATGTTTCTAGCATGTTTTATGTTTGACAACAGTTACATCACAACATTTATATCCATCAAGAGGTGCATACATTTTTGGTCAAGATCTTGTATTGCCAATGCAAGAGTCGATCACTCTAAAGTCTCCTCCAGCACATCCCAAAGACTTTCAGTGAGTGAAAAGGATTCTTCATGCTCCCTCACAACCATTCGTTCACAATCTCTCATAATGTGTCTTCCTACATTTTGTTTAAGAAATGGTTATTTAAGAAATGAAAAGCTACACACTTAGGGTTAGAAGAACTGTTGCCAAACATATAACATGCTAGAAACATAATAATCACTGTGTAAGGTGGTGCCGATCGGTCTGGGCCGAGAGATGCCGTTCAGTCTGAACAGAGAAACCGTGATTTCCCGGAAACAAAGGACTTTCCCAAAGATTACCATTTGAACAATTCCCCAAATACACAACAGCCCCACCCGAGACACATCACACTGAGACACACACACCACACATTCACACCCTGCACAACACCCACTGTATAACTCACTCTCCCCCACGCTGAAAACTCATTCAAAATCTATGCAACATTAAATGTGTACAATGTGTAACTATGCATGTTTAGTATCATTTGAAACATATCGGTGTGTCTGGTAAAACGGTCTCATTCTCCTAATCATAATGCAAACCTCCAAGAAGTTATGTAAGTTGATAAAAATACTATGTCCCACCAAAAGGTGACCCCCCACAGATCATCTACTCAAGTGCCTCCTGTATGTAAATAAGTGCCCTCCTTTGCAGAAGTCTAGAACCCATTCAAACACAGATCCTGATTGCCCATTAGTGACCCCCCTGAATGAGGGACCAAAATCTAATTATAACCTCAAACACCACCATTTGTCGACTTATTGAATTATCTGGGTATTTAAGGGAAGGTGATACAAGAATCGGGGAGTCTGTATTGAAATTTCCCACACTTGTGTGTAGTTTTTCATGACCAGGTAAAGATTTCTAGAATCCTTGATTCTTGAAATATTGTTTTTGTATATGATTGATTGATGCTTTTCACTCTTTGAGTTGACTTTTGATTGATGTTTCTTACCTGGTTAATAAATCGTTATGTTTTAAACTTACCACAACGCATTTTGTGTTATTAACTCAGTATTTCATGTTATAACCATAACAGTACGGATATATGCCTAAGACACGGTTTTACAACTGCAAAAATGATCCAACCATAGACTCTTAAGCATTTGCCTATGCTTGTCATATAGTGACTTTTTTGGCCGGACAGTGTATAAAAATATACAAACATACAAATGCAACCAATCACTTACCTCGTAGAGCTCTTTGTTTTTGTCTTTTCTATCCTTAGCTCCACAGAGCAGTGGCCAGCCCTTTGCCCTGACGGAAGCTGGGATGCCCTTCTGACATTGACCTTTGACCTGAGACAAAGGAAGAGAGCTAAGCGATGCTCATGCTGACAATTAAATGCTGTTTTGACTTCCAAATGATGAACTCATATTCATACCCAAATGCATTAAATAAGATGACCCCACATCTTAGATACAGTGTTGGCACCCTTGGTAAATATGAGCAAAATAAATGAGCTGTGAAAATAATTCTGCATTGTTTATCCTTTTGATCTTTCAAAATTCGAACCTTTCATTGAAGTAAAACCATTGTAAGTGGGGAAATCACATTATGAAATAAACGTTTTTCTCCAATGCGTGTTGGTCACAATTATTGGCACCCCTAGAAATTCTTATGAGTAAAATATCTCTGAAGTATATTCCCATTCCTTTTGTTTTTCTTAGCACACCAGGTTGACTAGGAACATAAAATTATCCGGCCATGACTTCCTGTTCCACAAGAGTATAAATATGAGGAAACACAAAGGCCAAATTCCCTTAATCATCCATCAGAATGAGTAAAACCAAAGAATATAAGCACCGTGAAGAGGAGAGATTGAGTCGACAAAGACTCCCCAAGGATCACAGATGGAGAATTGCAGAGATTAGTTGAGTCTTGGGGTCCGAAAGCCTAAAAAAATTATGGAACAGCCCCTACATCACCACAGGTTGTTTGGGAGGGTTTCAAGAAAAATCCTCCTCGCTCATCCAAAAACAAACTCCAGCATATTGAGTTGTCAGACACGACTGGAACTTCAGACGGGACCTGGTTTTGTGATCAGATTAAACAAAAAAAAGCTTTTTGGCAGAAGACCCAGCAGATGGATTTGGTGCAAACAGGGATAAAAAGTCCCCCATGCCCACGGTTAAATATACCGCTGGATCTTTAATGTTGTGGGCCTATTTTTTTGCTGGAGGTCCTGGACATCTTGTTCAGATACATGGCATCATGGATTCTAGCAAATACCAACAGATAGAAAATCAAAACCTGACGGCTTCTAGAAATCTTATAATGGGCCGTGGTTGGACCTTCCATCAGGACAATGATCCAAAACAAACATCAAAATCAACACAAAAATGAGTCACTGAGCACAAAATGAAGCTTCTGGCTATGGTAGTTCCCTGACCTGAACCCTACAGAAAACTGAAGAGAAGCAGCACCAACATGGATCTGTGAATCTGGAAAGATTCTGTATGGAGGAAAGGTCTCTGATCTCTTGTCAGGTGTTCTCCAAACTCATCAGGCATTACAGAAGAAAACTCAGAGCTGTTTTCTTGGGAAAAAGACGTTACAATAATTGGGTGCCAATAATTGTGGCCAATGTGAACTAGAGAAACGTATTTATTTCAGAATGTGAGTTTCCCCCCACTTTCAATGGTTTTACTTCAGTGAAAGGTTAGAATTTTGAGATTTTTTTTAATGAAAGATCAAAAGGATAAACAATGCAGATTTATTTTTACAGCCGCCTTTGCTCATATTTACCACAGGTGCCAATATTAGTGGAGGGGGAAACTGTATAGTGTACATAGAGGAATTTGGCACTCATTTACAGCCTGCAGTATTTGACATTCAACATCCTGTATGTGGGCCCACTGACAACGACATATGAAGTCTCACACAATAATCTGACAAATCAATGCTCAAAGAATCAAGACGATCAGAAATAGCTGAATACATTTACTTTTAAAACTAGAAATTACAGCTGTTAAATTTACACATAATCTGAATATGTTATTATTCTCTATACTGTCCCTTGTGAAAAAGAAATGCTCTTAATTGTATTGTACTTCAAATCTTACAAGAATATTTTTAAAAACTACTTGTAGGCAATCTAATATTAATTAAATAAAATGCACTTTAATTGTATTTAAAGAGAGTACACATGATATGACTGTTTCTTAACACACTTAAGTACACTTTAAGTGATTTTTGTAATAATCAACACTGATTTAATAATCTTTTGGCATGCTTTAAAGAAGAACGCTTATTTTGATGTGTTGACTAACATACTAAAGCACATGTAAAGTACTTGATTATAATTATAACTGTAGTGTTATTCAATATTACACTTACATTTAAAATATTTTAAATGTCCTCAAATGCAACTTCCTTATTACAAATGTGGAATGACAAATATATTCAGTATCAATAGAGAAACAGAAACAATAAATTATATTTTAGTTTACCATAAATCTTTTTCAGGACATATAAATGTTCTAAATTCCCACAAAAAAGCAATAAGTTCAGCTAATGCATTTGTAAATTTCAACAATAATACATTTTCATTTAATATTCAAATAACATGCAATTAAATGTATTAGTATGCATAGCATATTATAGCCTACATAAACTAAACATACTATACAATAATAAGTGTATACATATATTATACTATACATAAATACATTATAATATAGCCTACATATATACTATACATAAGTAAGAGTATAAGAATAATATAGTACAAGTTAAGTATAGTATCAATAAGTAATATGTACTATCTGTAATAAGTAATATTTTTTCATTGGCACATAATTGCTCATTTTTTTCATGGCATGGTTATAAAGTTAATACTTGAATTAACATTTTTTAAAGAATAGTGGTGTGCCACCTCAACGTTTGAATTTGCCTGACAATTTTTCCATGATTTTCCATGTGAACTATAAATGTCTTCTATATGTTAAATATGAATTTCTCATGTCTCTATGAGGATTTCTATATGGGTGTAGATGTAACTGGGGACAAAATATGAATAAATGTCTGAATGATGGATGGGCCCCCCATGCCTAAATTAATATTTTAAATGTGCCAGATGTAGATATGATCTTTCTTGTTAATATATGCAAACACAGGTTAACAACAGCGAGATGCACACACCTTGTTGCTCTTTTTCTCCATGACTTGCTCCCATTGAGTCATGAGGCTGAGCCATTTGGACTCTCGATGTCTCACTAACTCTGGACATGGACCGTCACTGTCAACGACACACACAATCAGCAAAACTACACCAAATGAGACATTTTCCAATCAATCACACCTCTCCCCTGCTTCCTAACTCACTCTCTACAAAGGCGTCTCCATACCAGTGCAAAGCATGAGTGTCATAAGAGGCAAACACACAGAAAACAGGAAACCACACTCTGACAGGCCAGATATCTCTATAGCAACATGACAGGATGTTGAGAAGGAGAAAATGAGAGTAAGAGGTGCAGAAGGTAACGGCTGCGTATAAATCGTGAATTCGTCAATACAACACAGGATAAGAAATGCCTTCTGAAAATGATTTGTCCACTGATCAGACACTGTATAACACACACACTGTGCTCAACTAGGGCTGGGAGTGACAAACACTTAAATCGACCTCTAATCTGTGATGGACGGGAGTGAACGAACATCAGCACAGACCTGTCAGTTTCTCCATTTCCTAAAATGAAGCCAAAGCGGTTAGTCTCCACGACCGTGACCTCCGGCCCATGATTCCCCTCCTCATCCTCGCTGTGGTCCGGTTTAACAGACATCTATGTGAACAATACATCCAGAAACGGAATTCTATGTCAGGCTCATTTCAGGTTGGAAAACAAGCGCCATATCAAAAGCAAGTTTATCTGCACGACACAACATACATGACAACGTTTTGGTAGAAGAAAGAAACTGTTGTATGTATTGATTTGAAATTAAACCCTGTTTCCTAATGAACACCAGTCACAGAGTTATCACTAATACAAAAGAACAATAGAAAAACAAAGTTGTGCAATAGAGGTCAATAGAGCAAAAATTACCTTCACGCTTCTGCCACAATGAAAAGTGCAGTTGTCCTCTGATGGGAGGGAAGACAACTGAGACTAAGACTTCCGCTGTAAAGTCAGCTAGTGTGTGGTTGTGCGTGCGTGTGTGTGTGTGTGTGCATGCGTTCGAATCACTAATGGCTAAAGGAAAGGGCAGGTTGGATCCTTCTTTATTATGAAAATCGAATAGGCCAGTGATTTCATGTGTTAACCATCATGAGGAAGTGAGAGTGCAGTTTCACTAGAGCTCTGCAATGTGATGATGGCACACTTCATGTACAACTATTTTAACCTTATATTAATTGAGAGACTACTAATTGTGAAGGGAGATGAAAACTTTCTGATAATTTATCATTGGCTTTATTTTCAAATATATTCCAAATGCCTCATAACACTTTAGAAATGCATCCACCACGCTATACAGATAAAAATAAAAATGTTTCTTGCGAAACTTAAAATTCTTCTTCAAACCCCTAATAGATAACATTTTCACAATTCACCAGGTGTTACTGGCAAACTGGCCCAAGGTCAGTAACATCTTGGAGACATTTTGCAGGCAAAAGGTCCAGATCTGAGTTTATTGTCAATGAAGTGCAGCTCACACAAAAGTCACTTTCAAATCAAGCAGCTTTCTGTTGGTCTATGCTGCGAAATCATGACCAACTTGTTGTGAAATCTAGGTAACCGTTCGCCCCTTTCGCAAAATTCCAAGTTGTGTGGATTCCTATTGAAATGACTGGATTTCACCAGCTGAAAAACAGTAAAAGTATATATATATATATTCAATGTATTCTGCTTGGATTTATTGTGTGGACAGTTTTCAAAATGATTATTTGAAGAGGTTTTTAAAAAGCTGTATTGACCAATCAGAAGCACAATGACTGTAAAACAATAACGTTTAAAAAAGGTAAAATAAAATATACAATACAATGAACTTGAAAACACACTCAAAAGTAAATCGCTCTTGTCTGTCACGCGCAGGTTAAGAAACACCACGTGACCAACGGGCTCTCTGAAAGCGCATAGCGCGAGCAGTGCAAAGATCCTCTGACCGACCGACGGAAGCATCTCGGTGAGTTAAACACGCGACTACTATTAATATGTATATTTTCGAATAATTTGTAGGTCATCTTTACATGAAAGGAAAGTTACATTGTTTCAAGCTGTTTAACGCTAGACCATCACTTAAGCCAGCAGGATACTAGGGGGGTTAATGTGTAAAGGAATGGTAAAAATAAGTAACCTAAAAACAATAGATATAAAATAATATAAAACTGCTTGCTTTAGTCGGCATCTCTGCCTAAATATCAGCATGATAAATTAAATGGAATAAACCACACATATGACACAACTAACTCTAAACACAAGTGGATGTTGTGTTTACGAAAGGCATTTGTTAACAATAATTTACTTATGACAGAAGTTGTTCGCTAAGGTCTGACAGATTAGGAAAGGAGATTACCAGCAGGCTTATAACGCAAATCTGTTCATTTGGCATATAGCCCGTCTGTTTCAATCTCAGTATAAGTGATATATTTGCCATCATGATAGACATGAATATTTATGTCTCTTTCGCTGATTAGGATGAAGATGACATTGCGCATGATGTATTCCTCATGCCGCACAGGTGAGTATATGCTGTGATATGATGTAGCAGTCTGAAAATTATCATTTGACCAAGCAAAATTATGTTTAATTTCATTAAGGCACTTTCGCAGTCAGACTTGGTCCTGTCCGTGCCTTTAGCCTTACCGTCCACAGGGGAGGCTACAGTGAGATCATACACAACACACATATACATTTTCGCACCCTAAACAGTGGCCATACAGTGTCCTACAATACCTGTCTCTTTGTCTCTGTAGAATATGTGAATGCTGAGGAGTTGCCTACCGACATGAAGTCCATTACAGACCGTGCAGCACAAACACTGCTGTGGACCGAACTTTTCAGAGGTCTGGGTGTATAATGCGTAGAGTGCGCCTATTATGCTTTTTCAGATTTTGCCTTATGTGTAATGTGTATTGGAGTTATTGTCTCCTAAAAGAAAGAATTAATTCTGAACTGGTGAAACGAGTCGTCAGCAATTCCAGTCTCACTTACCAACCTACATTACAATGTAACAGCCTATGGTCTTCATTGACAAACGACATCTACTTTGACCCTCAAACACTGTTGTTGTAGCCGAGGCCTGGAAGAGTTTGGTTTGTGTTGTCGACACTGTATTCTGTGCTGCCAAAGCAAATCCATTTTGCATGTACTTCCAAAGGATGAGGACTTGTGCTGGAATTGATACAGTAAAACAGACGCCATTGTTACTGTTCACAGTGTATCAAATGCTGAGGGAGATCTGGAGCTGAAATTCAGATATGATATCTGACCAATCAGAGCAGAGTAGACCAGTCACAACAGACTGGATCATCTGACCAATCAGAGCAGAGTAGACCAATCACAACAGACTGGATCATCTGACCAATCAGAGCAGAGTAGACCAATCACAACAGACTGAGACATCTGATAAATAAGAATAATAAAATTAATATTATATTCTGTGTCTGTATGGCAGGTTTGGGCATGACCATGAGTTATTTGTTTAGAGAACCAGCTACTATCAATTACCCATTTGAGAAAGGCCCTCTCTCTCCCCGTTTCCGAGGCGAGCATGCGCTACGCAGGTATCCAAATGGAGAGGAGCGCTGTATCGCGTGCAAACTGTGTGAGGCTGTCTGTCCTGCCCAGGTACACACACACACACATGCATTTTTCTCCTGTACCGGGTGTGTGTTAGCAGTGCTTTCGTCTCCTGTAGGCCATCACTATAGAGGCAGAGACCCGTGCAGATGGCAGCAGAAGAACAACTCGTTATGACATTGACATGACCAAATGCATCTACTGTGGATTCTGCCAGGAAGCCTGTCCTGTGGACGCAATCGTAGAGGTACACACATATATTACACCGTGTCAGGCGCTGTGCAACTCAACATGACAAATTCCTGACATTAAACTGATGCCCTGTTTTATTTCTGACATGAAGGACAACGGTCGCTTTGTCTCGTTCAGTGTGCACAGCTTCTAGCTGTCCGGTGTAGACACGGTGTTACACTGAGAGATAGGATAGATGCAGTAGATATACTTAATTGACCACCGAGGGTCATTTAGTCCAAAACAGTTCATATTATACACCGATTCCATTAGTAATACAATAATTGTCCCTTTCTTTTTGTGCAGGGCCCTAATTTTGAGTATGCCACTGAGACTCATGAAGAGCTGCTGTATAATAAAGAGAAACTGCTGAATAATGGAGATCAATGGGAGGCGGAGATTGCTGCTAACATTCAGGCAGATTACCTGTACAGATGAATAAATAACAGCAACACAAACAATAGACGATGTCAGTTCATCAACTACCTGCAACTAAAAATGACACTTTGTATAGAACCACAAAAAGTATGAATATATTTGCTGTCTAAACGCACAAAACATAATGCACAATGAATGTTCATCTGTCTGTTCATTTTAAAGCAGTGCATTCAAACACAATAGGTTCTCAGGGGCACATGTTACGCACAGTTGTATGTGAATGTTTACAGGAAATGCACATATTTGTTTATTCTCTGACAAAGTGATTAAATGATATAAATAACAAACAAAATATGGTGTATTTCTTTTCTTAACATGATGCTAATGATTGAACTATTAACCACATTCACATAACAAATGTCATTGCTGTCGAGCTATTTTTACTTAAGTTGTCCAGTATTTATATTTTATTCAAACTTATTTTAAAACTGCACATATAGTACATCCCATAATAGTCTTAACATAGTGTATTATAATATCATTCAGTACATTAAAATTTACTAGACTATATTATCAGGGGAGGGGCACATATTACGCACAGTTGTATGTGAATGTTCATGGGAAATTCACATTTGTTTATTCTCTGATAAAGTGATTTAATGATATAAATAAAATAAACCAAATATGTTGTATTTCTTTTCTTAACATAATGCTACTAATTTAACTATTTATTAAATAGTTATTGTTATTGTCAGCTATTTTTACTTTACATATTATTTACATACTGTTTATATATTTTCACACAATATATTTATTCTGGTCTTTCACTGACATTATTGTTCATGTCACATGTGCATATTAAACTTATTCTAATTCTCATGCTCCAGTCAAATGTATCTTCGATGTCCCGCAGTGTCAATGCCTTTCAGAGATTATGTATTGTGTTGTATAAGAGGCACACATATTACAATTATGTGTGTCGTGTTTGTGACTGAAGTATTTAATTAAATCAGTCATATCATATGATATGTTTTAATGTTTCCATGAAATCAAAATTGAAAATTATTTTTTTCTCATGGAATATTGCAGTATTTATTATACGTTTTCTACCTGTGTAATCTTTAATCAAAATACACCCCCCCCCCCCCCCCCCCTTTCTTAGATGCGTTTGACCCTTGTTAGGCACAGTTAGGCCTTCAACACACATCTGGCTTTATAGTATGCAAACTATTTCAACAATTACTTTCGTATAGGATAAACACAATATTTCTAAAATATATAACTTCCTAGTTCCCTTCCTTTCTTCCCTAAATGTCCTACAATTTATTAAAATATGTTATACATTTTATTTGCAAATCTGACTTTATTCTTGAAAAATAATGCATTATTAAATCTTGTATGTCCTAACCGCAGTCTTGTATACATTTCTACTTTTACTCTAACTTTAATTTTTTGTTGTTGTTGTTTTGTATTTTTTTCTTCCTTTATTATCTCAATCCTATATCTTTTTGTCAAGGTCAAAGTAATATTTATTGTCTCCCTTAGGAGAAATTTGTTTTAGATTATAGAACTGTTGCAAAGTCAACACACAACACATTTAACATACAAGATTAACAACCATTCTAATCCTATAATCCTGCATCATAAAAAAATATTAAGAAAAAAAAACACAACACAACCCTCAGTTCCCTTTTGTGCCAGTTATTGCAGTTTTTTAACATCCTGCTGGAATTTATCATTAATTAATTTAACAGATAATAGGATAAATGAGTATATGTATGCCTGCATAATGCATATCTTTTGCCAGTGTTGCTCGTAGCCTAATTATTGATTTACCTTCATTCTTTCCAAGGGAAATCTCTATTTACTTATATTTGCTATATCTCTATTTGCTTATATATCAGCTATTTCATTTTCTTTAACACCTATGTGCTGGAATCCAACAGAATTAGAAATCTATTTGTAATTACCATCTTCTCTGATAAAGTTTTTACTGGCGCGAGGGCGGGACAACCTGTCACTCACATGAGATCGACCAATAGCAATCCACTTGTACTTACTACAGAGTCAAACGACGTCCAGCTCCTCCTCTCTGGACGTCTATGGACAATACCATAGCCCTCTATTTTTTCTCCTTCCAGTAGCCGTTTCACTCGGATATACGTCTCAATGTTTGAGAAAAGGCTATCACAACTTTCGTCTCATGCTGACTGTAAGATTTCAGAGCGGTGAGAGTTCGTTGCGCTCTACCGCCACCAGGTGGCGCAGTTGTCTCGCGGCAATAGAGGGTCACGTGGTAGGGGCGGAAGCGTTTATGTGAGCCATGCTGAATCCCGCGCGGGCGCAGCCATTTGCTCTCTTCCTCGATCACTTCAACACCGGTGAGTGCGGAACGACCTGCTCGTCTCATCACAAACTTATTTCACGGAGACGCTTTGTTTTCTGCTAAAAGCAGAACACCCCTGAAAGTCTTTACACTTTTGCTAAGGTAGTCTTCAGTCGATTAGATCGCGTTTATTCGCCGCTGATAAGGAGTTGTGAGTGTTTCATCATGGCTCATCTGTGTCGTAGCGCCATCGTGAGTTGTTTGTAGCGCGCGATGCTGGCGGGCTCGCGTGAACAACGCTCGCTTTGTTCCGCTCTTTTGTCAAATTCGCCATTTTTCGTTTAATAATCACCATCTTTAATGCACTATATGTGAATTTCCAAATTGATGGGCCTGTTTGAGGCCTTCAGGCTGCGACCGAAGTTCAGGCTCCGGTAGCCGCGGCCTCGTGTGTTCGCGCGCATCCTTTTATTTAGACGCGGTAGTTGTTCATCAACGCAGTTGTTTGTTTTTGTTTTTTTGGGCTATTTGGGTTTTAATATGTGTGTGGGAGGGTTGTTTTCAGTAGTTTTGTGTAACTGTGTCATGTATTTGCGCTTGTTGCGGCCTTTGTGTGATGTGACTAACCGTCCCGCCATCTCTCCCGCAGAGTGACTGCAGCACAAAGACCAACACACACACACACCAACAGCCATGGCAGAGAACGAGCCGCAAGTTCAGTTTAAGGTAAGGCACCTCTAAAACTACCACAGACTACAATAACGAATTAAAGAACGGACTTGAGTGTTTACTTGTTAGGACGATGAGTTGCTGAACTGTTTGGAAGTAAATTAGGAGGCTTGTACCTGATAACGAGTGCAGAGATAAGCGCCTCGAGTCACTGAATGATGGTGCACTAATCAGGAAAACGGTTCATTTATTGTACTTTTTAAAAATTTAAAGTAGGTTAATTTATAGGAGAAAGCAAGGAAAAGGTGTATCTGATAATCGGTTAACCTATTTAATCACAGTTCACCCATCTTATTAACGTTACATACGGTGTACCAAACAGCTTTGTGTATGAAGATTGTATCCGATTGTAACTGATAGAAAATGAGAAGCCACAATTTAACTTTTTTTTTTAAACCACCAGGCAACTATTGTACATATTAGGTTTATAAACAAAAGAGAACTTTTTAATACTTTTAAATCTACCATGTCCTAATTAGTGCTGTTAAATGAGATCACGTCCAAAATAAGTTTGTTTACATAACGTGTGTACTGTGTATAATGTGTTTATAAACACAGGCATGCATGTATATCTTTAAGAACATAATATTTATATTTAAAATATCAATCATTATATGTACTATACATGATATGAATGTTTATAAGTATATACATGCAACTATTCCTTATGTGTGTATGGATAGATAGATAGATAGATAGATAGATAGATAGATAGATAGATAGATAGATAGATAGATAGATATATGTGTATTCAAATATACAGTACACGCACAAATATTTAAACAAGCTTTTATTTTGGATGTGATTTAATCGTTTGATGACCCTTCTAATTAATCCTTTACTTTATTCAATATGGGGCTCTGGATTGTCATTAAAATGACCACTGATATCTTTACTTGTATTGTGGACATGATGTATGCCACAGTTTATTATTGGATAATTAACATCAACCTAAGTAATTTTTTTGTGAAGTTTGTTATTCACACACTTTTAAACAGCATAACCCTATTTACAGAAGATGATCCAGATTAAAACGAGCAAAAACAGTGGATTTGCCTAAAAGACCATAACTAGTTGCGCAAAAAAAAGCGTATATGTCTAAAGATCTTAATATAATATATTTAGGAAAGATCCAATAATGTAATCACACACCTCTAAAACAATGTTAAGTTTAAAATAGGGGTCCATTCTATGTACTTCACTTAATACATCTGAGATTTGTCAGATGCCAGATCTTCTAATCGTGATGACTGGTCTCTGGCTAATCTGGTTCAAGTGATTTTTGTGGATTTGATTAAAATGTCAGGATGAAGTTGTCTATGATTACTGTGCTCTTTAGAAAGGGCAGATGTATCTGCTCGTATCCATGATCAGCAATGCAGTGATTGGTTGGTGGCAAGTCCGCAATGTCATGACATATAATTAAAAAAAATCATCAAACAAGTGACAAACTTGAATTTCTGGACCTGTCAAGCGATAGATTTAGATGCATGTAGATGTAGTTGCATAGGCTTTTCATTTTTATTTCACTTTTTTAATTAGCAATTAGTTTAATTTTGTCTGTGAAGCAAATGTTACTTGCCCACATTGAAGTTTCTTAAGTCAATAAAATTTTTGTAATGGCACTTAACAGCATTTTTGTTAAGTTACCTGCATCTCCTGCGCTGCATCAAGATACTTCCATAATAGCTGCAAATTAATGCACATCTTTAACTGCATGTAAGACTACAAAAACTGGTGGTTTATATTATATTTTCAAATAAATGAAAATTATCTTAAATCTTTATTGTGCCTGGTTCTTTAGTCTTTTAAGAAAGTAGCAGTGGCTGGGACAGACTTTTAGTATCACATCCGCTTAAAAAGATTCAATCTAATCCAGTTTGAGTTTACGGACCTGTTGCTATGACAGCAACTCCAGGATGAGCTTCAAAGAACCAAACAATCCTGGATCATGTCAAGTCATCAACCGTAAAATCCAGATAGCTGAGAAATCCATGTATGAAGAATGGACCCCTGATCCAGTTATTGTGGTCATGTGTCTGTTTACACCAGCCACTTAATGTTTACATGAAATCAAGGCCATGGATATCCAATTATAGTTGACCTCTTTGAATAAAAAGCATCAATGCCTTAGGGCACTGTATGGCCTTTTGCTGTAACTTAAATATTTGTCATGCTGTAGGATTAAGTGCCAAGATTCTGTGTTTTTCAATTAAGGTTGCAAAAGTATTTTATTAAACTTGAATCATCTGTAATAGTTTTATATAGTATGTCTCCCTGCTGCCACTGTTTTGTCATGTCAAAATCTTTAGTGCCAGACAGTTGTTTTGGAAGTGTCAGTCTCTCATGCAAACTTTCCCGTCCACAGCTGGTTCTGGTAGGAGATGGAGGAACGGGGAAGACCACCTTTGTGAAGAGACACTTGACTGGGGAGTTTGAAAAGAAATATGTTGGTAAGTCTTTTGAAGCCTTTGCACGTTTCATTCATGTGGCATCTCGACGCAACTATTTTGGAGGAATGTGTGGCTTTGGTGTGACGGTCACAGCGATGTGCAGCTCTTAAATGTTTCTTTGTGTCATCTTAGCCACACTTGGAGTTGAGGTACATCCCCTGGTCTTCCACACCAACAGAGGAGCCATCAAATATAATGTATGGGACACAGCCGGACAAGAGAAGTTCGGAGGCCTGAGAGATGGATATTACATCCAGGGTATGCTGCGGTTTACCATATGTACACTTTTAGTCCTTGCTGTGCAGCAGTGGTTTAACGTGTGTCTGTCTCTCTCTACAGCTCAGTGTGCAATCATCATGTTTGATGTAACTTCTCGAGTGACCTATAAAAACGTGCCCAACTGGCATCGTGACTTGGTGCGTGTGTGCGAGAACATTCCCATAGTGCTGTGCGGTAACAAAGTGGACATCAAGGACAGGAAGGTCAAAGCAAAGAGTATTGTGTTCCATCGTAAGAAGAATCTACAGGTACAGTGCACCTTTTGAACTCAAGTTGGCATGAAATAAGCCCTCTGTATTGTAAACACATCATCCATGCCTGTTTTTATTAGCGCTTGTAATGTTTAATTACAATTTCATAACTGGGTCTTCCATTGAAAATGAGACTTCTCTCTGGTGACGCATGCAGGGTTTCTCCAATCATTTAGTCGCTTAAACCAGCCTTTTTCTGCAAGCTCATCTGCCTCCATTTTGAGTGCAACGTATCAATTCAACCAAATCCCTTGCCTACACCCCCCACCCCATATAATCTGTTTTACTCAGATGTGTCAATACTGAAGAAAAGCTTGTCTGTACTTTAAAATGGTCATCCTCTTAATTCTCCCGTGGTCAATAGTGCTGTCAGGCTTTTATAGACATTAATGTGATTCTCTCTCTTTCTCAGTACTATGACATCTCTGCCAAGAGTAATTATAACTTTGAGAAGCCCTTCCTGTGGCTTGCACGGAAGCTGATTGGGGATCCTAATCTGGAGTTTGTTGAGATGCCAGCCCTTGCACCACCTGAAATTGCTATGGACCCATCACTTGCTGCACAATATGAGCATGACTTGAAAGTAAGTGTACATGCATGTGGCCAGTCCGTTATATCTGCTCCCGAAAAGGTCTGTTTAATCTGTAATTGTTCCTTCTCTTTTAGGTCGCATCAGAAACAGCTCTCCCAGATGAAGACGACGACCTTTAACCTGTTAGCCTCTGACCTCCTTTTGGCAATCACCGGGATTTCCTGGTGATGGTTCCTCTCCCTGCCCCTTTTACTGTAAACCCCCAGCGCAGAATATTTTTATTTTTCAATTTTTGGGTTGTTTTGTGTTTTGAATTTGAGTAAATTTGTGTGGTTCATTTCATTGTAGACATGCCTAACTGTTGCCACCAGACAGACACACACATGCAGACATGCCTACACTGACACACTCACTCATTCGAAGGTGTGAGCGCAGGTCGAGTGTCCCAGTGCTTACTTCTCTATGTAAAGCTCTAAGCACTTAGAGGAATTCTTGGAATAAAAACATTCTCGATATAACAATCCTTGCTTGGTCTTTTCTTACGAACAAATTATGTTAATGCAAATTATGAAGTTCTTGTAAACGATTTTGTTGACCAACAACATTGTCAGTCCTTTGTTTTACATGTAAAGCATTTTTTTTTTTTTTTTTTTCAGGCTTTGTATACATGGCTCAGGAAATTTCTCTGGGTTAGTTCAGACAAGGGTGCATCAATGCTCGGAAGGTCTAAAATGACAAGTTACTGGTCACTGGTTGTGACGTTTAAATGCTGTGGAGTTTGCAGTCCAAGATTGGTCCGTTATGTCAAAATACAACTGTATTTAGTTTAAGGTCTGATGTGGTTTAAAACCAATATGGGTGAGCCTTTCAAGCCTTTTCATTTTAATATCAGTTGCTATTGTAAAGAAATTATGGGATTTCCTTGAAACAATGTAAGAAGTTTGTCATTTTGATGTCGCTATTGGAATAGTTACTAGTATTTAAATGAATACTATGCCAATAAACATGAAATGGACACTAGTCTTTATTGAAAAAGTTACTGTTGCAGTTCAAAAATGGAGCATGAAAAGGATTTAAAGGAAGTTTTCAGCAAATGTTCAAAGAAAAAAGTTCAACCTTACAATGCAATGTTCATTGAAAATTACGAAATCATACAAATGATTTGATATTGCATTTAATGTTAAAATTATGGCTTTATTTTTTTATATTGGTATATATAATCAGTAAGGTTGTCAGACCTCTTAGATGGGATGGGCCAAAATCCATTTAGGCTGCTTTTTTTTTTTTTGATGAAAAACATTTGTTACCTTCCTCTTAGGTGAATTTAATATCAGATATGTTCATCATGGCATTTGTGTGGATTCCATGCTAAATCTGTTATATAAGAAATTGTATATGTATAATGTTTTTTATTTCAAACATCGAGTAGTATAATATAAAATATTGCCAGGCTGGAGGTAATTTATATCTGTTGACGTGACCCTGGTAAGCAGTTTCTGACACAATAGTCCAATAATCATTTGCTACTGTAAAGCTATGAGATTCTCCTTCGAACAGTGTAAGAGGTTTGTCTTTTTGTTTTTGACCATGGCGTAGTAAAATAATCAGAATTTTCGACTCGAAACAGAAGTTAACAACAAAAACTGTATTATAAAAAGTAGACAGAGAGGCGGTAAAATAAACTAAAAATAAAACAAAACATTGAGCCAGGGGCAACATATAAAATAAATTCTTAAGGATTCTATAACATTTTCTTAAAGGACTTTAAAGCTTTGACATTGCTGGTAGAATAGACAGTACCCAAATAACATTTCAAGTCTTTGCGAAAAAATAACAAAAATGGGCACTAGCTGCATGTGGTACGTTCACCGTGGTACATTTCCAGAGTGATTACTTAACAATTCCTCCGTAATACGTAATACTACGATTTAGCCACCAGAGAGCAGAAAATACTAACTTATGCTCCTCGTGTCAGTCTTTGGGGACTTTGTAGGTTCACAAACTATCACAAGGAAGGGTTTAGTGAAACACAACGTTCAACAGCGTCATTCATACACACATTCCGTCGCGTTTCGGTATAAACGGTTTGATCCACTTTTGACGAGATGATCAGACGCCCGTGCTGTGCTCATGTGTGATTGCGCTTCCTCATCCGCTTAGTGTTGTTGACAGAGGAGAGAGGGTTAATGAATGTCAGCTCTCGTGCTGAATGTGTGGTGGATTGAGCTATACCCAATGATCTTTGACTCCATCCCATGCACAGTAACGGGAAAAGGTCTTGACATGAAAAGTATCCTTACAGTATATATTAGAACAGGGGTTTTCAATCTTTTAGATGTCATTGACCACCAAATATGATCATCTTGGTGTGAGGCCCCCCATCCTAAATGTTAAAAGGAAGGTATATATTTTCATGTATAAAATAATGATGGATGCCCTTTTAGAGCTTCAAACTCGTGAGCCACGTTCACTGCCATAAAGCTATAGGATTTGCCAGGACATTTTTTAAATATATTTCCGATTGTTTTCGCCTGAAAGAAGAATGTCATGTACACCTAGGATGGCTTGAGGGTGAATCATGGGGTGATTTTTATTTTTGGGTGAACTATCCCTTTCATAGTCTAGGCTACTCTAGTAAATCTTGACTAGACCACATACGTTGATCTTCAATTACTTGACATACTTGAGCATCAGTTGAATTCTTATCAACAAATGGGAATACTTACTAGTAGAACTTATAAATAGCACTGGTTAGTTTCGAGGAACAAATGTGTCCTGAGTTGCACGCACACAGGTGTCCGCGGGCGCGCGCAGGGCGTGACCGCGGCCAGTAGCCGAGCAGCGGGTATAGGTGAGACACAGAGAGCATGCGTGAGACAACAGCTCTTTCAGACCGATTATAACGAGAAAAGAGAGGGAGAGGGAGGAAGACAGATTAAGCAGACCGAACACAACTGTTGTTTTAATCCTCTGAGCGGATAGATTTAGAGGAAAAAAACTACTGGTTTGGAGAAGAGCAGCCATATTGCATGGACCTTTGGTGGAATAACAAGACTCACCGGAGAAGGAATAGTCGGAGTTCAGGAGGAAACATCCAGACTTCTGACGACCCGCTCAGTAGCCACTGCTACAACACACTTTTCTGTCTGATTTGACTTTGTCCTATTTATTATTTTTTTATTTTTATTTTTTTTTAGATAGTGTTAACCAAAATATTGAAAGATGAAGGACCGACTGGAACAACTAAAGGCGGTAAGCGTGTGCTTAAATATTTCTCGTGAAGTAAACGCGACATGAACGAACTCGAATTCATACCGCAAGTGTATGGGAATTACATTACATAATGGAGTTTGTCTAAAACCTCCATGTCACATTCAGTAGAGGAGACACAGTATGAATAAGGAACATTTGTAACTTTTGTACTTAAGATTGTAACTGTTACACCAAAGAGGAATGATACAGACGTTTAATAGAGTGTGTGGATGAATTATCCAACAAGTCCTCACCAAAGGAAGCATAAGTCATATTAGATATAGTAAGGAATGGATAGAGGAGGGCAGACGATGTTGGACAGCTGATGTGGTCACCTGACTCATGGAGGGGGTCACAGGCCTCTGGAAAGATGGGGGATGGGGTGAGGGAGATGATGCTGATCTTCACATACTTATTGAAAAATAAAAATAGACCGAGCTTGCCTTCCAATCTGTAGCATACTTACCAAAAAGTAACATTTTTACCATGTTTTTTGGATGTGTACCCTGATTACTCGTGCACCATGGTACTACCATAGTTTTGTTCTGACAAATTCTTTGCTTTTTGGACATTTACCTTGATGCTAACATAGGTTTACATGTGTTTAAGTAATAATTTTTTTTCAGACATACCCAATACTACCATGTTTTATGTATATATATATATTTATAAACAATGCGATTAACAGCATAGCCCAATCACCAAAACATACAAAATATCCAGATGTGCCGATCCAGATGCAATGACAGGGCTCAATGCTAAGGGCCAGTGGTTCAAATTTTTGGCCCCACCCAAAAAATATAAATACATACATAAAAAATAAATAAATAAAAGCTGATGTTTTGACCCATGTAACATTGTATTCTAATAAATAAGCCGCTACAATTTTAGATATGTGAAATTTCACATTTCACAATTGATTCCAATTTCCATACCACAGTAAATACTAGCTTAACTAATATAAAGTTCAAACATTATTGAAGCGAGATAAAATAAACAAATAAACAGATTACAATCAACAGCTCAAATAAATACAACAGAACAAAGATACAAATTAAAGGAATAATAGGCTGCTGTCACTTTAAGACTGAATGCACAGATCCAATATACTATTACACCAGAGCCAGAGCCATTGAAAAGCAACAGCTCTGACACATGCGTTTTTTTCTTGTCTCTTTACATCAGTTAAGACAACTGACAGTGTGTATGTGAATGAATACTCGTGACATTTGGACATACTTTTTTGTGTGTATTTTTCCATTGAAGTGCAAGAAGACGTGAAAGAGAACTCGATTCAGTACACAGAAAACAGCTCGGGAGTACAGAATTGAGTTCTCTTTCACGTCTTCTTGCGCTTGAATCTGAATATTTAAAAATAGCTTGAATGTTTAAATCGACAAGACTTAAAAACACATGCAAATGATAAACCTTTCGTGACAAAAGGGCATCAACTGTCCCGAGCATCTTTCACCCTGGCCCTGGGCTATCGGACTATCGGGCAGGCCTTATTGTTGAACCCTCAATGAAAGAAGAGAAAATATCTGCACACAAAAATGTAGGCAAAAGCTCACTTCACATACATTTTATTCTATTGAACTGAAGCCACCAAAAAAAGTACAAGAGTGTAAAGAAGTGTCTAGCACAAACCGTCTTGACCCTTTATCAGTGCCATACAATTCCTAATCTCGAACTTTAAACACTTTACGTACTTTTGAAAATCGAGCGTTTAGTAGATCCTGATAAGCGCTCATTGGGAGAGTTGCAAACACGACGGCTTTCTTCTTCCATGAGGGGGTTTGTCGTCACGGCAGCTTTGTTTCCAGGTGGACCTTTAAAGTACGCAACATGCACGTCTCCTGGAAATCCTGTAGAATTCAACCAATCAGATAACGACTTCAAAACTGTTGACTTTCCAAATTGATGTGCCATATGCATCAGATGTTCAGCCAACAGTCCGTGGGTGTGACTTCTGAGGCTATACAATTCCAAGCTACAACTGCCTTCCTTTAAATTTATAGACATTACCCTAATCCTACTAATATACAGATATACAACAAAAGTTATATTAATATAAAGGATGTAATTTATATACATTCATTACCTTACATTCTCCTCATAAATCTAATCATATAATCCGATACAACTATTGTTACAATATAACATTTTTGATATGTACCATGTTTTTAAATAATATAAACCCCAATACTACCATGTTTTATTTTTGCATGTATCAAAGTGCTCCTGTTTTTTGACAGTTTTTATGATGGTACTACTAACATGTTTTTTTTGTCCTGCATCATGGGCGTCGGAACCTTTACGATCAATGATATTGGACCCACTCACTTTAACGGTCTCTAATTCGGCACATGTCCGTTTACCTACCCCTAACCGATAAACACTTATTATTAAATACATGTTAGATGCTTTATTTCCACTTTTCTAATATTTTCTTAATTTTTATTGAAAATAAATGCCTTTCCGATCTGATATGTGATGGGAAAAGGGAGTAGAGTGAGTTCGGCAAAAGGCGGATTCGAACCTTGGGTCGATTTGCGTCAACTTTATGCCATGCGTCTTACCCCTACACTATTTCCGCTCTTAATAATACAGTGATTTGCCTTGTCCAACCAGACGTTTAGCAAACAAGACGTTATATTTGTACTTAATGTAAATGGCATCTACTCCAGTAAAATTGTTCTGAGAGAGGACCCACCCACATTTTTTTTGCTTCCGACGCCCATGTCCTGCATACTATACTTTTTTTTAGATATGCTAGAGCTGCACGATTAATCATTAAAAGATTGCGATATTGATTCTAACACTAACGCAATCTCATTCCTAAATGTCAATTATTTGCCTGTGTATATTAAACCATTTACAAGTACAATCACAGCAAACATTCAAATTATATTCTTGGTTGTATTTTCCTGTCAAAACAACGGAGCTCATTTGGAATTATTCAGCTTTTAAAGTCCTCATGAAATCAAAATCGATCTTATTTACTTTGTTAGCACACATTACAGGTAGAGATGCTCCGATCAGCATTTTCATGATCATGATCTGCCGATTGCCGAATGTCGAAAATCGATCACAGAATGGCAGGGGAATGGCAATCTTTTATCTATAATCTTGCAGAGTTTGCACCAAATGAAACTAAACTCTAAATTAACGGAGTCAAGATCTTGAAGAACCACCAAGTGTTTATTTTAAAAAATGAGATAACTTAAGGCTACTGTAGGCCATCTTTCCCAAATAAATGTATATAATAAATGTATATAATTATCTCACCTAAATATTTGATCATGCAGTGCATTTAAAAAAAAAAAAAAAAATTTTCAGGTAGGTCTAACATTAGTATTGAGGTAAGAAATACTAAAGACATTTAATAAGAAATCAAATGTAAATTAATATTGGTCTTCCCTGAATAAATTAAATTACATTAATCCTTACACTTAAGGTTGCAAAAGTTAGTCATTCAAGAGCAGTGAGTGTCATAAAGGTTCATCAAACAACACAAGACAAAGAGAAACTCAGAGACAGCAGCAGTTTATTCGACAGCAGTCACTTTAAGAGCGAACACGGATAGGTTACATGCAGTTGCACAAACGTTCACTCGCGAGTCACGACGGGGTTTACGTGCACCCTCGTCAAGACGGTCATTTAGTACATACATTTGTGTGTATCTGACCATTTCAGCGCAATTTGTACTCGCAAGCTTTTTGTGAGATGGCCTGTGTGTGTGTGTGTGTCTCTCCAGACCGTGCGCGCGAGTGAGTGAACACTGGCAAGACTTAAAAATAAATGCAAATGATAAACTTTAATGACGATGCGACACTGCCTCGATTGTGCAAAGTGGCAAATCCTGTGTCAACTGAGCAGCTCGATTTTAGTGCGATGCGCTGATGTGAAGCCATTTGAGCATTTTGAAAGGGAGAGAGAGAGCGCGCGCACGCGGTGATTCACGCGCGCTGTTTGTGAACTTACGTCCCACAGAACGTTTTCAAATGACTGCGTAAGTTATTTAATATAGAAATATGAATTGTACCTCACCTTCAGCATTATAATTATTTTACCCGCGCTGGAAAGAGAATGAGACGGGAGAATGCCCTAGCTCTCACGGCAGATGCCGGTTTTATGTGTCGTCAGCATGCGATCGGTTCATGAGATCGGCCTTTTTGGAGACCGCCGATCAATCATCCCAAAGCGATTATCGATCGATCGAGATCGGTTGCCGATCGATCGGAGCACCCCTAATTACAGGTCTTAGGGCGAACAATTAATCCGTGTTAATACACAAAAAGTTGTTTGCCGTGGTAATCTTTAATCAAAATCTAAAAAGTAACTTCCGGTCTGGAATGGCGTTCCCTTTAGGATTAAGACGGCAGTTTGAGAGCTTGAGTTTGAATATCCTTAACCACTCCCCTCCAACCGTTAGTCTGCTATGAGTGAGGGATGGAGAGGAGGTGTGCTGAAGTAAAACCCTGCCCACCTATTAAATATTCTGTTTCACTTGGAAATACGTCACAGCACTGAAATAAAACCAGTTGCAACTTCCGGTTCATTGGGACTTTAAGAACAAGCAGAAGATATGCGGTTTTATCCAGTAGTGGGCGGGACTAATGCGCAAACGGCAATCTCATTGGCTGGTGCTCATCTATTACCTTCACTCTTTTGATTTCAGCAAATCAGTTTGAGCGAATGCAGACAATGTGATTAATATTCATGAACCCGGCAGCTCATCAATCCTTAGTGCGTTGTATATAGTCACTAGACCATTAGAAACACTGAATGACCAACAATACTGTGAATAATTATTATGTATATTTGAATAGACTGATTATCAAATATCAATATATATATATATATATTATATATTTTAAAAACATTTCTTAAATATAAACATGCATGTGTGCGCATTTATATACACATAGTACTTATGCACAGTACACACACATATTATGTAAACACAAACTTTTATTTTGGATACGGTTAATCGATTTGACAGCTCTAATATAAATAAAATAGTATATCAGTCTGGGGAGTAAACAAAAAAATGTACTTGCCAATGCCGATTAAATTGCCATGGTGTCCGTAGAGGGTTGCCATGGTACTGCCATGTTTTAATGGACACGCATCATGTTTTTGTTAATGTTCCATGACACTACAATATCATGGCAGTATCATGGTATTTTTTCAGGTAAATTGAAGTATGCAATACAATTCTGTGATAAATGAATATAGTATATTAGAGTACTGTTGGCGGGGGTTATTGAGGACTGAGTTTGTTGGGATGTCAGATCCTATGGGCAGGGTCAGAGGTGAGGATTTGTTTCTGTGATGACTCTGCCCCAGTCAAATATTTCTTTTGTTACCTGAAGCAGCCTGGCTGGCAAGAGGAACTTGTGTGCGTGTGTGCTTATGGCCGAACCCTATTTACATTACTCATAGATTTGTTTCCGTGCTGTTTTGCATGCAGACAATCTCACTTGCTCAGTTTTTTGTACTTGCCTGTTACTGGTTTCTTTTCTTTGTAAGATAAAATAATATAATAATAAATAAATAATTATACAAATTTTCTTCTTTTTCTGGTGTTTTCTTGTGCAAAACTCTCTGACAAAACCCTGAGATGGGTGGTTGTCAGGGTGTTGCTATACTGTAGCTAGAGTGTTTTTGCGTGTTGCTATGCTGTATCTTGGGTGTTTTGTATATCCTTTTACTGGGATACACCCAAGAAACACGAGACTGAGAAGTCATCCTCCATCACTCAGTAAGTTGTCTTTGTATGATTTCCTGTGGTGGTAGGATTGATTAATTGATGATCCCATATAGAAGGTAGAGATAGCCCTGGTGGTCCAGTCCAGGAAGATTTGTCTGTAAGGGTAATGTTTAAATGCACAGTTACCTGACAAATATTTTTCAAGTAAACCTGACTCTTCATTTTCTTCCACTCCAGATATGGGTTATACTATATATATTTTTTATTTTATTCACTTAAGAATATTTTAATTCCATTTCTTTGTAATGCACTTTGAATTGCCACTGTGTATGAAATGTGCAATACAAATAAACTTGCCTTGCCTTGCCTTTTGGGTGTTTGCTATGGGGTTGCTAGGGGGTTCTGGCAGGGTTATGTACTAGTCCAAGTGAAAAGTGTGCATTCTTAAGTCACTATAATATTCTGATCAGTGTTATAATTACTAAATAAAAAAAAATAAAAAAATCTTCCAAAATTAGCTAATATAAAAATAAAAATTCAAATTAATTTTATTTTCACTTAACAAATAATAGGCTTTGTATATTATAAACCATATACAGTCTGCATGTAATACATATGCAAATGTCACTAAATAGCAATAATATTAGACGGAGACCTGAAAGGGATAGTTCACCCAAAAATTTTAATTATTTTATTACTCTCCCTCATGTTGCTCCAATCCAACAAGACTTTTGTTCATCTTCAGAACACAAATAAAGATCTTTTTTAATGAAATATGAGAGATTTCTGTCCCTCCATTGACAGCTTTGCAACTACCACTTGGACGCTTTAAAAAGTTCATTAAGAGATCTTAAAAATAATCCAAATGAATTGAGCAGTTTAGACCAAAATTTTCTGAATCGGTTTATGTGATGAACAGATTTAATTTAGGCTTGTATTCACATATAAACATTCTCGTATTACGCAGCACGTTTGAGCTTCTCAAGAACCGATGAGATTCATTCTCGTGTTACGCAGCATGTTTGAGCTTCTCAAGAACCAATGAGATTCATTCTCATGTTACGCAGCACGTTTGAGCTTCTCAAGAACCAATGAGATTAATTCTCGTGTTACAAAGCACGTTTGAGCTTCTCAAGAACCGATGAGATTCATTCTCGTGTTACGCAGCACGTTTGAGCTTCTCAAGAACCAATGAGATTAATTCTCGTGTTACGCAGCACGTTTGAGCTTCTCAAGAACCAATGAGATTCATTCTTGTGTTACGCAGCATGTTTGAGCTTCTCAAGAACCAATGAGATTCATTCTCATGTTACGCAGCACGTTTGAGCTTCTCAAGAACCAATGAGATTAATTCTCGTGTTACAAAGCACGTTTGAGCTTCTCAAGAACCGATGAGATTCATTCTCGTGTTACGCAGCACGTTTGAGCTTCTCAAGAACCAATGAGATTAATTCTCGTGTTACGCAGCACGTTTGAGCTTCTCAAGAACCAATGAGATTCATTCTTGTGTTACGCAGCATGTTTGAGCTTCTCAAGAACCGATGAGATTAATTCTCGTGTTACGCAGCATGTTTGAGCTTCTCAAGAACCGATGAGATTCATTCTCGTGTTACTCAGCACGTTTGAGCTTCTCAAGAACCGATGAGATTCATTCTCGTGTTACACAGCACGTTTGAGCTTCTCAAGAACCAATGAGATTCATTCTCGTGTTACGCAGCACGTTTGAGCTTCTCAAGAACCAATGAGATTCATTCTCGTGTTACGCAGCACGTTTGAGCTTCTCAAGAACCAATGAGATTCATTCTCGTGTTACGCAGCACGTTTGAGCTTCTCAAGAACCAATGAGATTAATTCTCGTGTTACGCAGCACGTTTGAGCTTCTCAAGAACCAATGAGATTCATTCTTGTGTTACGCAGCATGTTTGAGCTTCTCAAGAACCAATGAGATTAATTCTCGTGTTACGCAGCATGTTTGAGCTTCTCAAGAACCGATGAGATTAATTCTCGTGTTACGCAGCACGTTTGAGCTTCTCAAGAACCGATGAGATTCATTCTCGTGTTACTCAGCACGTTTGAGCTTCTCAAGAACCAATGAGATTCATTCTTGTGTTACGCAGCACGTTTGAGCTTCTGTTTATGTTCGCTGATCAATGTTTATATGTGAATAAAAGCCTAAATTAAATCTGTTTATCATATAAAGCGATCAAGTCTTTTAAGAAATGTTTTACTAAACTGCTCAATTCATATGGATTTGTTTTATGATCGCTTTATGAACTTTTTGAAGCGTCAAAAGTTGTTGAAGTTGTGTGGCTGTCAATGGAGGGACAGAAAGCTCTCAGATTTCATCAAAAAAGATCTTCTTTCGTGTTCTGAAGATGAACGAAAGTCTTACTGGTTTGGAACGACATGAGGGTGAGTAACAGAATATTCATTTTCAGGTGAACTATCCCTTTAAGAGGTTTGCTCAAATCTTTAACCCTAGGTCTGAGCAGCAGTAGTAATGAAGCTTGTCTTAGCAAAAAACACTACTAACAGCTGCTTGGGACTCGTCTGTGTTGACCCTCTGTGCTAAAGGAAATCCTGTTGAGAAAAAAACCTCTATCGCTCTAACCTCTAAATAAATGGGTTTTTCTATCTGTGTCTCTCTGTAATGTTTAACTTGGTGTGGCTGAACTGTTTTCCTCTTCTTTGTGTGCATGTAAGAGTATTAAAGGCTAAGTGTACACAGACACTGTTGTTCTTCTTGGAGCACTAAGGGAACTGTGGGACATTAAACAGCTGAGCGGGAACACTGTGTGAGGGTGATTTAATTTGTTTTTTGTGTCCTTCCGGCAATTCCAATTGGCCTTCTACTGTAAGTGTTAGCAGTATGATGAGTGAAAAAAACTCTCAGGTAGGGCTGTACGATTAATCGAAAAATAACCGAAACCGACATTCAGAACCTCTAACCGACGTATTTTTCCCATGTCCGTTATTTCGGTTTTCACGTGACTCCGCCCCGTCAGTCACATCAAGTGCAGTTTGCAGGCATACAGAGAGATGCAGGAGCAGTTATCTGTGTATATAGATGCCCAGAATCACTATAGTAACTGCATGTTTTACACAGTTTATACAGGTCAGTTAATTGCTGTTCTTATAGCCTACGCGCTGACATGCACGCACACACACACAGACGGCGCGCGCAAGCCCCGGAGCCAGATCGCTTTCACTTTCGTGCTCATAAAGTTTGTCAAGTAAATGCGTTTAAAGGCTTGCCAGTTTCACCATTTAAAGCGATTGTGCACTATTCAAAAACAACAACGGACAATGTATCCGTTCAGGGCTCAGCTTTTTTCTGTGACACAGAGAGCCGAGCCATGTCGCGTCTCTGACAACGCGCGCTCCCTGAAGGCAGACCTCTCACCTGCGTCCTCACAAAGCTTGTCGACTCATTTGTATGTGGTTTAAGCCCTGCCATTTTTCGACCATCAGATGTGTATTATGTTGAACTAATGCCTAATATATATTGTGACAAACGAGCACTCAGACAGAAGATCGCACATCACGTGAAGATCGCGTGCAGAGAGTAACGCAGTGTCAACGGCAACGCTGTCCTGTGACTAAAGTAATCTCTTTTAATACCTTAATGAAGTAAGTACAAACCACAGCTTCATAATGAATAGAGACGGTATGAGTAGGCTAATTCACACACACAATCACTCTCTCATTAATGCATTCAAATAAATGTAATGTAGGCCTACTGTGTTAATTTATCTTTATCTGATGTACAACAAGCAGAAATCTGCCCCATAGACAATAACTGCCGAAAGTGAACCGTTTCCTTCAAGTACTTTAAAATCACAAAGAAATGCACTTTCATTAGAAAAAAAAAATCCACCTTTAATGGTAGAAAATATTTACAGTACAAACCTTATCAGTGAACTTACTCAAAAACCTTATGAGGGCAAAAAATTAAGAGAAAAAAAAAAGAGAAAAATAATCGTTCATTAATCGTAATCGAGGTAAAATGTTCAATTAATCGAGGTTTTTATTTTTGGTCAAATCGTTACAGCCCGACTCTCAGGGTAGACTGTTAACTCACTATACCTTAACCTAGTAAGACGTTTTCTCTCTCTCATGTTCCCTCAGCAGGAAGTCTCTTTTAGTCTTATCTCTCAACCTCAGTTCACAGCTTTTCCAGCACACTGCATTTGTGTGTGTGTCTTTGACCTTCACAAAAACCCGTTGGGTTGGCAACACATTGTTTATATTACAAGTAAACTTGAAAAAAGAGCAGGAGTCTTTGTCAGCAGGATAGGTTATATTACATTTTGTCACAGGAATAGTTTGTCTATGAAATTCTCTAGTACAACCTCAGTAAGTGCTTGTTTTCATATTACTGCCTATGTGTTAGCCCTTGGCTGATGGTCTCTTATGAAAATGTACTATGGTAAACATATTTTCCACCATACCATCATTAATATGGGTATCAGTGGCATTTGCCAAAAATAAATGCTCTTATGGTTAAGGATCACTCATCTAACAATCATCTAAACCTAAGTATTAAACTTTGTAAATCATTCTGCAACATTCGTGTTATCAGGATGAATAACCCAATTCTGGTTGATACTGACCAACTGATAATTAATTTTATGTTATGGCCGGTAACGCATTACAAATAACACGAGTTATGTGATCCGATTCTGATTCTTTTTTCTAAAGTAACTAGTAAAGTAATGCATTACTTTTAAATTTACAACAAAATACTTTTTTAAGTAATGTTTGCCAAAATATATTTTTTTACCTTTACATTTGCTAGAATATAAATGTTAGTAAATAAAACAAAAAAGCAAGGCCAGCCCAGCTGAGAAAAAGCAATGCAATACTTTCCATAAACAGTAACTAAGTACACAATTAGGGAGTAACGCAATATTGTAATGCATTTAGTTTTAAAAGTAACTTTCCCTAACAATGTTATGGCCAATATTAAAATTAAGATTCAAACAATAAAAACTAAAATCAGTCATTTATTGTGTATTATTATTTTTATTATATATATTTTTTTTTTTGATCGATGTGAATTTGCGCAACACAACATTATAGTATTCAGTATAACATTATAGCATTATAAACACAACATTATTGTATGTTCAGTTTTGGTTTCGTTTTCACTGTGTTCTGTCCCAGTTTTGCCTGCCTATGTTCCCTAGTTAGTTTCCTTGGTTGTTCATTAGTTCCACACACCTGTTTCTGTTCAGCTTTTTACTGTGTATTTTAGCCTTGAGTTTAATCTTCTCCTGATTTTTTAAATTTTTATTTTGGAGGTTAAATAAATACTGTTTATTTAATTCTACTTCATCATGCTTACTGAGCATCACCTCACCTGTACCCTGACTTTTTTTTTATTTTATTATATTTTTCAGTGTTTTTCAATTATTTGTGCTTTTACTGAGTAACTTTAAGTGATAAATGATGTCAAAGGTTTTTGAATGTAAAAATAAGAAAAATGAGCATGAACAATTGAATATTCAATATCGAATGTTACAGACAAATTAAAACTTATCTAGTATCGTCTGAAAACAGAGTTGATACCAATATATCCATTTGTTTTTCTTCAGAAAATGTAAAAATCTAGCTTTTACTGCAATAATACTGTGGTATTATCCACCGACTTTAAAATTCAAAAGTGTGAGTTCGGTAAGATTTTGAAAAAAAGTGTTTCTGAAAGAAGTCTCTTCTGCTCACCAATGCTGCATTTATTTGATCAAAAATACAGTAAAACATTTGAAATAGAAAACATTTGACTAGTAGTGTATGCCTTAAAACAATTACATCAAAAGACAAAGTTCAGCAAAATATATCGTATTAATTACATAATTTTACAGAAGCAAATTAACTGTACTGTTATTTTGGTAGTTGAATGCATGTCATTTGATCCCTTAGAAATGCTGAATGAGTTAAAGTTTTTGAGCTTCATATAGAGTTTCACAGAGATCCAAAGATATGTGTGTGTGTGTGTGTGTTGAGTGTTTAGTGTATGTGTGTGTTTGGCTTCTCTGTGGTGAAGTGACAGAGCTGCAAGTTTGATGACTGTTAAGAAATCCTTGTGTGGTGTAATAAAGAAGGTCAGACTTTAACCCTCTTGTCTCCTGACATTTGAGTTATATGTTATCATGCACAAAGCTCTGTTCTATGACGGTGTTAATGTGTTTATTTGCGTCATTTGACAGTAAAGCTATTATTAAAATGCAAAACAGTTCTTGTCTCCACATGCTCCTCATAAAACGTCACAAGGCTCACCTGTCTGTCCTTATAAAGTGCTGGCAAGTCCGCTGTAACATTGCTGCTAACATTGCACAAAATCATAATTTACCTTTCTTCCTTTCGAAAGGATTTTATAGAGAGATGTGTTGTCCATTTAGGAAGACTTTTCATGCAATAAAAGTCTACATTTGCCAGTTTGTTAAAGCAACTGTTGGGCAGCTTACATTGTGCCTTGTCAGCAGAGGCCTGTAACACCGGATGTTCATGTGATGTGAAAAATCGAACATCCGTAATCTTAAAGAAGTGCAGATTAATATCAGAGAACTTGACCATAAACTCATGACTTGACTTGGATCAAGAGGTGAACATTTATATCGGTGGCTGATATGTCATTCACTTATGACTTATTCAATTACTAGTATTATGGTTGCCGATAGTGAGATTATAGCAGGTAATTGTGAACACTAATATGCATAATTGTATTTTTTTTTTTTTTTTTTTGTAATGTCCATGTAAGACCTCCTAACCTAATGCCGCAGTGTGTGTGCCAGTGCAGCGTATAAGTGTGACCTGGAAATATCCAGTGTTTGAGCCATGTTGGCTTGTCTTGTCACTTTGTAAGGATTTATTTAGGATCTATGTACTGTGTACTTGCATTTTTTTAATCAGGATCATCAGCTATAAACAACAATATGGTGTTTAATTTTAATTTCGTTTAATTAAGTAATAAGTAAAAATAGGGTTCAAAACTAGTGTATTTGTAATATGACTTAAAGGGATAGTTCACCCAAAAATGAAAATTCTGTCATCATTTACTCACCCTCAAGTTGTTCCAGACCTGTATGAGTTTCTTTGTTCTGCTGAATACAAAAGAAAATATTTAGAAGAATGTTTGCAACAAAGCAGAGAGAGCAACCATTTACTACCATAGTAGGAAAAAAATACTATGGTAATCAGTAGTTGCTCTCTCTGCTTTGTTACAAACATTCTTCACTCTTTCTTCTTTTGTGTTCAGCAGAACAAATAATCTCATACAGGTTTGGAACAACTTGAGGGGGAGTAAATGATGACACAATTTTCATTTTTGGGTGAACTATCCCTTTAAGGTCCATATGGGACATTTCATTCCATCGGTGCTGTTGTTTTTTAAAGGGGTCATATGATTCTATTTTTAAAGTTCATTATTTTTATTATTGGGAGTAACAGCAAAGGCGGAGGGTGAACCAACTCCAGGGTAAGGCTAAAACACATTTAAATAGATTTCCATGAAATGGTTTCAAGTTACGTGTCACAGCACAACATACACATCCCATCATTAAAACAAATAATTATTTGTTATTAAAGGGGTCATGCACTGCATTCAAAATGGTCATAATTTAGAAGGTACAAGGCATTTAGCCTCTGACTTGAACGCTCTGTTTGAAGGGAAGTGTCTGCTCTGAGACTTCAGTGTAAACACCCACTGCTGCGATTGTCTGACATCTTGCATACAAAATAGTATTTTGTAAGTCCCTCGAAAACTTTTAGCGCGTTTTACTATTACATCTCTCAAGGTTAACTAGTCGTGAAAAGTGTTGATCTATGGCATTATATTTAGATCGTGAAAGGTTGCAGTGATGAGCATTGTAGCCGATCACAGACATGTTGAGCACATGAATGCTGTGATCTCGTCATTGTAACTCGATTTCTGCAAACTAGCGAATGCTTTCATCATAACTGACAGTGCAAACACAATATAAAGAAGAGATTTGCTGATTATAACGGGAGTTTTGGATAAAGTCACTCGAGAGTCACTGATAAACTTTTCAGTTTGATTGACAGCTCCAGCGATTGTAAAGGGAGCGTTCTTTGATCACTTTCTATATATAATTTAATCACAGTTTAAATAGCAGATTATTTTCATCCTACTAAGAGAAATAATGTGAAGTTGACCGTTTAGCCACTGGTTTGATTTACTGACACATAGACAAAGAACATCTGACTGTACATGAATCATATCAGAAATCACTGGTCACAGATCAGGCATTAGAATTAACACAGTTACTTACATGTTGTCGCAATACTGTCGAGTCCATATCGTAAAAGTCTGTGCCGAAATTGTGACTGAAGAATTCCCAGTAAAATATACTGAATAAAAATAAATAATGCTCAACTTAGATTACTGAAAATAAATAAGCACATTCCTAGCATTAGGATCCTTTGGAAGGTAATGTTATTTTGTCCAGTAATCCTGTATCGCTCTTCTCTCCTCATCATCTCACTAACACACCAGTGGGCGGGGCCAAAGTTGCAATGATGAAGTAGCCGTTGATTTTATTCTGCAGAGGCGGTCTTTCACCTGTCAAAGACAGGCACATTCTCTGGACTTGTTACAATAAAAGCTGTTTTTGGACTAACAAGGAAGTTTTCAGTTCTGAAACTTTATATTTTTACAGTATATGAAGATATTTATTTTCTTATAGTATGATGACCTCTTATATGTCAAAAGCTCTACGTTCACAAACCACTTTTAATTTGAACAGAAAAGCAAGCATAGGCCACTGTATGCGTGATTTGACATTGAGGAAAGTGTGCAAAGAGCGCTCCCTTCATAATCGCTAATAAGCTGTCACTCATTTTAGTTCATCATATTCTCACAAAGTTCCAGTATAATCAATGTGCAGAGAGGGTGGATTCTAACTTAAACACTTCTGATTGGCCATTACCAACAGATATGTTTGTGATGGGTTACACTGCTCAATGCTGTAAAAAGAAACCTTTGACGCTCTCAAGAGCGCAAACACAGATACACACTGGAGCGTTTGAGTGAGAAAAGTCTCAAGTCCGTGGCCAGGGGAAGGCTAAGCCTTGCCCAGCCTTACACACGCTCCGCCTATGAGTAACAGAATAAGTAAGCATGCTGTAATGTTAAAAAAACAAACACATTTTTCACATTCTGTAACTCGTTGATTTCTACAAAGCCCCTTCTTCTAATAGGTTCAGAGTGTTCTGATTGGCCAGCAGATTCAGTGCATTTTGAATGGCCAAACATTGTGTGATGGAAATGTAACGGCTGTTACCATAATCGCGAGCTTCAGCTTACAGGACTTCTACAGCTGTTGTAAACACACAGTTAATAGTATTCTTGGTTTTACCGTATCAGTTTGAGCCGAAGTTGGATTCTGAAAATGCGTTTCTCATTAGTAAGTAGTCTCTGTATATAGCCGGCGTAGTACTTTCCTAGGTTCAGGAGCACAAAAAAACAGTGTCACAGTGTTTCTTTGAGGATGCATTTGGGCGGGCATTATGCTAATGTTTCACATTGTGACGTGGACGTTTGAGGAAGGAATATCTGGACCTCTAGGTGTTTTAGGCAGGTCTGAATCAGGGTTCTCTGTTAGATAGAATACATTTCTGCATAATATATTTAGGTTACTTATACAAAAAAATATAACTACAAAATAATTCTCATGCTGTATGTTTCAGACATGCGATCATGATGACGAGGATGTTGAGATCGCCGTGGACAATGCTGCTTTTATGGATGAGTTCTTCGGCCAGGTACTTTCTTCATGTTTGTGTAAATACTTCTGATGTGCTTTGCCTGAATGTGGGTCATTGTGGTTTGTGCATTTTGAGTGACCTTGTTTCTTTGTTTCAGATTGAAGACATCAGGAACAGCATTGACAAGATTGATGAGAATGTGGCCGAAGTGAAGAAACTTTACTCAGTTATTCTTTCTGCACCAACATCCGACCAGAGTAAGTCACATTCACATGTGCACACATTATGACTCAGTTCAACAGTGTTTTCCACATGCTGCATCCCAATTCGCATACTTTCCGTCCTAAATAGTATTTGGAGTTAGTATTAGTGTGTCCCGAATCGTAGCATGTTGAAATGAGTATTCCAAAGATACCTGGATGGTCTACTTTTCCCGGTTAGAATTCGAAGTGCGGATCCATGCACACTATAACGGCTAATATTGCCCACAACCCATTGCAGGATTCTATTATAACTACAAACACGAATACATAAAAATAAAAATAAAAGTTTAGATAGTGTAGACCAGGGTTCCTCAAACTCGGCCCTGGAGGGCCGCTGTCCTGCAGAGTTTATCTCCAACCCCAATGAAACACAGCTAAACCAGCTAATCAAGCTTTTACTAGACATATTAGAAACTTTCAGCAGGTGTGTTGAGGCAAGCTGGAGCTAAACTCTGCAGGACAGTGGCCCTCCAGGACCGAGTTTGGACTCCCCTGGTGTAGACCAAGTGAAACAGCATTGCGTTTCCTCACAATTTTAATTGGTCAAATAAACTTCTTCTACTAATTCAGCACTTGCGGGTAGTTCGGTAGAATTAAATCCTCATTTCTTTATATCCCCGGGATTCGCGAGTGGCGCTTATATCTGTCTGTTATTAGTAATCGCACCCTGCTTCATACCTCAGTCATGTTAAAAACATGAATGCATTCACTCATCCATAAACATAATTTCCTCATAAACATTATTAGATCCATCGGCATGACGACAAGTTCCATGATTCCACACTCATTCACTGCGTCATCAATCTACTCCTTTGTTATTGTTTTAAAAAGGTTAGCGTCCCCTAGCGGCGAAAAAATACACATTGTAGCTTTATCCATTAAAAGCCTCATTATGCAAACACACGAGGAGAGTCTCTGCATGAAGGACCCACGACTGGCAGATCAACATGCTACAGTGTAAAAAAATTCGGCAACATTAAATGTACAGTTAGATCTATTACAGTTATTCACCATACATGCAAACGTTCTGTTAACTGGTTTTCACGGTTAAAAATCAAGATAATTTTTTAAGTGTTCTACATTTCTCTCTGAAACGGTAGGAAATTAAATTAAATTGAACTGTGACGAGATGATTGACAGGCCAGGTTAAACAGTGACAGGATGCACTTAAATAAACAACAGAACGGTCCGTTAAAGATGCAGTTATGACGAAGTAGTACATCCCAAAGATGTGTACTCTTCTGTAGCAACAATGAGTTTTGGGGAATAATTAATTCAAATGGTATGAATATTCATGAGTCTATGAATATTATTTGCTTGTTGTACAGACAAAATTTACGTATAACGGAACCTTTAATCTTTTAAAAGTAACCTTTATCCAAATTGATTTCTTCATCAATTATCAATCTTACAAACCTTAAGAAACATTGATCTGTTTGATCAGGACAAATAATATCTCTTATGTTTGTACCATTTGTATCACTGAAGGAGTAATACAAGAAAATCAAGCTTAAATGGGTAGCTAAAATCTTACGTCTCATTGACTTTGATATCTGTGAGCAAAACAATACGGATTCAATGTAATGCAATTATTGGGTTTTAATAAAACAACTACAGTTTACAAAGCTACGATTCATACGGGGAAATATGCATATATATGTAGGAGAAAAACAATATGGTACAAACAAGGAAACATGAAACTTAACGAATAATAAAAAGGGAAGAAGAATTAACGAGAGAGAGAGAGAGAGAGAGAGAGAGAGAGAGAGAGAGAGAGAGAGAGAGAGAGAGACAGACAGAGAGAGAGAGACAGCTTCAGTCTTTTCGTAAGAGCCCACAAGAAATTCATATAAATTCATAATTCCGACAACCTTTTTCAAGCAGTTTGATTGTGAAATAGAATACTTGCATTACTACGGCTTCTCGTGTAAGTGTCTGAGTTCGAATCGTCGGGGAAGTTCGCTAAGGATTTGTGAGTCCCAGGTGAACTTCTTTGAAGTTTAGGAAAGTCACTCCAGAAGTCTGCCGGTTTCTCTCTCCGTGGAGGCCTTCTCTCAGGGTTGGGAAGACCAGGGCTGGTCTTCCCTTCCATGGCGAAATGCCAAGAGGTCCGTTCCTTGTGGTGGCGAGAATGCAAAGAGCTGATGGTCGGTTCCAGTTTTTATAGAGGGGAAGGCCGACGCCTTCAACGCTCTTGCGGCTACATGATGTGGTTTGGATCTAATCAGCGTAACACACAGGCCCTTTGTTTAAGCATGATTTGATTAGACAAGTCACGAGGGCTGTGAGGTGTTCAGACTTTGGTCTATCCTGCCACATGAATGATTGAATCATTACTGTTACAGTCCCCCTTTTTGTCAGATGATGACCTATGGTCATTATCGGACAACCCCCATCACAATGGTCGGATGGCAGGTGAATCGGGACGGCTGGATAGCAGGTGTTCGTTGTGGCTGAGGAGCCAGCTCGATGAGGTTCCCATCTGCTTCTGGCGTGTTACCCTCCCTCCAGGGTTTCCATCGGAGACCTCCAGACACAGCTGTCGTAAGTTTGGCTGAAGCGGGTTCTCATCTCGTTGAACTTCCTGTACAGGAGAAAGGCTATGCCTAGGGTTAGGGTATTGCTGATGATCATGGAGATACATAGCGCAGTGTCAGAGGCTTGCATATCCGCAATGTCGTTGTTGGACATCTGCGGAGTTAGCGATAGCGGCTGCGAGGCGGGCATTGTAGCCGGGGCCGGTCGCTTGCTGCGGGTTAGCACTGCAACTTTGGGGCTGGATGTGGGGTTTGGGGGTACCCACATGTCGCCGTGTAGTGCGCCCGACTTGGCGAGGGCGTCGGTTTGGTCATTTAAGTCTTTGTCGAGACCTGGTAGCTTCGAGTGTGCTTTTACCTTCTTCCAGTACACTGTCAGGTCATGTGTTCTTGTGATGTTGTCACATTCCTGGAACAGGTGTTGGTGTTTGACTGGCTTGTTGTTAGTGGTCTTGAAACCATTCTGTTTCCAGCTTGGAAGGTGGCACACGAAACTGAGTCTGGCATAGTTAGAGTCTGAGCAGATGAGCAGTTCTCTGATGTTGTGTGCTGATGCAATCTGTAGGGCTATGAGAATAGCTGCTATCTCTGCATATTGCGATGACTGAGGACCCAACTTGAAGTGTTGTGGTGGGCACGGCTGATCGTTCACCCACAGCACTCCTGCATCTGCCTTGAGGATGCCGTCGTGGTTGTAGGAGCACCCATCGACGTAGGCCATGGGCATGCCCTGGCACGCATTCGGTTCAAAGTGTCTTTGACAGGTCAGTTGTTGTTGGGGTTCTTGTGCATCCGACCAGACAAAAGGGCAGTCTTTCTTCAGCAGGGCTGTTAGAGGTCTGGTCATGTCTGAGTAGTTTTCAATGAACTGTCGGGAGTAATTGCATACCCCTAGAAAACTGCGCAGCTCAGAGGTGTTAGTAGGAGGCTTGATCTTTTGAATGGCATGAATACAGTTTGACTGAGGTTCAATGCCTTGGGATCCGATTAGCAGGCCCACGTAGTTGACCTTGGCCCGGCACCACTGTCCTTTGTGGAGGGCGATCTTGGCACCGGCTGCGGATAGTTGGTTCAAAACATAGTCTCTTTCTTTCAGGTGGTCGGCCACCGTTGTGCTCTTCATGAGAACGTCGTCTACATAGATCAGGTTGGTCTTGAGAGGTGTAGCAGGTTCATCAGTCTCACCGACAGGCTGGTGGGAGACTGTGTATACTGCGAGGTGACTGTCCTCAGTCAGCTCTGTTCGGCACACCTGGTCTTTGGTCATCGGCATGACAGACGTGATGGCAATGAATTTGAAGGGTGCAGTGAACAGCGTGTTATCTGTACTCCCTTCTGGTATCAGTGCAGGTGGAATGGGCCCGATGATGGGTGGTTCAAGTTCAAAATCATGAAAGTCATGGCTCACTAGCCATCCCAGCGGGTAGGCCTTGGGAATGTTGATGTCAGTTGCTGTGCAGTTGTTGAAGAGGATGTAGACTACACAAGATGACATTTCAGTGAGGGGTGTGGCTTCAAGTGTGAGTCCGAGTTCCACACATTCAGGTGAGGGTTGGAAGAAGCCCAGCGTGTGGTTTAAGGTTTGGCCACATCGCATGTTGAGCCGAACAGCGACCCCTTTGGTGTATGCTGGTATCACCGTTCCCTGTTCGTTGACTAGGGTGCAGACCTTCGGGATGGTCTGTCCTGCCATGAGGTTGTCATGACTGATGGAGACGTGTGGCTGTAAAGTCAGTGGGGTTTCAAGTCGACCTTGCCTGAGGTCCACAGCAGCAATTAGCCCCTGGTCTGATTCTGGATCAGAGTGTTCGTGAATTAAAACTCGTCGTAGCTGCCAGTAGTCTGCTTTAACAGTCTCTGGTTGACGGTCTAGAAAGCTGCGTACGTCCCGGTTAGAAGTGATTCTGAGTAGGAACAATCTGTCCCAAGTGTTCGCGTTAGCGACAGTCTGCAGGTGAAAGTCTATGTCTTGCAAGTAGGCGTCAACGTCGTCTCCTCCTGCAGGGTCTGGGCTAAACGTAGGGATATTTCTGGCCAGCTTGTCAAGGTCTTTATGAGCTACGTGGCTGCTGGCCCTGACTTCCTGGAAGTGTTTCCCTTCCTCCGCTGCTGGCGGGGGTTCGTGGAGGCTAGAGGGTGACAGTCTTAGCAGTGGGTTGTCACCCCCCTTTCTAGCTCTTGGTTCTTGGCTAAAAGGTGCGGACCAGCTGGTCGGGGGAAACTTTGTGTGGTGCGTTCCCCCTTCCCGGTCACTTTGCAGTTTATATGAATGTTTCAGTTCTCTGTGAACAAGGTCAAGTTCATCTTTGAGCTCATGTCTTTGCTGGACCAGCTCATTGATCTCGGCTCGGGCAGCCTGCAAGTGGTATTCGGAGGCTTTGGCTTTAGCATCTCTGTCTTTGAATGCAGTGTTGGCTCTCTCTAGGAGAGCTTCGCCTCGCCGGAGCTGTTCGTTGAGTTCTTCCCTGGTGTCTTTCTCTGACTGCTCTCTGCGGTCTGTGTCCAGACGCAGATCTTTCAGGGCCTTTGGAAGTCTTTTTACTTCTTTCTCTCGTTCTGTGTCCGTTTCACCCTTTTTCTCGGTCTCTAGAAGTAGCTGGTCTAGATGACGCTGGGTGAGGGCCTGGTTTCTCCGGGCCTCCTCGGCTTGGAGCTTTAATGTTGCCGCTTCCTGTTCCAGGTCGGTGTGGCTCTTTTCTCTTAGCCGTGCCTGGGCGACAAGGTTGTGGGCGAGGCTCCCGAGGATCTTGGCCAGTTCTTTGTGAGAGTAACTCTGCGTCGGGTCGTGTGCCGTCAGCTTGTCTAGCTCTGTGTCCAGTTCCTCCTGGCTCAGCTGTTGCAGATCACTGGTGTCCTCCGACGGAACAGTGCTCGTCATCGCTTCCAGCCATACCGCTAGGCGATCCCAAGGGACAGCGGGACTGGATGAACGGGGCATACTGGTTCACTGTGGGCGAGAGAAACACAGCACACACACACAAAGAGGCCAATGCAAGTTTTTTCTAAGGTTAACGAGCTCTTGTACGGACCATGCCGTCGACAAGAATTTTGGCTAACTGATGTAAACAGTTAGACAGTTAGGCAATTAGGCGGGCCAATTTTTGGGTCGGCCTGAAATAGAGACTTTGACAGGCGGTAGCCCTGTGGGTCACCTGGTGACGCCGGCTGCTTGGTTGTCACTCTATTACTTAGCTTTCCTTGGGGTCTCTTGGTGAACTGAGAGAAACAAGATTACAACAGTCCGGAAAGTGAAGGTAGGAAAGAAACAAACACAAAAATGAATTGGTCTGCAATAAAAAGGAAAACAAGCGCGAACGCTGGGTGTTAGAGAAACACTAAAGGGGCTAAGCCTGCTACCTTTCGTGAGAGTTTCTGGGGCCTACAGCATGTGTGGCTATCGGGTTAGGAAACCTAGGAAGAGGGTGCGGCTTAGAGAGGAAAGGTGGGCCAAACGTTTAGACTATACTCGGGGGAGTATCTAATATTCGGCTTATAATGTGGGTTTTATCACATTTAGTTTATCCGGGGCGAGTTGAGGTCGCTCAGGTGGAAAACCAGCGGCACAGTTAGCCTTCCGGGCGTTCCCAAACACCCAACTGCCGTGTCCTCGGTCCTTCGTTACTCTGTATCGCGTTACGCCCACTCAAACAGTTTAGACTTTAAACACAACCTGACAGCACCCACCCGTCAACCGCCAGCCAGCACAGCAAAGTTGGCACGTTCCCTAGAACCCTCTTTTTCAAGAGTGGCTCCCTATTAAGCCATGGTTTAGATACAGGTGCCAGACATTGCCTTGTGTGTGTCAGCTGAACTGGTTGACTGGCTTTGGAGTGTCAAATTGCTGATGTCGCCACTGCGGGCCACAACGGCGGACAGAGGTAAAAGAAACCGAGATTCACACACAGCCGATGCCGGTCACGTCGGTTGGACAACCTTGCTCATGGAGACCACGTTGAGACGATTCTCAATTCACCACCGATGCTTGTGAGCCCTACAATAAATACACAAAGAGGGTAAATAGGTGAAATCAAAAATTAATTAAGACTCGCTTGTTTACCGGATCAAGTGATTTATGGTTGCAGGTGAAAAGGAAGTGGGAAAAGAGAGAGAGAGAGCTGTAAGCTGACTTAGCAGGGTATGGCCACACGGTGGCGTCCTTCCTTCCAAGTGGACTGTCAGTATCTTTAAGAACCTAATTTCAATTTAAGTTAGAGGAAATTCATTTTTCCTTTTAAACTCAAATTCAAATAAGTGTGTTTAATCAGCGAGAACGGAGACCTGGTTGCTGCCTAATACTAGTAAAATTGCATAAATGAAAACCTTTCTATAAGTAATCAATAAACAATTCACATGCTCTTCTTAGGAAGGAAATTAAGTTTGTTAAAACAAAATTAATAGCGGAGAGTAGAACTATCCGAAAATGCCCACGAGATGGCGCAGTCGAGTCCACCCAGACTAGAGTTAGTTAGGAGGAACGCTCACCAGATGGCGCTGTTACGCCCGCTCGGGATAAAGTTTTGGTGAAGTGTAATTCGAGAGCTGTTAGGTCGCGCCCTCTGGTTTCTAGCACGCAGAGTTGCACCTGCTCATGTGACTTGAAGACCAAAAATCAAATAATGGCCGCACACAGGATTAACACAAATCACAATTACTTTTTTAGACCACGTCGGATCTTTTCGTGCTATATTGGCACAAACAAATTGGCAGGATTCATTCGCTGCACAAGAAAATGTGGATACAGGAATAAACATCTGCTTACGTCACATTTAAAAGAACTCCAATAGACATTTATCAAACTGGCTGACGGTCAGTCAGCATTTATGAGTCAAATGTTTTAGGTCTCCGATTTGGGTAGCTAATCCAATGTTAAACCAGGAGTTATCGTTTATCTTAACGATTTAATATTATATTAGGCCTATTATTGAAAAGAGGAAACTCGCTCTAATTCAATCTTCCGCTTGAAAGAAGATTTCTTCGTTCAAGTCAAGCGGGACAAAACAATATTACGCATGTACGGACTGAACAGAGATTTCTTTATCTCTGCAGGACATTTAATATTGCCAATTTAGCATCTGTTAATATGCTTTAACTGAGCTCGGCGTCGTGCCTAGTCAGTGAGTGAGTTCGCTTTGAGCGATTTGTCTCACAGTTCGACCAAACGAACGAAAACGTGCGTGCATAATATTAATACCCAAAAATACACATGAATATGAATATTAATATTGCTCACAAAAACAAAGTTTGAAACTGCCCGCATTCTCCACCACTGTAGCAACAATGAGTTTTGGGGAATAATTAATTCAAATGGTATGAATATTCATGAGTCTATGAATATTATTTGCTTGTTGTACAGACAAAATTTACGTATAACGGAACCTTTAATCTTTTAAAAGTAACCTTTATCCAAATTGATTTCTTCATCAATTATCAATCTTACAAACCTTAAGAAACATTGATCTGTTTGATCAGGACAAATAATATCTCTTATGTTTGTACCATTTGTATCACTGAAGGAGTAATACAAGAAAATCAAGCTTAAATGGGTAGCTAAAATCTTACGTCTCATTGACTTTGATATCTGTGAGCAAAACAATACGGATTCAATGTAATGCAATTATTGGGTTTTAATAAAACAACTACAGTTTACAAAGCTACGATTCATACGGGGAAATATGCATATATATGTAGGAGAAAAACAATATGGTACAAACAAGGAAACATGAAACTTAACGAATAATAAAAAGGGAAGAATAATTAACGAGAGAGAGAGAGAGAGAGAGAGAGAGAGAGAGAGAGAGAGAGAGAGAGAGAGAGAGAGACAGACAGAGAGAGAGAGACAGCTTCAGTCTTTTCGTAAGAGCCCACAAGAAATTCATATAAATTCATAATTCCGACAACCTTTTTCAAGCAGTTTGATTGTGAAATAGAATACTTGCATTACTACGGCTTCTCGTGTAAGTGTCTGAGTTCGAATCGTCGGGGAAGTTCGCTAAGGATTTGTGAGTCCCAGGTGAACTTCTTTGAAGTTTAGGAAAGTCACTCCAGAAGTCTGCCGGTTTCTCTCTCCGTGGAGGCCTTCTCTCAGGGTTGGGAAGACCAGGGCTGGTCTTCCCTTCCATGGCGAAATGCCAAGAGGTCCGTTCCTTGTGGTGGCGAGAATGCAAAGAGCTGATGGTCGGTTCCAGTTTTTATAGAGGGGAAGGCCGACGCCTTCAACGCTCTTGCGGCTACATGATGTGGTTTGGATCTAATCAGCGTAACACACAGGCCCTTTGTTTAAGCATGATTTGATTAGACAAGTCACGAGGGCTGTGAGGTGTTCAGACTTTGGTCTATCCTGCCACATGACTGATTGAATCATTACTGTTACACTTCTGCTACACACTCAAAAATATGTATTTTTCCTTCACAAAAACAGCACATACTTATAGGGCTTGGTATAAGTAGGTGAATTGGGATGCAGAGATGACTGAATGGATGAGTCGTATACAGTAGCAGGGCCGGAACAGCTAGTGTAAATGTGACATCAGTGCATTGTAATGATTAATCATGGTAACACTTTACAACAAGGTTTTATACATATTCTTTCATATTTATTTATTTATTGTCATAACAACCTGGTTGTCTGGAATTTTTCCTGGTGAGCTCATTAACAATAATTACATGCAAAAGAAAACACACATACATATCCTATCAATTACAAGGGAATGATATACAGAGCATTAACAATGCTATAATAAGTGCTGTTCAAAAATGTGTGGCCAAGCTTTATTTGCTCTGAGTCATCTGCCTGAAGGTATAGGGGTTAAGAGGTGTCCAGCCGGATGTGTTCAGAATTGCTAGTCATTTCGTCAGAAAAAGTATGGAGAGACATAAATGCCATCGATGCTGGGAAGATCACAACCTGTAATTTTTGAGGTAGACCACACTATATTACAGATCTGACTTCTCTGCTGAACTGAGAATGTCAGCACAGTTTATATCACCGCTCTATAAAAATTCAACCTTCCAACTTTAGATATGCCAAACTTTTTAAGCTGTCTTAAAAAAAAAGGTCTTTGGAATTTCTCAATTCACGCCTCTTAGGTTTATTTAATGCATTAAAGCTTGGAAGAACCAGGACATTTTAAAGGGCACCTATTATGCCCCTTTTTACAAGCTGTAATAGAAGTCTCAGGTGTCCCCAGAGTGTGTCTGTGAAGTTTCAGATCAAAATTCCTAACAGATCTTTTGATATACCATTTTGGAAAAGGCAAATTTTGTGTTTGAGAAAAATTAGCTGTTTTGTGTGTTTGGGTGGTGGAGCCTTCACAGAATGAACATGTGAATGAAAAGTGCAACATGATGCATCTGTAACACCCTTACATGACATTGCAGTTCTTCATCATCATGAAATATTATCATCTGCATGTGTTTTAAAGCCATATCACTCTCAACTTGAGCAATCAACTGTCAAATGCACACAAGGTTATGTCTGTGCACGTATGCAGAGTACAGAAATCCTGTGTGTATACTAGTTTATTAAAGTTAAAGCAGTGTAATATACAGTACCGCCTGCTATATTTGCTATTAATATGAATCAAACAGAAAATCACTCACTGCTCTTGACTGAATGAACTTTAGTAGCTTTATTAAGAACTAGTGCTGGGAATCGATTACAAAAAATTAACTAATTAATCGCATTGTTTTCTGTAATTAATCGCGATTTAATCGCAAGTTTTTAATATTTTTGGAGTTTTTAATATTTTGATATTGTAATAAATTCAGTTACTCTCTAAATTAATGTAGAAACAATTTAAAGACAGCATATTTTAAATATGTGTTTTAATGGCATCTTTTTATGAATGAAGGCCAGTATCACTGATGTCTCTATGAAACATTAATGACATGACATTACAGTATAACTGAAAGCTACCAATTTCAACATTTATTAGGCTTTAAAAAATAACAACTTTTAATTTAATTGAACTTAAAACAATCTAACCCAGAAATAACAAATAAACACATAAACGCATAATACATAAACCCATTATAACAAATGTTATTTTTACCTGTGGCCTTCCCTGTTAGACATACAGAAAGGTAATAGTTATCAAACACCTTTCTTAAAGGGGTGGTAAAACACATTCTTTTGAAGGCTTGATTGTGTTTGTGGGGTGCACTGTAACATGTGTTCATGCTTCGTTTTAAAAAAAAATTGCATTATTTTTCATATATTTGACCTTTATTCTACACTGCTCTGTCCCTCCTTGTAAAACGGTCTGATGCTTGTATGAAGCCAGTCCCTCAAAAATACGCAATGGGCTCAGATTGGTCACGCCCCTTACCTTTCCCGGTAGACTGTGCTTTGGTCAGTATTAGAAACGATGGCGTCAATAAAACCATACCAATCTGAGCCCGAATCAGACCCAGAACATTTTAGTGAAGATGATCGAGCAAAAGCTGTTCAGTCCTCAAGAGTAAAGACTGCGGATCTATAGTGATCGCTACTGAATGGCACTTTTGTATTTTTAGAACGATTATAGCCAAATATCTGTGGCAAGAACGATTAACCCAAAACGAACACTAAACACTGGCTTTACTAGTGGCCAAATCACACACAGAACCATGTTTAGCATGCCTGTAGATAAACAATACATAAAAGCTCTAATCAAAGAATCATTTACACTAATGCCAAGTTCACTGTTGAGATTTTAACGTTAGGTGTTTGTAACGTTAGGTGTTCGTCGGATAACGTTAAGTATGAATGAGCATTTAACAGACTGGTTTGCAGAACAGCGTTGTCATCTGTTTACTTCCTTGCTACAAAGTACAATTAACCTATTACAGGAAAACACATAGACGAAAAATAAATCAGACTTACAGGTTGTGGCCCGTAAACAGCGTCTGTTTTTAAATCCATCTTTCAGGACAAGCCGAGGTGCAAATCCGGCATTGAACTCACAAAGATGGTGGATGTTTTCCTCCGTGAAATGTGCAGCGGGAGCCGCGAGCCCGTCGCGCATGATTCACACTGAACCGCTCATGAATTGCAACGGACGAATATTGTCCGTTATGTCACATTTTCCAGTCTTCTCCTCCGACCCTGTCTGTCTCGTGCTTTATGATGGGCAGCATATATCTGAGACCTGTTCCCCTCTGTCTCAAACACATGCATATAACATGCTGTATGTTAAACGCCCATCCCCAGACCTGCAATCCGGATGAAAATAACAGTGTTTCGTCGGCATTGCAGCAACACCACTCATGCCTGTAGCCTACCACTATACCACAACAACAGCGATACAAAATGGCCTCACCCCCCCTTATTTAATATTCTCGGAGGAGGGGTTTATGTAAATATTGAGCCTGGTGATGTCACCAACCCTGGAGGAATGTGTGTAGTCGCCTGCTGGCCGTTTGCTGTAGTCCTTAGAAATGGATTTCTTTAAAAGCAAATATCTCCCTTTGCTTTAAACTTTGAACGTTGTAACTTTGCAGATGTTGTTTATGCTCAAGCAGCAACATTACACGCTAGCTAAAGTAAGAATAGTGAAATCGTGGTTTACCACCCCTTTAAGGCTACACTGTGTAACTTTTTTTAGTTTATTCTTAGCTAAAAACTCAAAAATATATGTGCTCATTAATGTATATTTACTTCTTTCAAGTAATAAAGTATTCTCGTAAGTTTATAATATGCCATTGAAAATACATACGGGTGAGGGGTTCGGATGCCGGTCGCCATGTTGCCCCTCCATCTTGAAAGTACATTAGCCAAAGAGGGACATACCCGTAAATTCAAGCTTCGCCTTTCGCGTTTTAACACTCGATGGCACCGTGTCGAATGTGGACGAGGTCGAACTGGAAGCCATGTTAATCTTGGACTAAATCGGCCACCGTAGGAGTTAAAGGTCCCATGGCATGAAATTTTCATTTTATGAGGTATTTCAACATTAATATGAGTTCCCCTAGCCTGAATATTGTCCCCAAGTGGATAGAAATGTTGATTGGTGTAAAACCGAGTTGTGGCTGTCTTTCTCTGCCTTTGAGAAAATGACAGGCCAGACGAGCCAATCCTGAAGTCTCCTGGTTTGACGTCCAAGCAGGAACGGTTACCTCCCTTTCCTCCACCCAGAGAATCTGGCACGCCCATGCAAACGCTCGCGAGATCATGTGTTGTGAACGAGTGAATGCTGGCAGTTTCTCAGTGTTTGGATGTACAAATGAAAACAGAAGTCTTTTTTCAGTTCCTTCTGATCTGTGATCAGTGATTTCTTATGTGTAGCTAATTATTTATTATTCGTGCACACAATGCGGCTTCTCTCTCTCCCGACAGAACTGTGTTTTCGTGTTTTCTATCTTGTGAGTCAGTGTTTTTGTACGTCCTCGTCGAGTCTATCTGTTCTTAAATATGCATACAGTCGGGAGTTTCTGCTCAACATAGGCAGAGCCACATCTTTAGAGATAAACCTCACGCACGCCGAAGCTCGGCCTTCAACATCCCCGACCCCCAGTACTGCATCTGGCCCACAGCGGAGGCACCAAACGCGGCGTGAGATTAAGCAGAAGGGGGGTAAGCGTGAGGGTATCCGGCTAGGCTAGCCAGCTTTCCCCACAATAAACTGGATTACATTCGATTACAGCTGTTGTGTCTTTGTTTGCGCTGTGTACTCAATGCGCGTTACTGGCGCTTTTCATATGATTGGAACATATCTAGAAATAATGCTTTAATCAATACTTACTAACTCGTTCATCTCGCTGTAATGGTACATTGCATGTGTTACAAAGTTGGTAGAATAATGATGAAGACGGACTCGGCGTGACTGGGACTCGTGGTTATTCAGAACTCTCAGATACAAACACAATAAACTCGCGCTGACAGACAGCGCTCTCACAACTCAGTAGTTACAATAAATAACTTTGTTAGCAATCGCTCCGTCTCCGTGATGTCCGGTTCGCGAACGAATCATTCTTTTGAATCGGTTCTTTTTAGTGAACCGAACCAGTTCACCAAATCGGACTGAATCGTTCTAAACGATTCGCGTCTCGAGTCAGCGCTGATCCATAATTTACTAAAGTTACTAACTTTCTGACATGAGTGACAGTCCCTCCGACTAGAAATAAACTAATAACCTGGAGTATATGCTGTAACTACAACAGTTCACCCTGAACTGAGACATGCTGAGAGAACTGATGTGAAGTGAACTCAGGTCCATCCGTCTCTCTGGCAGACTCGTGCCTGCCCGTGCCTCGTAGATCTCGTTAAACCACGCCCCCTCCGCTCATTTCAAATGCAAAGATGTCAGCCAATCACAACAGTGGGCGTTTTTACTGAAGTCTCACAGCAGACACGCCTCTTGAAGCAGGGCATTCAGCCACAGGGCAAACAGCAGTATAGAAAAAATGCCTTTTATTTCTAAATTATGACATTTTATGATGTAAAAATCATACTAACAATATAAGTACACCTCAGGAAACACTATAAAATAATAGAAAAATGCTATGCCATGGGACCTTTAAAACGAAATCAGAATTGAGAGGAACAGAAACTAATACTGGATGGTCATATACCTTTTCACCGCTAGATGGGGGAAAATATCACACAGTGTAGCTTTAACTGCATAAATAATAAATTAAATATAGATTAATCATCTTTTCTCTGTTGCCTTTGTTCTTTGATGAACATTAATGGCAGACATCATCAGTGCTGCTGTCATTTTAAGATCGACGCGCTGTCACACGCATCTCATTTTCTCACGTTCATTTAAGGCGTTATTTAACTCATTTAAGACTCCTATTTTGAGAAAACTCGACAAAACTGACATTTTAGCAACATTCTCTGTGTTGTTGTTATTGTTTGTTCAAGAGCGAAAGAGAACTCGATGTGTGCACGAGACTGGCACAACTAGGGATCTGGTTATATAACGCTAGGCAAAATGTTAATTATTAAAATGTTAATTGCGTTAAATATTTTTTAGAAAATTAATCGAAAGTTCATTTCCCCAGCACTATTAAGAACACATTTATTACTTGAATGCTGCTGTTAATGCTCTGGCGAGGAGATAAACATGGCAGACTTTGTACAGCTCTCTGAGGGCGGGGTCTATGTCAATAAGGCAGTGTCCATCAACACTCGTGGGCGGGGCCTGTGAAATGTGATGTCACTTTGCCCAGAATCTGCAAAAGGCTTGTTTTGAGATACTGCTTATGATTGATGGGGATTAAAAAAAAGGAGTGGGTGGATTTTTACCATTATAGGGTGGTTGTGTACACACACTGCCAACACACATTTATGTTCAAATAAATTTTGCATAATAGGTGCCCTTTAAAATGTAACTGTCATATACATGACAGTTATATATGTGAATGTCATATACACCTAGGATGACTTGAGGGTGAGTAAATCATGGGCTAATTGTCTTTTTTGGGTGAACTATCCCTTTAATGTTTATTTTTTGTACATGTATTAATACAGTTGTATATTAACATTATATTAGATAATTAGTTAAGTTAAAATGAATTAACAGTGAACAATACAGCATTTATAAATTAATACTGAGTAATAAATGTATCTAATTTAATGGTTTGATACAATGCCATTCAAAGGTTTTTTTTTCAAAAAGATTAATATTTTTACTCAGCAATGATCCATTAAATTGATCAAAATGGGCAGTAAAGACATTTATAATGTTACAAAAGATATTTATTTAAAAGAGATGCTGTTCTTTTGAGTGTTTTATTCAGCATAGAATCCTGAAAAATTGTATCACCGTTTCCCCAAAATATGAAGCAGCTCAACTGTTTTCAACATGGCTAATAATCATAAATGTTTCTTGAGCATCAAATCATATTTGAATGATTTCTGAAGGACCATGTGACAGTGAAGACTGGAGTAATGATGCTGAAAACACAGCTTTGATCACAGGAATACATGACATTTTAAAAGATATTCAAATAGAAAACAGTTATTTTAGATTGTATTTACATAATTAAAATAGGATGGTAATATTATGATCAAATAAATGCAGTCTTGGTGAGCATAAGAGACTGCTTTCAAAAACTTTAAATTCTTTCAATTCCCTTGTTTAGCCGCATATGAAACATAACTCCATTAAGTCTCCTGAGCTGTGAAAGAGGAACCTCTGAGTAATAAACTATTCCTATGGGAGTGTTTAACAATGACAAAACATACACAAACCAGGGCTATTGTAATCTCCTTTCATCTCTCCATTCTTATACCTCCCTTAACTTCAGTTTTTTTCTCTGTGAACAGAAACGCAGGATGATTTGGAGGCACTTACTAATGACATCAAGAAAATGGCCAACAATGCTCGTAACAAACTGAAGAGTAAGTGTCCTTACTTGTGTGCTGGCCTGCTTTTGTGCTTTTCTCATTAGGGCAAAGAACTAAGACACACAGAAAACAAGGTTTGGCTTTTCAAACACATCTGACCCAGAATAATGTGAGCCATTTATCCACCTTTAATGCACTGTTTACCCTGTGACAACGTTATTTCAGTAGCATTGCGATACTGTTATAGATTTATTTCATATTTGGATTTGTTTTTAATAGTGCTTATTTTTATATATATATATATATATATATATATATATATATATATATATATATATATATATATATATATATATATATATATATATATATATATATATATATATATATATATATATATATATATATATATATATATATATATATATGTATATATATATATATATGTATATATATATATATATGTATATATATATATATATATATATATATATATATATGTATATATATATATGTATATATATATATATATATGTATATATATATATATATATGTATATATATATATATATATATATATATATATATATATATATATATATATATATATATATATATATATATATATATATATGTATATATATATATATATATATATATATATATATATATGTGTGTATATGTATATGTATATATACGCATACACACACACACACACACACACACATATATAATATAGACATTTTTGTTAGATATGATTAATCAATTTGACAGCACTAGTTTGTATTTTCCGTTTCATTTTAATTTGAGTTAAATCTTTTGTCATTTTATTGCTTTCATCATTTTTATTAGTAATTGTTTTTAGTTTTTTTAATGTGTCTATATATTTTTTATTAACTTTTATTGTACATCAAGTTAAACTAATTAAAAATGAGAAATGTGACTTTGGCAACTTGCTGAAATAAATTAAATAAAAATGATATTTTATTTTATTTCAGTTAATGTTTATTTTACTTCAAGTCAGTTGTTTTAGTTTTAGTTGTAATGAACTATAATAACCCTGCCATGTGTGTATGTGTCCGTACAGCCATTGAACGGAATCTCGAGGCAGAAGAAGCGGAAAGAGTATCGGCAGACATGAGAATACGCAAATCACAGGTGAGTCAACATCCCGCTCACGTAACACACACAAATACACATGCTGAATTAACTCTGCCCTCATGTTGCCCCGCCAGCACGCTGTTCTTTCCAGGAAGTTTGTTGATGTGATGACCAAATACAATGAAGCTCAGGTGGACTTCAGAGAGAAAAGCAAAGGTCGCATTCAGAGACAATTAGAGATCAGTAAGTGTCGCCCGCACACTCACTCCTGACTAAACACCAGTGCATGAGACAGATCTTATTAAACATGACCTCAGCCTCACACAGTGTGCAGCGCACAACACGTTTCTCTCTCAGGCTTGTGGTTCAAGCGTGTCAAACTGACGCTGTTCTATTCCCCTTTTCTGTTTTTGACTTTGGCTTTTGTTCTGCTTCTGGCTCTAGCTGGTAAAGCCACAACTGATGAGGAGCTGGAGGAGATGCTGGAGGGAGGAAATGCAGCTGTTTTCACTGCAGGGGTAATGCGTGTGTTTGTGTGTTTGTGTGTGTGGTGTGTGTGTGTGTGTGTGTGAACTCATTTTTGATATTCAAAATGGAATATTTAAATGTTTTTTCCAGTGAAATGTAATAATTTTTTCTTGCCTTAAAATAGTTTTAATGTAACTCTACACCCTTGCCTCATTAAGTATTAATCCCTGCCTTACTTTTTAGTGATTTATAAAGCTCTCCGCGCTTTCTAGGCTAGATATAATCCATTAAGAATTTGAATAAATGTTGACACCATAACGGTAATTGATCAGATTAGTCTGATCTACGTGCCCGTGCATCGCCTGTCAATGACGTCATATCCGTGTTACCCTTGTTCCGTAGAAACCACAGAAACGCCAACGACACTTTAATATAGTATGTGTTTTATTAGACTGATGAGCAAATGTTTGGATATTCATTTATCAACCGACAATGAATCATTGTTATACAGCTCAACACAGTTAGTCTTATTGTTTGAATCACTTGTTTTCTTGATTTACCGCGAGTACCATGTTTTACCATGCCTCAGAGACAACGCTATTTTGTCAAATGGCTAACAGCATTATCAGAGAGAGCTTTCTCCATCATACAATATATTTTAAAATGAATTGCATGTCATTTAGCAACAGTCATTTAGTCATCCTGTTTTTATTAATATGATATTCTAATATTGATCTAGATATTTTGCAAGTCTCTCATACCAGCCACAGAGCGAATGAACGCACTGAGTAACGTTATAACATAACTTTCAGTATGATTGTTTTAAGCACTGCGTTACCCCACGTACACAATGAAAAGAGCGGAAACGTCCGACTGCTGCATAAGCAGAATAAAAGCTCAGGACTGGTGTTTCGCGTGGGTCTCTCTCATTAATATTCGCTCCGAGGGCTCTCAGCGGTTCCTGCTTCATACCACCGCAATGTTAATAAAACTGTAATACGTTTGCTCATTCATGAACATGATTTCTGCCCGAGTCCGTCGGATTCCTTTCCATCGGCTGTGGAGGTGAAGAATCAAGACTACAACTCCCATGATTCCACGCTCATTCACTGTGTCATCAAGCTACGCCTTTGTTTTGAATAAATAACCTCTAAAGGGCAAAACTTGCATATTGTGCCTTTAAATTATGTCAAGCTCTAAAATATTTAATCGGGTAGAAATTGGATTTTAAATCCAATATAGTTTAATCCACTAAGTCACAAACAACTGGAAAAATGTAGAAGAATGGGATACCTGAAGAACATTAAGCTCTTAAAATTGATGGAATCCTGAAATTTTATCATTTTAATAATATAAAAAAAAAAAGGGGGATTATAATTTTTTTAAAACCTTGACATTGCCAAATTGGTGGCACAAAATGAGATTTTATTTATATTGACCACCTCTAATACAACAAAAAAACTTGATTAAAATATGTTGACTCTGGCCGGCCTAATCAGCACAGCTAGCAATATTTCGTCACAAATGTAACATTTGAGTGATTCATTGTTTCCTGTGATTGTGGTTGCTGTATAAATACACCCTTATCTTACAGCATCAATGCAGAAGTAGCCCACCCACACACTTTATAATGCAAATGTAATGCAAACGCAAAACTTTGCATATGAAGTAACAATGGTTAATTTTTATAAGAAAGAACAATATAACACTTTGCTTTTAAAGTAGTGTGCTCTCAATGCTGGTTACATCTGAGGTATTTGTTGAAAACTGTTTAACTGGTCACAGATGGTGAACACCACTAGGCTAGTGATCATTTGAGTTTGAGACCTTTGTCTTAGACAATAGCGTGACCATAATATTTGACACTCAGACCAAGATCCAAGATCTGTCTCATGATCCAGACTCCATTTTTAGTGAATATGGCCCCTGAACCTGTGACCATTTACTACGGTGTCCTAGTAGTCATTGGATCAAATCAACCCATCCTAGTGAAAAATAAATATACTAAAATGTATTTGAGATATAAGTATACTACAAGTACATTTATATACTTAATATAAATACCATGCAATTGTACTGTTGGTATACTAAACTGATACTTAAAGTCTGCTAAATTGGAACAACTTCAGTTATCCAGAAATAGTGCTCAGGTCCAACTTAAGATATACTGAAGTATATTTGATTGTGCTAAAGTGCAACTATTGCAAGTATACTTTAGCGACACTTTAGCATTTATCTAGCATTTAAAGACTGATATTACACAGAGATCATACCATCCTTACTAATATTGATATTACATCACATTTTAGGCTTAAAGGTAGGGTAGGTAGGATTTGGTTAAAAAACTTTTTTTCCAAATTTGTTTAAACTTTCTTTATATATCAATACATAATTAAAATGTAAGTACTCTGAAAAAGAAAGTATGAAAATTGAGTGTCTGTAGACCTCTCACGACTGTTTTAAAGACAGCTCATTATTTCCATTCACTCCACCTTCTCCCTTCTGGGCTCTTTCCAAAGCCACGCCCCCAAAACACACGAACGCGCGAAGCCGACCGCGATCAGCTGAAAGACGCATTATTTACCTGAGATGAGAGGAGAAGAAGGAGCGGAGTGCATGTAGTGACATCATGTCAGAATCACATGTAATAAAAAATCTAACTTTATCATTATGAATATAAACAAATAAGATGTATTTTAGTACTCACTCTCAAGCTAGAATAACGATACTGGTAAAGTTTAAAATACACACACAACACAGTGTCTACGACACACACAGATACAAGATAAAAACATTGGTAGAGTATATAAAAACAAACCAAGGGCCGAAATAAACGTGCAGGTAAAGTTCCCGGTGAACATGGTAAAAGAGTTTAGACAGAGGGTAGTAGCTAAAGCTAACTTAGTTCTAAAAAAAGTTCCTGGATGCGGTGTACCAGCTTTTACACATGCATTTTGTTATCTAAAGTTACATTTTGCGAAATTCAACACGACAGCGATCAACTTGACCTAAGCATATTGAGTATTTATCATCTCTACTAATGGCTCGCTAGGTGTATAACATTGTAACTTTATGCTAAGTAATGTTATGTTAGCTATATTAGGCAGCTACGTGTGCTAGTGAGACATGCTTCATGAAAACATAAACCAAAAAAATGTATAATCAAAATGAAAGATTACCTGTCCAGCAGAAATACAGCCTCGTGAACTCAAACGGGTGCGCCAGGGTTGCCAGGTTTTCACAACAAAATCCGCCCAATTGCTACTCAAAACTAGCCCAAAACAAGCCCAATCGTGTTTCTCTGGTAAAAATCGCATTTGGGGGGTAAAATATGTGTCTTTTTGGCAGGGCTGCCTACTAAAATTCGCAAATCCCCGGGCAAAACATCACATAATTGGGGGGGTCGCTTCAACCCGCGGACATGAAAAACAGCCCGCGGCAACAGTGTTTGAAGTAGCCCGACTTGGCAACAGTGGGGTGCGCGCATGTGGGCAGATCCTGGAGCAAAAGCGGCGGTAGCCATGGTAGCGAGAGAGAGAGTGACAGTCGCCCAAGCCAATCACTTGTTTCGGCCCGAACGAAAATAATGAGCGGCGTTTATTGCAGATTAAAAAGTCTAGAGTCACTCGATTTTTATACTCTCTTTTTCAGAGTACTTACATTTTAATTATGTATTGACATATAAAGACGGTTTAAACAAATTTGGACAAAAGTGTTTTAGATCATACTTACCTACCCCACCTTTAATATTAAGAAATGTGTATTGTGCAATAAAAAGGTACTCCAAATAAAGTTTAATTATAATATTTATATCAGTAAGTCTCAAGCCAGATTTACTAACAGCTTATGCCAGCGCAAACCCTCTTTTGGCATTAAAACACTACTGTCAGGATTTACTAAAGACACCCAGTGATAGATTAGTGCTGAAAGAGCGTGGACAGGGTTATTTTGCGGCTGAACTTATTGCATATGCATTTGTTGGAGTTTCCCTTTCAGATGCAAAATGTATTGGAGGAAAGTATTTAAATGAATCAGGGTGTCTATAAATCAAGTTGATTTACTAAGGTTTGCGCTCGTCAATTTACTGGTGTTTGCCCCATTATTTTCCGCTCCAAAAAAACATGTCTTAAACCAAACGCTAATTACTAGATTGGTTTGGCCATTATGGAAATGATCCGGCTGCATCTGTGTTCTTTCATTTGTGTGTTGTCAGTATATCCACTCCCATCTGTGCTTTTGTGGAATTGCGCTTTCACGCTAATTTACCATTTAGTATGAAAAAACTGTATTGTAAATGCATTACTGTTAACACTCCCAAAATCTGTTGAATATGAATATTTCATACTACATCCTGATGAAACTGCTGTTTGTGTTGTAGATTGTGGATTCTGGTATCTCGAAACAAGCGCTGAGTGAGATTGAAGCGCGCCACAAAGACATTGTGCGTCTGGAGAGCAGCATAAAGGAACTGCATGACATGTTTGTGGACATCGCCATGCTGGTGGAGAGCCAGGTACAGCACACTTTTCATCACACTCATCTGTTTTTCCATCCTTTCATACTGTCATTGTTTTCTAACTTTCCCCTCATTGTCATGTATTTCCCTCTCTTTTTCTGCCTCTATATGTCTGTTCTCTGTAGCATCCTTTCCTCTCTTCCTCTTTGTTCAAACTCGTTCTGTTGGTTTGGTCTCTCGGTTGCTAAGTCATATGCAACTGGTCGGAGTGACTTCCCATCAGCCCTTTCTTTCACATGTGAGTGTAATTAACTCCTCTTTGTTCGTACCTTTTTATTTCCCTTACTGCCTGTTTTCCTCTCATTCATTTTATACAGCCATTACACCTTCAAGAGTTGTTTAGAAGAAACTAAAGTCAATAGCTCTTTTCCAAAACCCAGTGAGCTGCTTTTCTTGACTACATTTTAAGCATCATAGGAACACTGGAGGTGAACAGTCTGCAGCAAAATTATACTATATATAATTATATAAGATGCCTTGATTCGGTCAACGTGTAAAGCAGTATTGCATGTCATTTAAGAAAGAAACGAAGGGCAGAGTCAAGTGAAATGCTAAATTTAAAGTTATTTATAGTACATTAATGTATATTACTTGTAAAGCTCTGGATTTTCAGGCACCTCCTGACCGCTGCAGATTCATTTTGCCGTTGATATTGTTGCCATATAAACGTATAATTCTGAGTCAGAGGATGTGAACAGCCTCGAGCATAATATGCTGATTTGCTTATGAGAAACATTTCTTATCGATGTTGAAAACAGTCATGCTGCAGTGATTCTTTGTCAAAAGAACAGAATTATGAGTGACCATTTGCTGAGGCGTGTTTCAAATCAATTACTTATTAGTTCCTGAGAAGGCAGTTCGCAAGGTTTTGGAGCAGAGCTAAAATAATGATGAAATAAATCCACATGATCTAAAGAGCTCTGATATAATATTGACCAATCCACCATTATTTTGCTTATTAACTGCTTCCTGCTATGGAGGAAAACTGAAAGGTAAGATTGTGGTATTTCTCGAATTAATTCATTTTATTCTAGTCCCTGTTCTACAGAGCGTCAGCATTGAATAAGGGAAATCGGGGCTAGTTGTAACACTTTTTACTCCAGTTTACCCGGCTTGTTTTTGAATACCCATTTCTATATAACCAGCATCTTGACTACAAAAATATCTACATTATTGTACAGGAAAAAAGTTACAGCTCATTAAACACATTGAATGTTTAATACTTGAATCTAGGAGTGGGCGATATGACCAAAATCTTATATCACAATATGAGTCATTTTATTTCACGATAATGATATATATGTCATGATATAGTTAGTTTTGCTTTAAATAAGGTTTTTATGATATCAAAATGTCATATTCTTCATAATTCTTATCACAATTTTCCATATATTTTAAAAAACTATTACTAGCCAAAAAAAACTCTCAAGCTTACTGAAGACGAATAAACGGTGATAAAGAAAGAGCAAAGAAAACTAACTACAACAGAACAAAGACACAAAGGAAAACCTGAAAAGCTTCAAGCACTAGAAATACTACATAAAATGTATAAAGTATTCAAAAAACAGTGCATAGTCTTTACTGTGTAAATTAAATAGACATATTTTCTTATTAAAGTTACAAAAGTGATTTAGTCAAGAGCAGTGAGAGATTTTCTCTCTTTTTTGTTTGTTTGATTAGCATTTATAATGACAGCAGGTCAATTTGGACCCTGTCACTTTAAGACCGACTGCTCGGACCCATTATACTTGTGTGTTGTTCTTTCTCAATTTCTCAGTTCTTTCTCACTTAAAGGGATAGTTCACCCAAAAATAAAAAAAATTCTGCCATCATTTCCTCACCCTCAAGTTGTTCCAAACCTGTATGAGTTTCTTTGTTCTGCTGAACACAAAAGAAGATATTTTGAAGAATGTTTGTAACCAAGCAGAGAGAGCAACTATTGACTACCATAGTATTTTTTTCCCTACTATGGTAGTCAATGGTTGCTCTATCTTCTTGGTTACAAACATTCTTCAAAATATCTTCTTTTGTGTTCAACACAAGAAAGAAACTCATACAGGTTTGGAACAACTTGAGCGTGATTAATGACAGAATTTTCATTTTTGGGTGAACTATCCCTTTAAGACATAAATGACTCTGTTTACTTGCAAATACATGGTGTCTTTGACACATATGTATGCTTATTTAACGGCAAAATCACTCTGTTCAGTTCTCACATGCTCTATGAGCAGCAGCTTCATGTCGTGCGTCTCAGGCCGCGCTGAGAAACAGTCTCTCGAGAGCGTGCAAATAAACTGAAATGAGTCGTCTTTCGCTGCTAATTGAGCTTCAACAGTTTAAAATCACCTGTTTTTAAACCGCAGTGCTTAAAAACGCATGCAAACAATAAGCTTTTGTGACCGCGCAGCACAGCAACGTCACATGAGCGTAACTGCGCTAGAGACGATACTCCAAAATCTCTACCGGTTGACACATATATCGCCCATCCCTACTAGGACCGGAATAACTTTCCTGTGTGTCGACTAGCCCTGGTCTCGACATCTATGCATGAAAGACACCCTATATGTGTGTCCATTGAGTATTTTCTTTTATTTTTCCTTATGTTTCAGGGCAACATGGTTGATAACATTGAAGTGAATGTGGGTAAAGCAGTCGATCACGTTGAAGCTGCAAAGGCTGAAACCAAGAAAGCAGTCAGGTATCAGAGTAAAGCCCGGAAGGTACGGACCTCACCTGCCGCTCAGTCTGACCTATAACAGTCACTGTGGTTTCTGCTGTTTCTTTTTTTCTTCCTTTTTTGCCCCTTTCTCTCTCCTTCTCTCTCTGTCCTCTCTATTTCCTCTTCTTTTGCTCTTTCCTTCTCTCTCTTCCACCCAAAATCCATTTTAGGGTGGTATGATTGACAGGATTGAGTGCAACATGGACCAGTCAGTTGGTTTTGTGGAGCGGGCTGTTGCTGACACAAAAAAAGCCGCTAAATATCAGCAGGAGGCTCGACGTGTGAGTTCATGATAAGTATCAGGCCTGTCCCGTCTGTTCCACCCTTCCCCAAAGACTCTCCGTACTGTGTCCAAACCCTATGACATTACACATAGAGTCACGCGCACACCAACACAAACAAACTCAGCGATTAATACTAATCCTGATACGCCCTGAAACTACTATTGCAGGACTTCAGTATTTCAGGCAATGAAATAAACATTAAGCCATGCCTTCAGTTTTCAAGTCATATTAACGGCAACATCACACACACACAGACACAGCTGAGAAGAACTCGCAGACATTCTGAGTTGAAATGTGAGGAAAAGCGGCACCTTGTGGTGCGAGCGAGAGCTTACCGTGGCTTGTCTCAATCTGTTAGCATGCCAATGTAATGATACAGATAGTATTAAAAACACAGGAAAATTTGCGAGGAAGGGGGAACATAATCAGGAAATTTCCCAAGACGGATTTGAATAACTCTTATAGTAACACAGCTACCCACAGACAAGATCTTATTAGATCTTATCAACATGAAATCTAAACCGACAGTAATTGCTTAATTCACAGTCCTTATTGTGAATGATTCATCTGTGCATGTTTGTACATGTATATACAAATATAAAAACTTGCTCCGCCTCCGAAATGACTTCTCTTCATTGTCATTTGTACAGGTACAACAAGATTTTTTCGGTACTCTTCAAGGTTTTCACATTTATTTTAAAGGGACACTCCACCCAAAAATAAATGAATATTCCGTCATCATTTACTCCGGTTTCAAACCTGTATGGCTTTCTTTCTTCTGTGGAAAACAAAGGAAGATGTTTTTGAAAATGTCAACATTGGTTGGGAACCAAACAACATTGGACAAAAACACAGAAATTTCTCAAAATATCTTTCTTTATTTTCCACATATGAAAGTAAGCCTTACAGGGTGAGTTATTGATGACAGAATTCAAATTTTTGGGTGAACTATCCCTTTAATGAACCTTTTTATAGAATTGCTGTTTGTTTTCTCTATTACTACACATTTAAAAGTTACTATACATTTAAATGTATAGTAATAGAGAAAACAAACAGCATACAATTCTATAAAAAGGTTCATTAAAGGGATAGTTCACCCCAACATTTTTATTAGCCCATGAATTACTCACCCTCAAGTCATCCTAGGTGTATATGACTTTCTTCTTTCAGACGAATACAACCAGAGTTACATAAAAAATGTATTGCCCTTTATTAACCCCCCGGGGCCATTTGGAGTACGTTTATAATGGCTGGATGCACTTTTTTGGGCTTAAATTTTTGGGCTGCCGTTCACTCCCATTATAATGCTTGGAAGAGCCAGGACATTTTTAATATAACTCTGATTGTATTCGTCTGAAAGAAGAATGTCATATATACCTGGGATGACTTGAGGGTGAGTAAATCATGGGCTAATTAAAATGTTTGGGTGAACTAATCCTTTAAAGATATATCATACAAACAAAAGTATACAAAAAAGTTAAAAAATTCTTTCTTTCTTATTCATTCTTCCTTCATTTTCTTTCTTTCTTCAATGCCAGTTTTCTAAACTGTCTATTCCATGAATGCAAGTTTAGTCCTGAAATGAATGTCAGCAAATCTGTGTCAGTTCATTGTTTAATTGTTGTCAGTCTGAGTTGTTTAATTGTTACTCAAATGTTCAAGTAGATGCTAACCGTTGTGTGCATCTGTTTTTTTTTTCCTTCACAGAAAACAATTATTATAGTGTCAGTGGTTTTGGTGATTTTGGCTGTTATTGCTTTAATAGTGGGTTTATCTGTAGGTCTGAAATAAAGTCTGGTGAGTAAATTTCAGAGGAACGTGTTTAAGATTTTGGGGCTGGGAATGTTGTGGGTGTTTGTTTAGCATGCAGATATGAAGCTCTGGTGACCGGGATTTTAGTTGATCTTCTCTAGTCTTCCTCTGGGAAGTCCAGCATGCCTTGTTTGGGCTTTGGGGTGTCCTGGGCATCTGTTGGTTTAGTTGTAGTGTTCATTTTTAGGTTCTCTGTGTGTTTTGGTTCTGTTGGGCTCTGGTGTTTGTTCTGATGGTGAAGGGTTGAAGTCATTAGATGTTTGCTGTTGGATTAATGGATCGTGTTTGTTTCGTCTCTTGTAGAAGATGATCATACTGGGTGTGATTGGTGCTATTGTGCTCATCATCATCATCATCGTCATCCTCACACAGGTTCTATGATAACCTCTCCATCAGCACATCTCCTCTGTGGCTGCTCACCAACTCTCCTTTATTGCAGCTGATCACTTCCTCCTCTCCTCTTCATCCTCCCTGTTCTTCCTCGGAGTTATGAAGCAAGATGCTCCGCCCCCTCCGCCTGTGGCCCCTCCCTTCATCAGCACAAACCAATGGGAAACTACTCTGCTGGAACCTGAGCGATGGTTAAGGAAATAGATTTTTTATTTTTTTGTAAGGACGTGATGGGAAATGTTTAAGGAACTAATACTACATGCCAGGAATGGCTTTTGAAGGAAGAATATTTTAAATACATGGACAAATCAATGAGCACCGAATAAGGGATTTTTATGAGACTTACAAGGGAAACATAAACTCCATTTCATGCCTTAATGTTTTTATTGTTTTAGCTTGTGTTCTTAAGAACCCCTCAGACTTCAATGGCTACATCTACTGGATGAGCTACTAAAATGTTTTTGATCAAAATGGCTCAGAAGTGTTATTTTACTTCTGCTCAAGGACCCTGTGAAATGAACACAATAAGCTAAGCATTGATTGGTTGTCCAGAATTGAAGCGCACATCTCTATGTTTTTTAATGTGATTACCTTCTGTATGGGAAAACCAGATTTAACCAAATGAATAAAATACATTATATATTTTCTAAGTATGTTGTAAATCCATGAGAAGCTAATGGATGTATTTGTGGGGATCATGGTCAGAAAACTGCTATTTATGCTAGAAATATTCAAGCTTTTCTCTCTTTTTTTGGTCATTTCATTTGCTTACTGATTAATTTTTGCTGGTGATGCACCACCTCAATATTTAGCAACTATGGTTTGAATAGTTTTAATGGGTTTAAATATTATAAGTATAGGTTCTCAGTAGTCAAATTCTTAAACTATTATCGCTTATGTTTCAAATATAATTGCATCACACCATATTCAGAGCACTCTTGTGTTTCATGTGCGAAGAACAATATTTTTTAAGTAAAAAAATGGATTACAATGATTTTTACCCATATCAGTTGAATTATGTTTATTTATCCAAACATTTACCTAAATTTTTTTAACCATGTAGTCACTTCTTTTAAATATATATATTTAAAAAAAAAAAAAATATTTATTTTATCAAGGGGAATGACAGTTTAACAGTGTTGGGGAAAAAGTGCAGTGCAGGGACTCAAATTCTGAATTTTCTAAGAAAATGCATTAAATTATTTAGGAAAAAGTACATCGAGAAAGAATATTTCAATAAAAGCTACATAGGGTATACTGCTTATTTTATTCAATATAACTTAAAGGTACACTATGTAACTTATTTCAATTTTGTTAATTTTGAACAAAAAATTTAGTCAATATATCATCAATCCTTCCTTCTTCCAAAGTGTGTTTTTGTCTTACCCTGTGTCATTATGGTAAGCCTATTTTAAGTGTGTATATTTTTGATCAGACGGGGTGGTTTTTGCAGGAAATGACCGGCATATCCGTAAATAGAGAAATGTTGCTCTGGCTAGTGTGACGTGTGTCTGATCTGTTGTCGAGTTGTCACAGCGAGTGATCAGGTTGATATGGAGCGCTCTAAATCCCCAACCTTCGGAGAATCACATGTTTTAAACAAACGCTCAACAGAGGAAAGTCTGCTGGCAATAACGCTCGTTATAAAACCAGAATCAACATGGCTTGGCTTTTTTCCCTCAAAACTGATGGATTTTAAATGTAAATGATGTGGAGATGTTTTATTACTCAACAGGTGAGTACGGTATTTTATTGAACAATAGTTCATTGTAAAGCCTTATCTATTGTGAAGGCTCGTTTCATTATGGTTGTAGCACTGTCCTGGAATGTATTTTTAAAGGGTTAGTTCACCCAAAAATGAAAATTCTGTCATTAATTACTTACCCTCATGTCGTTCGACACCCGTCAGACCTCCGTTCATCTTCGGAACAGAAATTAAGATATTTTAGTTGAAATCTGATGCCTCTGAAAGTCCTCCATTGGCTCAATGGCACTCTACACTCTCAAGACCCTTAAAAGGTAATAAAGACGTCGTTACGAAGTCCATCTCACTACAGTGGTTCTAAAATAACTTTATGAATTGGCGACAATAGTTTTTGTGCGCAAAAAAACCCTAAATAACGACTTACATAGTGATGACGATTTCAAAACAAAGCATCATGAAGCTTCGAAGCGTTATGAATCACTGAGCCGAATGATGATTCGGATCGCGTGTCAAACCGCCAAACTGCTGAAATTTGGCGATTCAAACCGCTGAATCGACTCAGTGATTCATAACGCTTCGAAGCTTCATGATGCTTTGTCTTTACGGCCGCGAAGATCCGCGACTATTACGCAGGAATGAGAAAATAGTTCCTAGCCATATAGGTGTAGAAAATCGCAACTTTTCATTTTCAGTTGGTCTTAGCACACGATGTAACTGTAGCAGAGTCAAGTTTTAAATAGGAAAAATATTGAAAGTGTCTTTGGTCATTTTTTGATTGAGATGCTAATGGACTGATCAGAATCAATGATGTATGCTAAGCTATGCTAAAAGTGCTACCGCCAGATACAAAGATCGGCTGAATGGATTCAAAAACGGTACAACTCAACTATTTAACTCTAGGGGACTTGTAAAATGAGCCTATTTTCAAAAAAAGTGGAGTGTTCCTTTAAGCCCTAAAAATACAATGCATTAAAATGCAAGAACAGGTAAAGCAATGCACTTTTTTTTTTTCAAGTAGTACAATTCAACAAGCTTTTTTGTTTCAAATACATTTGGCACTATTTTACTTCCATACACTAGACTAGCAGGTCAAAAGTTACGTAGTGTACCTTTAAGATGTTATTGTGATGAATGAGGACATGTTGCTGTCCTGGATGACATCATATCAGTACAGTGTCATTTTAGGACAAGGCCTAAGTGTTGACAATATATAAAGTAACATCACCTGTTTAGGCTGAACCGAGTCACAGTAAGGTGACTTTTTACGCAAAAAAAGCAGAATCATGTTATTAGGAAGCACAGCTTCGTCTGTGGTTTATACTATGAGCCAATGACACACATGATGTGTATATGAGTGATCTCTCTTTCTTAAACACACAGGCCCTAAACCTAAGCTTTTCCTTTGTTTTATTCCTCTTTCTCCCCTTTGTCAATTTAAAAGAATTATGCACGATTTTTTTATAAGCAACTTAATTGAATTACTTTCTCCTGTTCTCTTATTTGTTTTCGCTGTCTCACTGATATCCATCTTTCTCTCTGTAGAAGAAAATGATGATCATGCTTTGCTGTGTGATTCTGGGGATTGTTGTGTTTTCTTACCTTTACAGCTTCTTTTCTTAATGGTAAGCATTCACATTCATATACAGTATTCACATATGTAAGGGAAACTGTAAGTTTGTGGAGCCATCCGCCTGATTTCACAAATGTGTGTTTATTGAATTTTTGAATAATGTCCTCCAAACTAAAATTCCAGAGAATGATAATGCATATCATTATCTCTGGTAATCAAATGAACACAACAAAACCACTGACATGTATTCATAACAGTCAAATATACCGTATAGCCTAATGAAGGTACATTTTAAAAGAGAGGCTATTGTTGATTCAGGATTATTGGGACATTTCCCCAATTATTGTTTATATATAAATACACACACATTCATGTATATATTTAAGAAATATTTGCATGTATATACTGTATATACATTTATATAATCTATAATATATATAAATATAAATGTTTTATAAATAAAAATAATATTTTTTTCTTAAATATATACATGCTTGTGTGTGTATTTATATATAAATAATAATGAACAGAGTACACACACATATGTAAACACAAACTTTTATTTTGGATGTGATTAATCGCGATTAATCTTTTGACAGCCCTAGTTTCTATTATTTAAATCAATCTCTTTCATTGTTTAATGAACTCAAAATTTTAAAGCAACCAGGTAACTTACTTTTTGATGGTAAATCAACAATCATGTTTTACAGTGATACACTGAGAAGGTTGCTGCTTTAAATTTTTAAGTACAATCAACTTGGATGCTTGTCCTTTCAACTTAAATTATATTAAACAGACTTGATATTAAAATGTGTTGAATCTTCTATAACTTGTAAAAAAGTTGGAATTTGCTTAACTTATTTTGATGAGTTAAAGCAATGTAAAAACATATGTTGTCATAATTTATTGATCATATAATTTTTTACATTGTATAAATATTGTTATTAAATGGTTAACTCGCTCCATCTGTGTGCTCATCTCAAATTGTCACTCTTACAATCTTTCAGGCTGAAGTGACCCCGAGACTATGCTCAGCCAGCTCCCCTTATATCTCCTGCTCTTCTTCAGTCTTCTCAGTTTGAGCTATGATTCCAAGAGAAGCATTTGCTGTGTATTGCTCTTCAACCAGACAAACCCCTCTTCACACAGAGTGACTGAAGACCAGCGCCTCCTGCCGCACAGCAACACAACACTTCTGTGCTTCTCAAGCAAGGACAATTACTACTGAAAGGAGATATATATACTTTTTTTTCTATTTCTTTGTAGGTGGTTTTTCTGGTTAGTTTTTTCTCGTAGTCATGTGTCAGTCTAATAGGAATGAAAACTATTATTGTTTGGTTGTATGTTTTTGCGCTTTGTGTGTTTTTTTTGTTTGCGTCTTTTGAATGCCCAGCACTTGTTGTCTTACATGTCATGTGTTATGTAGACTAGCTATCTATTAAAACAAGACCTTAAGAAATCGGTTTTGTTGGAATTTTCTATAATGTCCATATAGGGTTAGTCTTAGAAAAACTGCGTTATGCTGTTTTCACGTGCAATCGGAATTATCCTGAATAGTGAATAATAGCCTACTATTAAAAATCGGACATGAACGCCCTCTCAAGTCAAAATTTGAATGCTATGAGCTCGTAGTCACAACTTCAGAAGTGGGAAGTAGGACATTTCCGATAGCACGTGAAGGAAGCAATTGTATATATCATATATATTTGACTTTTTTATTTTTTATAAATCACAATAAAACAAACAAATAATTACATTGAAACAATTTAATTAATCCAAAGGGGATTTAAAAAACATATCCAAAAGAGAAATTGTTTTGAAGGCTTTCTTGTTTTTAAAGATTTGCACAAGAGTCATTCATTAACCTCATCAATAAACCATCTTCACTTATGAATGAAAAACTTTCCAAGACATAACGATAAATACATTTAATTAGGCCTATTTCCAGACACCAAACCTAATTTTTAATAACTTCACAGTATAAGGGGTGGGAGTTCAACCTCCCTGCACCATAACCAGTTCAGCACCTAACATGATCTAAATATTCAATATTTGTTTCACACACGCACGCACGCGCACACACACACACACACACACACACACACACACACACACACACACACACACACGGTCAGAATTGTTGACACCCTTGGTAAATATGAACAAAGAAGCCAGTAAAAATAAAATAGAATAATTATTCACATCAAAATTCATTCTCATTTAAATTTTTGAAGTGCGCAAAATACATTTAGTTTGACGTGGATTTAATCCCCATCAGCGACCAATCAGGATACAGACACCCTTGGATGTTTTTGAATGATGGCAGGTGGCTTTTGACTTGGCTGATTTACAAGACAATAACTATTATAATGCCTTCGCTTTAATCCTCGGCTGCTTACAACAAAAAGAAAATCAACCAATGAGTTTTCGGAGATTGTATGCGTCCGCTGATATTTCAACAAAAATATTCTTGCCACTAATAGGCTGCTATAATGACCCGATTTCCACACCGCAGCCAATAAACTGCCCGTTATAAGCAACAATTCGAACATGTATTGGCTCCCGTGATATAATGAACGAACGGAAGGCGTTGACAATAAAAATATTCAGTGTGATTGGCGTCGCTCTCACCCAATCATCTTTCCTCTACTTTGCATTACCGCTACCTCATTGGCTGTTCATTTCGGGGGCGTGTCGTACGAGTAGATAGTAGTGGTGTGTGTGTATCATGACAATCTGAAAATGGCGGATGAAAGCGGATTGATTTAACTTTATCGTACAAAAATAAGAATATCAAGTCAAAAACGACACCTTTGCACAGAATGAATTTGCAGTCCAACGGGAATTTCTAAGCCTGTTCCCACAAAGCGACCCGTCACTATCGGCAGAAAACGTAAGTTGTAGGCTAGGTATTGTTTAAAGGTCTTTTTTGTTTTGTTTCTAGCAGGCTAACAGGCTAGCGCGGGTTGTCAATGGAAATGCTAGTGGATTAGCCGGTTAGCCTCCACTGTCAGGGGCTTGACTCTGCTACTGTAAACTCACCGTATGCTTTTCAGCAACAGAGCCGACACAACTGAGCCTTGTGATGAAAATAAGCCAGTTAAATTAAAGTTGAATTTTATTAGCATTACCGGTTATCGGTCAAAAATAGTGCAGCGTTCGCTCAGGCTAGCAGCTTCAAACCAGAGGAGCTTCAACTGTAATAAATGTCAGATATCTGTCACTGTTTGTTTACTTTATGAGTAGCGGATGGAAGATGTTCAATTGCTTGGGATTTAAGATGCGTAGTTTCGTTGTGATTTATTGTTTCAGGAATGGGAAGTTTTTGGGAAGACAACGGAGCATTTAAACGGGCTCTGTTGTTAGATCACATCGCACTGCTGATTATAAAGATTGTGTCTCAAAGCCTAACGTTAGTGAACCGCCTACCTAGACAGCATTCATCTCCCTCTTAATGCCCAGAATGCTTTCAGATATGCAGCTCAATAGTTTTTAAGACACATGAACAACATTAATATCATTTTTTTCTGACGACTACATATTCTGTGGAGTATAGTTTTTTTTAATATAACGGTTGTTATTTAAGTAGGTGATCAATAGGTGCTTTAAAAAATGAAGTCGTGTCTTCCCGTCATTCAGCTGCATTGATTCATTAATGCAGTTATACTCGCTGCACCTGGTGTCATTTATTATGGGCGCACTGCAAGAAACGCTCTTCTAATTTATCCCTTCTTTTTTTCAGAGCATGGAAGAGAGCTCACGTTATAGCAAACGCCTGGTAAGTTTCTCATTTACTCATCGACTATTATGCAAAGCAAAGCGCTGTCAGGGGAACATTTGTGAGCAGTTTTAACCGAGCTGTAATGCGTTATCCTGCCGACAGCTTGCGCTCTAGGCCTGACGTCACACCCGAGGGGTTTGTTGATATTACAGTGAACACGCCCAAGGGAAGAGACTGTCAAAACCTTAGTCTCATATGTACACTGCGTTATCACAGCAAAACAATACATGTTAACTTTTGTTAAATATTTGCTTTAAATGGGGTTGCACCCTTTCTGATGTTCATATTTGAAAGCTAGAAAAGCATCTGTTCTCGTCAGTGTGTGTTGTAGTGAAAGATAATATTTTATCTACGTCTGGCTTCCCAGATACATACATGTGAATCAAGATGATTTTAGCAAAAATGGCCTTTGCATTTCTATGTTAATCTGACTTTTGTTTCCTCAACCCCTGTTTTCAGCGGACTGGCACACGGCGGCGTTACCAGGATGATGGAATTTCAGATGATGAGATTGAAGGGAAGAGGTCCTTTGACCTTGACGAGAAACTCAGAAGTGACAGATACAACTCTGATCTGGTCAAAATTATGGATGGGAAAGGTGCGTGTAAAACCTGTTTAGTTCCTGCACTGAGTTTTGGTTTCTCTTATACTTTCCAACAATATTGTAAGATTTTTCTTTGCCACTGCCACCTTTGATTTTGGTTGATGCAGCATTTTATGTAAAGCTGCTTTGAAACGCTTTAAATTGTAAAAAAAAAAAAAATGCTATTAAAAAAATCACTGATATACAGCACATTTGGAGATCCTAGTTAAAGGGATAGTTCACCCAAAAATGAAAATTAGCCCATGATTTACTCACCCTCAAGCCATCCTAGGTGTATCTGACATTCTTCTTTCAGACGAATACAATCAGAGCTTTATATAAAAAAATGGCTAATTCAAGCTTTATAATGGCGTCCCGAAATTTGAAGCCCCAAAAAAGTGCATCCATCCATCATAAAAGTACTCCACATGGCTCCGGGGTGTTAATAAAGACCTTCTGGAGCGAATCGATGGGTTTGTGTAAGAAAAATATCCATATTTAACACGTTATAAAGTAAAATATCTATCTTCAATCGGACTGCCTTCCATATTCAGCTTATGAAAAATGCGTAACTGGGGTGATGACGTTGGACGTAGCGTAAAATTTTTGAACTGCGAGAGGCCGTTGCGCTTTCATCGTAAGTTGAATACGGAAGGCGGTCTGGCGGAAGCTAGATGTTTTACTTTATAACGTGTTAAATAGGGATATTTGTCTTTCAAAAACACGTCTTCGCCTCAGAAGGCCTTTTATTAAAGGGATAGTTCACCCAAAAAGGAACATTTCGTCGCTGCCCGATGAAACTCACGTATGTCCAAAACGCTTACTTTTCAGGAAGTGAAAAAAACACAGTATTTCAAAAGCAGTTGAATGTAGCGTTGTCATACTTGGTACGGCATCTTTACATGTAACCATATTCTTCCCAGTGTAATGATATAATCCACATTTGACCAAAATTGAGTTTAAATGGACATACGTGCATATTTTACAGTAACGGTGGTCGATACGCGTTCATCCGATCATTAATTAGAATGGCCAAGTCGCGTTTCATATTGACAGAGGAATACGTGCTGGACATTCTCAGCCTCTGGCAAGCGGTGATAGCAGTATGAGTGAGGCATGTTCTAGTGACAATCATGACAGTAGCATTACAGGCTATAATTTGATCAGTTTGACTAAGAAAAAAGAGGCTGAATCTTATCAATGAGACCGAGTTTATTTACATACTAGCAAGCAAACTAATCTGTGAAGAACTAGATTAGAACTAAACTGTGGAGAGCTTCAATGTCGTACTTTCGGCTATCCTGTGCTGAGCTTCGATGAAACAACTTCACGAGACCGGCGAGATGCTTCCACAGGGCGGGAGATACGCGGCGTGATTGACAGCTTTGACACCAAATGGATATACGTGAAAATCAGATGACATGATTTCACAACTTTTCATTGGCCATTTAGATATGTGACGCATACTGTATACGGAAATGAACCTGGACATTCAATCCGTCGAAAAATCTCAAAATCTGCAAAATGGACATACGTGGTTTTCATCGGACAGCGACGATTTGATGTTTATCTGCTTATCCCCAGGGCATCCAAGATATAGGTGACTTTGTTTTTTTTGAGTAGAACACAAATGAAGATTTTTAACTCAAACCGTTGCAGTCTGTTAGTCGTATAATGCATGTCTATGAGAGTAAAACAATCATGTACAGACAAATCAACAAATTAAACCCTGCGGCTCGTGACGACACACTGATGTCTTAAGACGCGAAACGAACGTTTTTTTTTTTTGAGAAACCGAACAGCATTTACCTCTAACACAACACTATGTCCAACAGCTTTGAGCACGGTCTCACTTCCGGTGAGTGAGGTCTGTACACGATCTGGCGTAGTTTTTCGGCTATTCGACATAGTGGTGTATTACGACTGACAGACTACAATGGTTGAAGTAAAAAAATCTTCATTTGTGTTCTATAGCAACAAAGTCACCTATATCTTTGATGCCCTCGGGGTAAGCAGACAAACATACAATTTTCATTTTTGGATGATCTATCCCTTTAACCCCCCGGAGCCGTGTGGAGTACTTTTATAATGGATGGATGCACTTTTTTTTGGGCTTCAAATTTTGGGCTCCCATTCACTGCCATTAAAATGCTTGGATTAGGCAAGACATTTTTAATATATCTCTGATTGTATTCGTCATATACACCTAGGATGACTCGAGGGTGAGTAAATCATGGGGTAATTTTCATGTTTGGGTGAACTAATCCTTTAACTGTGTATGGTATTCTCTGCAGACTTAACCTTGGAATACATCCAACGGGAGGGACTCCGGGACCCCATTATCTTCAAGAAAGCAGATGGTCTTGGCATAAAGTATGGCTCATAACATCATGCCAGTTCGTACAGCTGTTTGCTTCTCTTTATCATTTGAAGCTGTTTATATTATCTGGGTTTTTTTTGTAGGATGCCTGACCCGGACTTCAGTGTCAGTGATGTGAAATTGTTTGTGGGTAAGAAAAAAGTTTTTGTTCCTCTCACACTTTAAACATTTGTATTATCAGTAACGGCTGCTAATATTCGCACTCCTACCTTTACTCTGATAGGCAGTCGCAGGATGGTCGACGTGATGGATGTGACCACTCAAAAAGGCATTGAGATGTCAATGGGTCAGTGGAGGAGATACTACGAGACGCCGCCATCTGAGCGTGAAAAGCTGTATAATGTCATCAGCCTTGAATTCAGTCACACAAAACTAGAGAATCTAGTCAAGAGACCTGCCTCGGTACGTGCACGCTCAAATAGTGGTCAACCAATTTATAATTTTTGCTGATTAATCTGAGCCAATAACAGCTTTTGGGAGTGGTGGATATTGAAAAAAGACACTGTGATATCAGCTAATAATGGGTTTTTATGATTTTGGAGGGTTATGGAGGGCATAATTATGAATATGGGCTGTGATAAAAACAGATGAAGCATGTATGCTATATTTTACTATATTTTATTGATAGTTGGTTAATCAGCAAAATACATTTTCGGTTGAGCTCTACAGTCTACCCAAACAAAAATGCCTTTTTTGTGTCCACAAAATGGTTTCTTTATGTGTTGGCTTGTGTTTTCATTAGGTTGATATGATTGACTGGGTGGACAACATGTGGCCACGTCATCTTAAAGAAAGACAGAGAGACTCCACCAATGCCATTATAGACATGCAGTACCCTAAAGTACAGAAGTAGGTTGTTCCATTTTGTTCTCTTTTGAAAGTTAGGGTTAATCCAAGTGTGCATTCAAGTCGTTTGATGCACATACATACATACATTCATGCACGCACGCACGCATTCACACGCGCACGCACGCGCACACACACACACACACACACACACACACACACACACACACACACACACATACGCATACAGTGAGGAAAATAAGTATTTGAATACCCTGCTATTTTGCAAGTTCTCCCACTTAGAAATCAAGGAGGGGTCTGAAATTGTCATCGTAGGTGCATGTCCACTGTGAGAGACATAATCTATTAAAAAAAAATCCAGAAATCACAATGTGATTTTTTTTAAACTATTTATTTGTATGAGACAGCTGCAAATAAGTATTTGCACACCTGTCTATCAGCTAGAATTCTGACCCTCAAAGACCTGTTAGTCTGCCTTTAAAATTTCCACCTCCACTCCCATTTATTATCCCAAATTAGATGCACCTGTTTGAGGTCGTTAGCTGCATAAAGACACCTGTCCACCCCATACAATCAGTAAGAATCCAACTACTAACATGGCCAAGACCAAAGAGCTGTCCAAAGACAATAGAGACAAAATTGTACACCTCCACAAGGCTGGAAAGGGCTAATTGCCAAGCAGCTTGGTGAAAAAAGGTCCACTGTTGGAGCAATCGTTAAAAAATGGAAGAAGCTAAACATGCCTGTCAATCTCCCTCTGACTGGGGCTCCATGCAATATCTCACCTCGTGGGGTCTCAATGATCCTAAGAAAGGTGAGAAATCAGCCCAGAACTACACGGGAGGAGCTGGTCAATGACCTGAAAAGAGCTGGGACCACCGTTTCCAAGGTTACTGTTGGTAATACACTATGACGTCATGGTTTGAAATCATGCATGGCACGGAAGGTTCCCCTACTTAAACCAGCACATGTCCAGGCCCGACTTAAGTTTGCCAAAGACCATTTGGATGATCCAGATGAGTTTTGGGATAAAGTCATGTGGTCAGATGAGACCAAAATAGAACTTTTTGGTCATAATTCCACTAAACGTGTTTGGAGGAAGAAGAATGATGAGCACCATCCCAAGAACCCCATCCCTACTGTGAAGCATGGGGGTGGTAGCATCATGCTTTGGGGGTGTTTTTCTGCACATGGGACAGGGCGACTGCATTGTATTAAGGGGAGGATGACCTGGGCCATGTATTGCGAGATTTTGGGGAACAACCTCCTTCCCTCAGTTAGAGCATTGAAGATGGGTCGAGGCTGGGTCTTCCAACATGACCCGAAGCACACAGCCAGGATAACCAAGGAGTGGCTCTGTAAGAAGCATATCAAGGTTCTGGCGTGGCCTAGCCAGTCTCCAGACCTAAACCCAATAGAGAATCTTTGGAGGGAGCTCAAACTCCGTGTTTCTCAGCAACAGGCCAGAAACCTGACTGATCTAGAGAAGATCTGTGTGGAGGAGTGGGCCAAAATCCCTCCTGCAGTGTGTGCAAACCTGGTGAAAAACTACAGGAAACGTTTGACCTCTGTAATTGCAAACAAAGGCTACTGTACCAAATATTAACATTGATTTTCTCAGGTGTTCAAATACTTATTTGCAGCTGTATCATACAAATAAATAGTTAAAAAAAAAATACATTATATACATGTATGTATACATGTATACATACATTGTGATTTCTGGATTTTTTTTTATTTAGATTATGTCTCTCACAGTGGACATGCACCTACAATGACAATTTCAGACCCCTCCATGATTTCTAAGTGGGAGAACTTGCAAAATAGCAGGGTGTTCAAATACTTATTTTCCTCACTATATATATATATATATATATATATATATATATATATATATATATATATATATATATATATATATATATATATATATATATATATATATATATATATATATATATATATATATATATATATATATATATATATATACGCATTATATATTTTGTACACATTTTGTACACATACATTTTGTACACATTGTACACATTATATATATATATATATATATATATATACAAGCATACATACCGGTCATTTGCCAGCACTGACAATTTAGAGCTGATCTTGTTTTTTTGCTGTGCAATATTTGACCGGAAGGGTGATTTATTTTTGTCAGTTACGGCTTGTTAGGTCTAACATTCTGCCAGCTTTGAATCAGACGCTGATGCAGTGCAGTAAGATTACATTTATTTTAATGAATTCTTGAGAAAGAGAGATACCAGACAGGTTTTTTTTTCCTTCTCTTTTTTCCCCCCACCCTCCTGTTTTTTCATATTTGTCCAATACAGAATTTGTTCTACTTTGTTCATTTTTATTTTATTTATTTATTCATGCTCATTTAAATGCGTTGGTAATACAACGTACAATTTGTCTTGCCAATAGCACTCTTTTGATTTTGAGAGCGGGAGAGGGAGGGATTACCTGAATCTGCAGAATCGCTCTACTAACAATGGTTTTGAAGTAAATAAACGCACAGCTTCAGTGATGTTGATGAGAAATGTATAATGTAGCGAAGTTCTAATATTAATAAAAGTCGTGGGGCAGCATTCAAGTATCTGTGCTCCTGAATGTTTGCACAATCTCAATCTCTGTGTGTGCGTGTCAATGAAAGCAGCGCATTAGTATAGAACAGCAATTAAACTGCCTGGAAATACCTGTGCATTTAACGGTTTGAATGTACACCTTCCAACCAATCAGAATCGAGTATTCAGACAGACCATGGTATAATTCCCATTTAAACAGTTTTGTTTTAACGCTAAATTGATTTGTGAAGATTGTTCACACCAGCCGTGTGTGTGTGTGTTTTCAGGTATTGTCTGATGAGTGTGGAGGGATGCTTCACAGATTTCCACATAGACTTTGGCGGCACATCAGTCTGGTATCACATCCTTAGGGGAGGGAAGGTGAGTCCTGTCTTAAAGGCACAGCACTATGTTGTGTGCTGACTTGGTATTCAGTGAGGAGTGGGCTAGTATTTAATTCTGAACTGTGTACCATTAACAAAAATAGTGTGTGAAACAGAATCAAAATGCAGTACTAAATATTTCAAACAGTGTTGCGTTACATTGAGACCTCCACTTGTTGATTAAATAAGTTAAGAAATATATCATGACTGTAAATATTTAGAGTCAAGTGGTATATTAAAGGTCAGGTCAAGCACATTGCATTGTGGGACATGGTAATGCATGCATAGTCTTCTGTTGTATACTGCATGCTTTGGCAATGTAGCAATCATCGCTACTGCAGAAATAATGATAGTATGGTAGCAAGCTATTGTAAAAATACACTATGGTTCAAAAGTTTGGGGCTGGTATCTTTTTCTTATGTGTGTACATTTTAGCGTCATCTAGGCGGTGAGGTTGCGAATTGCAACTGCCCACCACTCACCCCTTCCTTTCAAAGCATATAGAGAAGCTACGGTGGCCGACACAGGACAAAGATGCCGTCGTCTGAGATGGCAGAGAGTAGCTAGCCCTCTAGAAGTTTGTCCGTTTAGGGCCACTGTAGAAACATGACGGCACAAAATGGCGACTACACTGTAAGAGAACCCACGGTGTATGTAGATATAATTGACTCATTCTAAGGTAATAAAAACATAACGGTTCATTATGAAAGGTCTTTATACAGCACTGAAAACATTATGTATATTATATTGCATTTCTGTCAATAGATCCTCATAAATATTACCTTTTAAAGGCTGCATTTATTTGATCAAAAATACAGTAGAAATTGTAATATTACAATACAACAAAACGATGCAATTTAATATATATGAGTATATCAATGTCATTTATTTCTGTTACTCTTCAGTGTCACATGATCCTTCATAAATCATTCTAATATGCTGATTTGCTGCTCAAGAAACATTTATAATCATCAATGTTGCATTTTTTCAGGGTTCTTTTGAAGAATATTTAGATATTTATAAAAAAGAACTGCATTTAATGTATTACTGCTGAATAAAAGTATTCATTTCTTTTTTTTTTTTAAACTTACTGACCCCAAACTTTTGAACGGTAGTGTAGCTTGCTTTCTTAAAACCATTAAATGTGAGAATCTTTTTCTTTCTCAGCTCTAATTGCTGTATGATTATTTTGTATCAGCCTCTCCCTGTCAAATCCTCTTGTTTCCTGTAATTGCAGCATTTATATAAAAATATGGGTCAATCTATCTCTCTGGTATTTCGTAATTACCTGTCCCTATTGACTTTGTTGTGCTGAATGATCTCAGGTGTTCTGGCTGATCCCGCCCACACCTCAGAACCTGGAGCTCTATGAGAACTGGGTGTTGTCAGGGAAGCAAGGTGACATCTTTCTCGGCGATAAAGCCACCGCATGCCAACGGATTGAACTGAAGCAAGGCTACACATTCATGATCCCCTCAGGTACACACATGTGGAATCTTATGATGCTTCAATTGCTTTATCTAGGAAGCCTGCTGGGTGTTCTGGGAGCAAACCACTGTGTCTTTGTTTGTAGGGTGGATCCATGCAGTATACACTCCAATGGATACTCTGGTGTTTGGGGGTAATTTTCTGCACAGCTTTAACATTCCCATGCAGCTTAACATTTACAACATTGAGGAACGCACACGGGTGAGCGCATACACAATCACACATTTGATTATTCATTCCACTAGGGGTGTGTCGAGACGGTTAGCTCACGAGATGAGACACGAGATTGGGTTCACGAGAACGAGACAAGATTTTTACACAGTTTAAGAAATCTCAATGACGAAATACGTGACTAGAAAAAGAGTCTGCAGGTGCATTTGAAATGTTTTAAGTCATCTTGTAATGAATTTTATTTTGGTTCTACTTTCTGAGTATAAATTATCATAAGACAACAATAGGCCTATACAAGCAATGTAAAAGGTTTTGCCACAAACTCAACTGACTGGCTTCTCTCCTGTATTATTTCATGAGTCCAATTTTTTTTCTTCAAGCTTGATACAGAGTAAAGAGATGGTTACAACTACACAGCCCAGCCTAAGATAGCTTTCATATTGAGAGATATTCGCATGCATCAGGGAGCCGCTTTCAAAATGCGCGGTATTGAAATTGCGCTTCAATGCAACCTCAAGTTTACTTTCGCTTTCAATTTTGCGATCGTGCGTACTCCGTGTATAGAGAGCGGAGGTGCTGAATGGGCATTCTACAAGAGAAGACATTTGTCAGACACTCTGTTGCGCAACGAACGAGTCCTCCGCCATGTTCCTGTCAGTAATTTCGTCACGCGATCGGTATACTCTCTGATTCTTACTCGTGTTGGATGGAATTGATTTCTATAAAAAGCAAAACGACGTAGCGGTGGCATATTCTAGCCTAACTTCATCATCAAACGCCGTCATGGTGATATCGTGCGAGACCGCTTTTCACCTCGTCACATTTTAATCTGGCAAGAGATCTCCTCACACTCCTACATTCCACTGATTCCCATTTGCGAACTGTTTCTGACTGTGTCTATGGTTTATCTGTGCAGGTCCCTGCTAAGTTTCGCTACCCTTTCTACTTTGAGATGTGCTGGTATGTGTTGGAGCGTTACTTGTACTGTCTGACCAACACATCTCACCTCACACCTGAGTTCCAGAAGCACTCGCTGGGCATTGGTCAGTACACATCCTTTTTTTATATATATATAAATATATGACTGTTAATGTTTACAAAATCACCTCAATTATGGGTGTAACGGTACACTAAATCAGCGGATTGGTATATACCCTTTGTTTTGATTATTGTTTGCAATATCAAAATATATTGATATCTGCGCACAGAAGTTCCTCATGGGCAGTGGTTAAAACAGTGCTGCATTAGACAAATAAGTGTATTGTTACACCCTAACATCAAAGCAACTGTAATTAAACAGGCGCATCTGTTTTGTGCTTCACAGGGCTGAAAAAGGAAGATGTGATCAAACAAGGGGAATTTGATGGTGATGCAGGAAATGAAGAGAAAGAGGATGTGGATGTGGAGGTGAAGGTGAAGGTGAAGGAGGAGCCTGAGGATGAGGCAGCACTCACCCCTCCGGCTCGTCCAGGGGTGAAAGTTCACCTGACACCCCTTGAGCTTGAGGGGCTTTGGGGATTAATACAGAAGTTGGAGGATTTGCCAGCACACAAAAAATGTGTTCCAGCAGGCATCAGAAATGCTCCAGCACTGCTCAGTGACATAAAGGTACAAACATAAATGCCATGTGGCCATGGTAATACTTTTTTATAAACAAGCGCATTGATAATTTCTTTTCTATCTGCGCCAACAGACGCTGCTAGAGGAACATGCCAATGATAACCCCAAATTGTCTTACACTGGAAAACCAATTGTTAAATGGCCCAAAAGGGTAGGTTATACACCTGTTCTAGGACCACCGTCCTTACATCACAGACCAGGAAGTAAAAATGTGTCCGCTTCTGTCTGCAGCCCTCGTGGTATCAGCCACCGCCGCCTCCTCTGCCTCTGCTTTACCGCCCACGCGCTCCTGGTTCAGCCCCCGTGTTGCCGCCGGTTCCTCGGCCCGTGAAGCCATCTTCCTCCATCTCTGCTCTGAGACGCAGACGCGTACGCTGCAAACGCTGCGAGGCCTGTCTGCGCACTGAGTGCGGCGACTGCAACTACTGTAGGGACATGAGGAAGTTTGGAGGACCTGGCAGACTCAAGAAGAGCTGTGTTCTCCGACAGTGTCTTGCCGTGAGTATCTGTGTTCAGCAGGGCCAGACTGGGACAAAATATAAGACCAGGAAATCGCACACTCATCCAGGGCATCCCACACACCCACTAGAAATTATGAAACCAAGGAAAACTTTATTTTTTTTATGTCCTTGACATAAAAAAGTTCTAAATCCTTTTGTTTGCAGATCTACATTTTTGTTCAATTTAAGTATTACATTAGGTGTTGTTATTATTGGTGTTATTTATCTTAAAATTATTTAACCAGTTAACTGTCACCCCCCTTTTTGAAAATATACATGAAAATGCACTATACAAACTTAAATGGTTGCAATTCAAGAATGCTTTGGAATATAGACATAAGTTTGGTCTCATTTTAAAGAAGACAGTCAGCAGATTATGGCTCAAGTGAAAACACTTCAAAAAATAAAAGTATGAAAAAGTTATGAAAGTTTAAATTTACTGTTAATCAAATGTACTGTACTAAATATTTTATATTTTATGTAAAATATATATGTTACAAAATAATTTGTACTCTAAAATTACTATCACATAAAAGCCAAATGTCTAACCAATTTGTGTTCCAAATTTGAAGTTGATATCACAAAAATTGAAGTTCCCATGAGATTTTGTTTAGGCGCTGTACCACAAATAGCCACCGGGTGTCATTGAAATTCCATAGATTTTTTTTACGCAATCTCCTGTAACAAATGTATATATTTTTGTCCAAATATAATAAAACAGTGGGCAGATATAGAACTGTGAGACTCAGACCTTTCCGACAATATGTGTTTTGTCAAGATTAGAAAAGGTTTTTATTATAAAGTTTTTAAAATAAATGTTGTAATATGAAACATGACGACGCCCACTAGGGGAGGAGCCGCTAGAAGAATTTAGAGTACCGTTTCCATGGTAACGCAAAATCCGACTTCAAAACAGTTTTCACAGGATGAATCTTGAGTTCGTAAGCTTTCGAAAGATATATAGTTTGTCAACATTAGATCAGGATAAATATAGGATATAATTGTTTTAAACATGCAGTGGCAAATGGGCCCACCGGTGGGCCAGTGACAGTTAACAGGTTAAATACCCATGAATAATTTCATACAAATATATGAAAACAAGTTTTCTAAATGTCAAAATTTGTATAATGACTACACACATTTTTGTAGAGAACCTAATATTGAACATATCATTGCATTATTATATTTTGTTTCTATTTTGTGTTTCTGTAACTTCTCCCTCCTTATATCTATATCATAAATCAGTGTGAATTTATTTATGTAGCTTTACAATAGATGAGAATATTGAGAATAGAATGATGTCCTTTAGCATGCAGTATTTTGACTGACGATAATAATGGGGCGCTACTGATAGGCTAACATTTTCTAGCAGTTTAATACTTATGAAGACAAAACTACAGTAGCCTCTTTATATATTAATTTGTCCTGCAATTGAACCCCTGAACAGGTCAGTAGTTTTGCTATATTGCACTTCCTCCCAATCCTCGTGCCCCTCGCATTGATTATTCAAAACTGTTTGGCGGTGGCGTGGAGCGGACATGAGCCAAATCATAGCATTGCCAGTGTAGACTTACCAATTCATGATTTATTATTGAATGCAGAATTCAGAAACAATCACTTTTTTAATATATATATTTATAATATATAGTACATTTACAATAATATAAAATAATAATAATAAAAAAGGGCACCAGGCCAAATCAGTTGCCAGGCCACCGGTGTTCAGTGTTAATGTTAAGTTACAGATATTACTGAAAATGTGATGATAAATTGACCATTGACCGTTTACACTACTTCACCAAAGATTTTTTTTAAATATATATATACGTCTATTTAGCAGTAACGCATTAAATTGTTCAAAAATGATGGTAAAGACCTTTGTAATGTCACAAAATATTTATATTTCAAATAAAGGCTTTTCTTTTGAACTTTCTATTCATCATAGAATCTTGAAAAATGTATCACAAAAAATATTAAGCAGCTCAACTGTTTTCAACATTGATGATAAATGTTTCGTGAGCATTAAATCGTCATATTAGAATGATTTCTGACGGATCATGTGACACTGAAGACTGGTGTAATGATGCTGGAAGTTCAGCTTTATCACAAGAATAAATTACACTTTAAAATATATTAAAATAGAAAACCGTTATTTTAAATGGTAATGTCACAATATTACTTTTTTTTTTACTGTATTTTTTTTTATCATATGCAGCCTCAGCGCTAGAGCATAAGAGACTTTCAAAAAACACATTTTTCAGTGGTATAATGTGCATATTGTCAATTAAAATTCACTTGTTCTGTTTTCTAGCCGGCGCTACCTCTTACTGCAGTATGTGCCATATGTGAGGAAGGCTATCAAGAGTCTGAAGACTCCGAGTCCGTCCAGACGCTCATGGAATGCTCCGAATGTGCTCAGATCACTCATCCAGAATGTATAAAGGTACGCGGGATGCATCTCACTCTTTATGGAATTAGCCGTTATATGTACGGTTATGTTAATTCCACGTGTATATTGCAGGTACCCGGTGAGGGTGTTATCAATAAGGACCTTCCCAGTTGTTGGGAGTGTCCAAAATGTGTCCAGGGCAAGAAAACCGAGGTATTCGTTCTGCTTTTTTTATCAACCGTCCTTTTTAAAATGCAACAAGTCATCTTGTTTTAACAGGCCTTGAGTGACAGATGATAATTTGATCTGAAGACTAAATTGATAATGATTGTGTGTTTTATTGGTATTAGTCTTCCAGTAGTAGTAGTGATGAGGAGACGGACAGCAGTGTGTCCAACGGCGGCCGCTTGTCTGGTCCTCTGGCTAAGCGAGCATACAGAGAGGGGATTGGAGTGGGCGGCTTGCGTAGAGCGCGTAGAGGTCGCACGCCCCTCTCCCCCTCCTCCCTGCCCCTGACCCGCTCCAGACGGCAGCCGCCCCCTTCCCAGAGACTCCTGCTGCAGCACCAGCAGAACAGGAAGAGAGCAGGGGCACTGGAGTTACAGCTCAGGAAAAGAGTAAGTATACACGTGTTTTACGGATAAAATATAAAGTTGCTTTCCATTCAATACGTGTTTGACAACCACTCCTGTTTTCGGAATTTGGAGAGTCAGTAAGATCTTTTTAATGTTTTTGAAAGAAGTCTCTTATGCTCAAGACTGCATTTGTCATCAAAAATACAGTAAAACAGAAATATTGTGAGAGATTATCTATTCTAATATATTTTAAAATGTTCAATATTCTTGTGATGCAAAGCTGAATTTTGAGCATCATTACTCCATTCTTCAGTGTCACATGATCCTTCAGAAGTCATTCTAATATGATGATTTGCTTCCCAAGAAACATTTCTTATCAATGTAGAGATACTTTAGAAATATTATCACTCAAAACATAAAGGACTCTGGTTGGTCTGATGCTCACTTCCTGTCTAAGTGGGTGGTTCTTGGCCAAATTAAGCTGCAGTGTGGGTCAGTATGACTACATCAGTCTGATTTCTTGCTTTCTGTTGCAGATCAAATTGGAAAGGAACAAAATCCTCCAGTCGGTGAGTGTTTTGAGTCTATAACATCTGCTTCCCTCATCGCAGCACATCTGTAATCCCCGCTCTTACCATTCTCACATGCTCTCTCTGTCATTCTCCGCCGTGCTTTTTTCGTTCTCTCTACTTCTGTCTCTCTCTTAGCCTCGTTCGTCTGTCTCTCTTTCTCCAAAGCTCCTGCGTCAGCGGAGTCTGGAGAGAGGGGGTGTGGTCAGAGCAGGACTCGGCCGGAGCATTTCCCATGGCCGAGGGACATCCTCCTGTCGCGGAAGAGGGGTACGACTACGCGGTGGTGGCAGAGGTGGAGGTCTGAGAGAAAGAATGGAGACGGAGGCAGAAAGAGATGATTCTGTGGAAGAAGAACAGGAGGAGAGGAAAGAGAACGGACAGTATAATGGTAAAGAGAACCGTCCTCAGAGACGAGGCGGTAAAGCAGGTGAAGACGAGAACGGCGACGGTCATCGAAACGGAGAGAGCGAGGAGAGTAGTGAGGGAGGGGAGCCGACTCCGTCTGACCCTTCTGTGGTGCTGAGTGATGATGTCAGAGGCCAGGGGTCCTGCGTCACGGTGACGTTACAGCCATCGAGAGGTCGGCGTGACCCTAGCACAATTGTTCCCAAATTGGAAGCCAACTTATCTTCTAGAAACCTTCCGCAAAACCACAAAGCCCTGCTCCGTCCACCATTGCGAAACGGCGCCCCTCCCTCAGATAGTCCTCATTCGGCTGCGGACAGATTGCACCTAAACAAATCACCTCTTTCGTCGTCATCATCACACACTCTGACGAGGAGCGCGTCCAAACACTCGCAGGTGGTGCGGAGTCTGAGATCAAACTTCAAAGGCTCCTTTCACCGGCTAACTCGAGAGAAAATTGGTACAAAAACTCGATCGGAAAGGGCAAAGTCCTCTGACTCCTGTCCCAGTTCCACCTTACGGCTCTCGCCGGAGCAGAATGGAGGAGGGAATGAGCCAGGCTGGGAGAGAGAGGTTTGGGTGTCCGTGTTCCGCTACTTGACCCGTGCAGAGCTGTGCGTTTGCATGGCGGTGTGCAAGAGTTGGTACAAATGGTGAGTGCACGCATCTGCCCGTTCCTGTGGCTGTGATACAAAATCTAGTGAGCTACCTTGTTTACTGTCGACACTTCTGAAACGCTGTACCAACTGAAATGAAAAGGATTTAGGGTTTCCTAATTCCAAAAACCTAATTGAAAGTCCCTTCATTTCCCTATATTATTCCCATTTTTTTTTATATATATATATATATATATATATATATATATATATATATCTCTAGACATATCTCTCGTTTTGTCAGTCAAGTATCAAGCTTTGATTTTGAGAGTTAAGCCCAAACAAGATATCAAGGAGTGGGTCCCCAATGATGCCTTTAAATGTTTCCTATGGAGGCAGCTCAATATACTTTGGAACAAAGCAAAGGTGTGTGTGTGTGTGTGTGTGTGTGTGTGTGTGTGTGTTTATTTTAATACTGTGGTGTTGTAATAGGGGCTGTGACAAGCGGTTATGGACGCGGATCAGTCTGAGCCGATGCCGCTCTATAAGTCCGCAGGCCCTCACGGGCATCATCAAGCGGCAGCCCGTCACACTGGACCTCTCTTGGGCCAACATCTCCAAGAAGCAGCTCAGCTGGCTCATCAACCGCCTGCCAGGTGCGTGTTCTCACCCTGCCACTGTGTCTGCGTCACAGTACTGTATGATATGACTCACAGCCCGCTCTCTCACAGGCCTTAAAGATCTGGTGCTATCAGGGTGTAATTGGGCGTCAGTCTCAGCACTGAGCTCTCCAAGCTGTCCTTTACTGCGCTCTTTAGACCTGCGCTGGGCAGACGGCGTCAAGGACGCTCAAATCAGGGATCTGCTGAACCCACCAGGTAATATTTCGGGTTTTTTTAAACTCTTTTATTTATTACGTTTTCCTGTATTACTTGAAATTAGGGGTGTGTGATATTGACAAACATATCTCTATATTATCTGGGATTATATATTATATTATTATTATTATCTAGATTATTCCACCCCTTAAACTGATTTCAAGGGATTTTTTTTTCTTTTATTTACTTTTTTTTCCTTTCTTTTTTTTTTCTAACCTTAGTAGATGTATGCATCATCTTTTGTCAGTTACATTTCATGAATAAATTAAATAAGAATAAGACACTGTTATCAAATGCAATCTGTATCAAGCTGCCTCTTCAGATTTGGATGTATTTACACAGACAGTTTAATGCGTGCGTCTTATTTTAAATGTAATATTTCATTATGAATTTGTTTTAAAAGAATGAACAATACTTGAGCAAGTATGAAACTTAAACTGCCAGTGCGGCTTAATGAGTTGAGTCTGTCATTCGTTCAGAAGATTCATTCAAACTGAATTCGTTCAGTGATTGAATCATTCATTAAAGTCATTCAGTATTGAAACACTTCTGCGGTGCTCAGAGACTCAAAACAGATCTGCAGTGGATTCATTTGGAAATTTTTGTTGACCAAAGCAAAAACAGAAAATATATTTTACAATTGTTTGTAAAATGTAACTCGCAATGTTAATGTAAAATTTATTCAACCGTTTTATAAAAGCGATGACATTTGTAGTCTAGTGCTGTCAATCGATTAAAAGAAATGCACTAATTAATCGCACATTTATTCTGTAATTTATACATCAGAGTTTTTAATCATTTTATATGGTAATAATTTCACAGTTACTCTCTAAATTAATGTAGAAACAACATAAAGACAGTAAAGTATACTGCCCTACAAAGGCTAAGTGCAGTAACTACGCAAACACTGAAACTGAGAAAAATGGCTTTAAAGTTTTTACACCAGCCAGTCAAACATGTTGTGGGTAGATTAGTGGTAATGCATTCATGTATTGTCTTCTTAGGAAGACATTTTTTTTATAGATAAAAACCATGACCACCGATGTGATCTTTGACCCCCAAAATTCAGATACTGCACTTTGCCTTTGAATTACCTTAAACAACTAAAACACTATTGCAAAGGCAAAGCGCAGTATCTACAAACTAAATGTGTTCATCCAACTTTTTTCATGCTTCTTAATACATGTTTATAGTAATAATAAACTTTATATAATACAGAATTTTCATTTTCGGTTGAACTATCCCTTTAATATGACCATACATAATTTCCTAGAATTAGAGGTTAGAGAGTAAGTTAACTTGCATATGCTTCTTCTCCCTTTAGCCTAACTTCTAAGCTTTTCTCAAACATGTACATTTCCTGTTTATGCTATCTACACCCTTAAAGCTATAATTAATAATTAAAATATAATTATTATGTATTCTTAGCTAGCCTATCTGTGAAATCCAAAAAACTGATTTTGTATATTAAGTAGCCTACGAAATTAGTGCGTGAAAATAGAGTACTTTCAGTACATTATGCAAGTGTACTTTTTCACCTAGTGTGCTTGCTGTCGGCCCGGCTGCGCTCATCCGGTTGTCACCTGCTGACTGGCGCCGCTAACTTTTAGAGTAACTTTGTCTAACAAGATAACTTTACCAGACCCAGCTAACTTTTGAAGAAGTAACCCCTGTCAATACAATTGGATTAGCTGCCTGAAACGGAGAGATGTCCGAATCAACAAACACCAACGTGATTAAATCAGATTATCATTATGTTGTCAGAGGATATTGCCTTTAATAGAGCAGCACAGGTAACGTTAAGTCAAAATTTGCTAGCGGCTGGCTAGTCAGTGTTAACTGATTATAAAGCTGTCAGTTGCCTTACTATGAGTTTATATTTTGCTATCTTCCTTACCAGTCTTTGAATATTTGCGTTTTAACGCGAGTTCAACCATCATTTGGCTGCGGGATTGTGCCATGGTAGGCTTGTTGTTTCTGTGTGTTACGATCGGGGCAAACTGCATACAATCCCCATCGTGACAAGGCTGAAAACGCAGTATCTGCGGTGTCAAAAACGGGGAAACAAAGCTAGAACGCAGTAACATCACTTACTGCGGTTTGCCTTGGTATTGGCTTGGATTTTGTAGTTACTGCAATTTTGACACGCTCGTTTCTCTAAAACTGGACAAAATTGAACCAGCAAACTTTGTCACAAGACAGAACAGATGTCACAAAGCCCATTTCAAGTCTTACCTCAATTTTGACCAAATGTGTAGTTACTGCGCTTTGCCTTTGGACGGCAGTATAATAATGGCATCTTTTATGAATGAAGGCCAGTATCACTGATACTGAAAGCTATCAATTTCATTTATTAGGCTTTAAAAAATAACTCTTCATTTAGTGAATTTTAAACAATCTTCACATAAACCCATTATAATAAATGTCATATTTACCTGTGGCCTTCCTACCTGTTAGACATATACAGAAATTGAATAATGTTATCAAACAGTCTGCACTGCATAAATAATAAATTAAATATAGAATAACTTCTTATTAAACCTACAATTTTCTCTGTTCCCTTTGTTTTTTGATTTAAAGGGGCTATATGCGTTTTCTGAAATTTAAACTCGCGACTGACACCTGTGGCCAAAAAACAGAACTGCTCTTATTTTCTGCTCGCTCTCGCAGCGGTGGTGACGTCACATCCGCAGACAGCGCGGGGAAAAAACGACCCGCCAGAAAATAGGAAAAATAGGATACAGGCTTATAGGTGCACCCACTGTGAGCGGACAAGGTGTCAGTATGCTCATCAGGAGATGTTTGAGTCATAAATGGTAAAATAAAAAGGCTATTGTTACGTTTATTTTGTGGAAAAAGTTGCATATAGCCCCTTTAACATTAATGACAGACATCATCAGTGCTGCTGTGACTTTAAGATCTGCCGCTGCCGAACATGACGCGGATCTGAAATGCTGTCACACACATCTCATTTTCTCACAACTCTTTAAGTTCATTTAAGACGTTATTTAACTCCACAAAATAATGTTTGCAACTTTAAAAGGTCTAATTAACATTTTAAAGGGTTATTTCACCCAAAAATGAAAATCCTGTCATGAATTACTCACCCTCATGTCGTTCCAAACCTGTAAGACACAAATTAAGATATTTTTGATGAAATCTGAGAGCTCTCTGACCCCTCCATAAACAGCAATTTAATTAACACTTTCAAGATCCAGAAAGACAGTGAAGACATTGTTAAAATAGTCCATGTGACTTTAGTGGTTCAGCCTTAAAGGGTCACTTCAATGATTTAGCATTCAGCTTTGTATCAGTAATAGCCCGGTAGTATATTCGAATTATGGTACTTTCCCCCCTCATGTCCCCCTGAGATGAGAGAATTATGCATTTTATTGCTGGAAAAAATCTGACGACGACGCAAATATCGTCATTTTGCGTCATCTGAGGATTTTTGGCCAGAGCCTAGAGAGTACAAGAACTAGTTCCGCATGCTTTCAACCCGCCCACAGGGGAGGGATCTCACTCACAGAATGTAAATTAGCACGCCCGCTGCCGCTCGGCTCGGGCATTCATAACGGAGCGGTACGGAGCAAAGTGAGTGTTTCAACTTTTCAATGAATTCCTATGAAAGTTAAGCTTCCACATGCGATCTGATAATGCACCAGACTGGACACACGCCGTGAATGATGCCGCGCTCACCTCAGCTCTGACTCCTGCCTGGTTTGTGCCGTGACTTTCGTTCGGCTCACTCACACTTTATTGAAAAGACACACTCAGTTTTTTATTGTAGTGTCTCTAACTGAACTAAATTATTTTATTACTATGAAAATTAAAACGACGGTGGGGCGGTGTCATGGTGGGCAAGTGATAACCAATAGCTGTGGCTTTGGGAGTGGCCTTGTAGGGCAGCGAAGCAAGTGCATTCTGGGAGTTGTTGTCTTTCATCCACATGAGACAAAAATAAATGTTCTGTCTTTTCTCGGTCTAGAAGGCACCAACTTAAAAAAAAAAATTCACATTTCTACTGCATAAATGACCCAGTTTAAATACACATTCATCTTCCCAGCGCTGAAGTGCCCCTTTAATTTTATGAAGCGATGAGAATACTTTTTGGCGCAAAAAACAAACAAAAATAACTTTATTCAACAATTTCTTCTCATCTGTGTCAGTCTCCTACGCTGTTGACGTTGTCCAGCTCCTGCATCAGCATCACATGCGTGCGTCACGGTGCTCACGTGAACAGCATCGGCCAATGGTAAGCCGGCATCCTGGCGTAGCTCTGGCGTAACTCTGAAGCCCTGCACTGTATTTACTACATCAACAGCGTAGAAGACTGACACAGACGTGAAGAAATTGTTGAATAAAGTCGTTATTTTTGTTCGTTTTTTGCGCACAAAAAGTATTCTCGTCGCTTCGTAAAATGAAGGCTGAACCACTGGAGTCACATGGACTATTTTAACAATCTCTTAACTTGCCTTTCTGGATCTTGAAAATGTTAATTAAATTGCTGTCTATGGAGGGGTCAGAGACATTTACATACATTTACATTTATGCTTTTGGCAGACGCTTTTATCCAAAGCGACTTACATTGCATTCAAGGTACACATTTTACATTTTGTCCATTTTTGCTTTCCCTGGGAATCGAACCCACGACCTTGGCGCTGCTAGCGCCATGCTCTACTGTTTGAGCTACAGGAAAGCACACGGACCTCATGGATTTCATCAAAAATATCCTCATTTGTGTTCTGAAGATGAACAAAAGTTTTACGGGTTTGGAACGACATGAGTAATTAATAACAGAATCTTCATTTTTGGGTGAACTATCCCTTTAAATGAGAATTTTAAACTTTGCAACCATGCGTTTATTTAAGTTGTGGTAATGGGTCCCCTGAATTACTTTTTAGATTGTAATATTGCTTAATTATATAATTTAATATATAATTAAATATAAGACAGATTGTGGGGAAAATGGCCCCTTATATCTTGAATTTTGTCGTCTTTTAAACTGCATTAAAATGGGCTACATCATGCAGTGAAAGCACGCTCTCTCAAAGCATGTTTTTGTAACACGAGTGACATACTCCATGTCAGCTTGCACATTTAAAGCAAGAATTTCTATATTACCTTAGACACCGTTTTCAAGTAGGGGTGTGCAATACATATTGTGTGTGTGTGTGTGTCTGTAGGCAGTGATAACCGTTCCCAGATGAAGAACATGCAGTGCTTGTGGCTGTGCGGTCTGGAGGTGACTGAAGCCACACTGAGGCTGATCATCAGACACATGCCTCTGCTCACACGCCTGGAGCTCTCGCATTGTCCCATCACAGACGGTGCTCTCAACCTCCTCAGCGCAGTGGGCTCCTCCACACGCAACACACTCACACACCTCAACTTGGCAGGTAAGCAACTGCACACCGACCTGCTTATAGCTTCCAACTTAGTGACATTATGCAAAAATGAATTCTTCCGTTTGATGTCACCAGGTTGCAGCCGCCTGACAGACCGTTGTCTGGAGTACCTGCGCCGTTTGTCCTGTCTCTCTGTACTGGACCTTCGCGGCTGCAAAGGGGTCTCGCGGCAGGCATGCGAAAGCTTTATCTCCGAGCTGTCTGTCAACGCCCTCTACTGCCTATCAGATGACAAGCTCATTCAGCGGATATCGTAAAAGCTGCCCTTCTCAGGGAGAGAGAGAGACTTTGTGAATATTTGTGTGACTGAGAAGGAACGCAGAGTCTGTATGTGTGTGTGTGTGTGTGTGTGTGTGTGATGGGTTCTGTAGGTCTGTAGGGAGGTTCTCTGTTTGACAGGGGACCAGTTTTCATGTATAGCGGCTTAGGAGGGAGGAGCACGAAGCATCCAGGGTGGGGCTTATGTATAAATGAATCTGGGCGATGAGTATCCTTTTGTAGTTAACTATTTCCCTTTGTTCTGTGTACACACAAACACACTGCAATTGGCAATCAGATCGGTTCTCAGGCCTGTCATGCCATGGGCTCTATTAAAGAGATCAACAGGTGCTATTCCTCTACAGTTTGTTTTCTATTTCAGAGCAGTTTACTGTCTGCTTTAAAACATTTGCTTCTCTGATCCATTGTCACATAGACACCGGTTCATTTATCCTTAGTAGTGTGGAGGTTAGCATTAAATTTCATTTTTTTCACTCATCCCCTTACTTTAAATGTCATTTTTACTTGAGGAATACCTTTTTGTTCTTAATTCCTCTCCCTCCTTAATACCTGAGAGTATAGAGATATATAAATATATAAGCACCCTTGTGTAAATGTATTCCTCTCCTGTAGTAAAAAAAAAACATCTGTAGCATTATAATTATTTTGAGAAACTTTTTCACTTTTTTTTTTCTTTTTCAATAAAATAAAAAAAATGAGAGAAAAATGTAAGCTTGAATTGATTTGAATAAGTAAAAATGCTGACATCTGACGATTTGTTGAAAATGTTTACATATTGATCTTAGTTATCCAATTAAACAAATATTGTGTCATTGGTTTCTAGTTTACTTAATAGCCATTGCACAACTTATTAATATAATATAATACACACACACCTATATATATATTCATTCAGTATTTTAAGACATAGCTGCACTGTTACTATAGTGTGTATTCATAAAGTTGCGCTCCGATTCATTTGATCCTGTCAGATCTCAGACTTAGTAAATTCATCTCACCCTAGTCTGAGGCTGATAGGTTAACAGTTGAATACATTATTTTTGTTCTCAGAAGGGTTTATGAATTCAGTACATCCTAATCTGATGCAGTCGGATCTCATGGAGTCTATAAAAACAGCAGCATGACATTCTGATTCGGTCCAGTCCTAAATACTTCAGACCACCATAGAGTCTGATCTCCGATGTATAAATTCTGGCACATACTTGACTGATGTTATTTGATCTGATAAATATCTGTTTTTGATGCTGTCTGATCTCAGATGAAGTCATATATTCAGTTTAAGGTGCTGTCTGATCTCCGATGAATATACATTCAGCTCAAGGTGCTGTCTGATCTCAAATCAGTTAATAAATTCAGCTCAAGGTGCTGTCTGATCTCAGATGAGTTAATTCAGTTTAAGGTGCTGCCTGATCTCAGATGAGTTAATAAATTCAGTTTAAGGTGCTGTCTGATCTCAGATGAGTTAATAAATTCAGTTTAAGGTGCTGTCTGATCTCAAATCAGTTAATAAATTCAGCTCAAGGTGCTGTCTGATCTCAGATGGGTAAATTCAGTTTACAGTGCTGTCTGATCTCAAATCAGTTAATAAATTCAGCTCAAGGTGCTGTCTGATCTCAGATGAATTAATAAATTCAGTTTAAGGTGCTGTCTGATCTCAGATGAATTCATAAATTCAGTTTACGGTGCTGTCTGATCTCAGATGAGTAAATTCAGTTTAAGGTGCTGTCTGATCTCAGATGAATTCATAAATTCAGTTTGTGCTGTCTGATCTCAGATGAGTTAATAAATTCAGCTCAAGGTGCTGTCTGATCTCAGATGAATATACATTCAGCTCAAGGTGCTGTCTGATCTCAAATCAGTTAATAAATTCAGCTCAAGGTGCTGTCTGATCTCAGATGAGTTAATTCAGTTTAAGGTGCTGCCTGATCTCAGATGAGTTAATAAATTCAGTTTAAGGTGCTGTCTGATCTCAGATGAGTTAATAAATTCAGTTTAAGGTGCTGTCTGATCTCAAATCAGTTAATAAATTCAGCTCAAGGTGCTGTCTGATCTCAGATGGGTAAATTCAGTTTACAGTGCTGTCTGATCTCAAATCAGTTAATAAATTCAGCTCAAGGTGCTGTCTGATCTCAGATGAATTAATACATTCAGTTTAAGGTGCTGTCTGATCTCAGATGAATTCATAAATTCAGTTTAAGGTGCTGTCTGATCTCAGATGAGTAAATTCAGTTTAAGGTGCTGTCTGATCTCAGATGAATTCATAAATTCAGTTTAAGGTGCTGTCTGATCTCAGATGAGTTAATAAATTCAGCTCAAGGTGCTGTCTGATCTCAGATGAATATACATTCAGCTCAAGGTGCTGTCTGATCTCAAATCAGTTAATAAATTCAGCTCAAGGTGCTGTCTGATCTCAGATGAGTTAATTCAGTTTAAGGTGCTGCCTGATCTCAGATGAGTTAATAAATTCAGCTCAAGGTGCTGTCTGATCTCAAATCAGTTAATAAATTCAGCTCAAGGTGCTGTCTGATCTCAGATGAGTAAATTCAGTTTAAGGTGCTGTCTGATATCATATCAGTTAATAAATTCAGTTTAAGGTGCTGTCTGATCTCAGATGAATATAAATTCAGCTCAAGGTGCTGTCTGATATCAAATAAGTTAATAAATTCAGTTTAAGGAGCTGTCTGATCTCAGATGAATATAAATTCAGTTTAAGGTGCTGTCTGATCTCAGATTAATTCATAAATTCAGCTCAAGGTGCTGTCTGATCTCAGATTAATTCATAAATTCAGCTCAAGGTGCTGTCTGATCTCAGATGAATATAAATTCAGCTCAAGGTGCTGTCTGATCTCAGATGAGTTAATTCAGTTTAAGGTGCTGTCTGATCTCAGATGAGTTAATTCAGTTTAAGGTGCTGTCTGATCTCAGATGAGTTAATAAATTCAGCTCAAGGTGCTGTCTGATCTCAGATGAGTTAATTCAGTTTAAGGTGCTGTCTGATCTCAGATGAATTAATAAATTCAGCTCAAGGTGCTGTCTGATCTCAGATGAATTTGTAAATTCAGCTCAAGGTGCTGTCTGATCTCAGATGAATATAAATTCAGCTCAAGGTGCTCTCTGATCTCAGATGAGTAAATTCAGTTTAAGGTGCTGTTTGATCTCAGATGAATATACATTCAGCTCAAGGTGCTGTCTGATCTCAGATGAATATAAATTCAGCTCAAGGTGCTGTCTGATCTCAGATGAATTTATAAATTCAGTTTAAGGTGCTGTTTGATCTCAGATGAATTTATAAATTCAGTTTAAGGTGCTGTCTGATCTCAAATCAGTTAATAAATTCAGCTCAAGGTGCTGTCTGATCTCAGATGAGAAAATTCAGTTTAAGGTGCTGTCTGATCTCAAATCAGTTAATAAATTCAGCTCAAGGTGCTGTCTGATCTCAGATGAATTCATAAATTCAGTTTAAGGTGCTGTCTGATCTCAGATGAAGGCATAAATTCAGTTTAAGGTGCTGTCTGATCTCAGATGAATATAAATTCAGCTCAAGGTGCTGTCTGATCTCAGATGAATTAATAAATTCAGTTTAAGGTGCTGTCGGATCTCAGATTAATTCATAAATTCAGTTTATGGTGCTGTCTGATCTCAGATGAATTCATAAATTCAGTTTAAGGTGCTGTCTGATCTCAGATGAATTCATAAATTCAGTTTAAGGTGCTGTCTGATCTCAGATGAATATACATTCAGCTCAAGGTGCTGTCTGATCTCAAATCAGTTAATAAATTCAGCTCAAGGTGCTGTCTGATCTCAGATGAGTTCATTCAGTTTAAGGTGCTGCCTGATCTCAGATGAGTTAAATAAATTCAGCTCAAGGTGCTGTCTGATCTCAAATCAGTTAATACATTCAGCTCAAGGTGCTGTCTGATCTCAGATTAATTCATAAATTCAGCTCAAGGTGCTGTCTGATCTCAGATGAATATAAATTCAGCTCAAGGTGCTGTCTGATATCAAATCAGTTAATAAATTCAGTTTAAGGTGCTGTCTGATCTCAGATTAATTCATAAATTCAGCTCAAGGTGCTGTCTGATCTCAGATGAATATAAATTCAGCTCAAGGTGCTGTCTGATCTCAGATGAGTTAATTCAGTTTAAGGTGCTGTCTGATCTCAGATGAGTTAATCCAGTTTAAGGTGCTGTCTGATCTCAGATGAGTTAATAAATTCAGCTCAAGGTGCTGTCTGATCTCAGATGAGTTAATTCAGTTTAAGGTGCTGTCTGATCTCAGATGAGTTCATTCAGTTTAAGGTGCTGTCTGATCTCAGATGAGTTAATAAATTCAGCTCAAGGTGCTGTCTGATCTCAGATGAATTAATAAATTCAGTTTAAGGTGCTGTCTGATCTCAGATGAGTTCATTCAGTTTAAGGTGCTGTCTGATCTCAGATGAGTTAATAAATTCAGCTCAAGGTGCTGTCTGATCTCAGATGAATTTGTAAATTCAGCTCAAGGTGCTGTCTGATCTCAGATGAATATAAATTCAGCTCAAGGTGTTGTCTGATCTCAGATGAATTTGTAAATTCAGTTTAAGGTGCTGTCTGATCTCAGATGAATATAAATTCAGCTCAAGGTGCTGTCTGATATCAAATCAGTTAATAAATTCAGTTTAAGGTGCTGTCTGATCTCAGATGAATATAAATTCAGTTTAAGTTGCTGTCTGATCTCAGATGAATATAAATTCAGCTCAAGGTGCTGTCTGATCTCAGATGAATATAAATTCAGCTCAAGGTGCTGTCTGATCTCAGACGAGTAAATTCAGTTTAAGGTGCTGTCTGATCTCAAATCAGTTAATAAATTCAGCTCAAGGTGCTGTCTGATCTCAGATGAGTAAATTCAGTTTAAGGTGCTGTCTGATCTCAGATGAATATAAATTCAGCTCAAGGTGCTGTCTGATATCAAATCAGTTAATAAATTCAGTTTAAGGTGCTGTCTGATCTCAGATGAATATAAATTCAGTTTAAGGTGCTGTCTGATCTCAGATGAATATAAATTCAGCTCAAGGTGCTGTCTGATCTCAGATGAGTAAATTCAGTTTAAGGTGCTGTCTGATCTCAAATCAGTTAATAAATTCAGCTCAAGGTGCTGTCTGATCTCAGATTAATTCATAAATTCAGTTTAAGGTGCTGTCTGATCTCAGATGAATATAAATTCAGCTCAAGGTGCTGTCTGATCTCAGATGAATTAATAAATTCAGTTTAAGGTGCTGTCTGATCTCAGATTAATTAAAAAATTCAGTTTAAGGTGCTGTCTGATCTCAGATGAGTAAATTCAGTTTAAGGTGCTGTCTGATCTCAGATGAATAAATTCAGCTCAAGATGCTGTCTGATCTCAGATGAATATAAATTCAGCTCAAGGTGTTGTCTGATCTCAGATGAATTTGTAAATTCAGTTTAAGGTGCTGTCTGATCTCAGATGAATATAAATTCAGCTCAAGGTGCTGTCTGATATCAAATCAGTTAATAAATTCAGTTTAAGGTGCTGTCTGATCTCAGATGAATATAAATTCAGTTTAAGGTGCTGTCTGATCTCAGATGAATATACATTCAGCTCAAGGTGCTGTCTGATCTCAAATCAGTTAATAAATTCAGCTCAAGGTGCTGTCTGATCTCAGATGAGTTAATTCAGTTTAAGGTCCTGCCTGATCTCAGATTAATTAAAAAATTCAGTTTAAGGTGCTGTCTGATCTCAGATGAGTTAATTCAGTTTAAGGTCCTGCCTGATCTCAGATTAATAAAAAAATTCAGCTCAAGGTGCTGTCTGATCTCAGATGAGTTAATTCAGTTTACGGTGCTGTCTGATCTCAGATGAGTTAATTCAGCTCAAGGTGCTGTCTGATCTCAGATGAATTAATAAATTTAGTTTAAGGTGCTGTGTGATCTCAGATGAGTTAATTCAGTTTAAGGTGCTGTCTGATCTCAGATGAGTTAATAAATTCAGCTCAAGATGCTGTCTGATCTCAGATGAATATAAATTCAGCTCAAGGTGTTGTCTGATCTCAGATGAATTTGTAAATTCAGTTTAAGGTGCTGTCTGATCTCAGATGAATATAAATTCAGCTCAAGGTGCTGTCTGATATCAAATCAGTTAATAAATTCAGTTTAAGGTGCTGTCTGATCTCAGATGAATATAAATTCAGTTTAAGGTGCTGTCTGATCTCAGATGAATATAAATTCAGCTCAAGGTGCTGTCTGATCTCAGATGAATATAAATTCAGCTCAAGGTGCTGTCTGATCTCAGACGAGTAAATTCAGTTTAAGGTGCTGTTTGATCTCAGATGAATATAAATTCAGTTTAAGGTGCTGTCTGATCTCAAATCAGTTAATAAATTCAGCTCAAGGTGCTGTCTGATCTCAGATGAGTAAATTCAGTTTAAGGTGCTGTCTGATCTCAAATCAGTTAATAAATTCAGCTCAAGGTGCTGTCTGATCTCAGATGAGTTAATTCAGTTTAAGGTGCTGTCTGATCTCAGATGAGTTAATTCAGTTTAAGGTGCTGTCTGATCTCAGATGAGTTAATAAATTCAGCTCAAGGTGCTGTCTGATCTCAGATGAATTAATAAATTCAGTTTAAGGTGCTGTCTGATCTCAGATGAGTTCATTCAGTTTAAGGTGCTGTCTGATCTCAGATGAGTTAATAAATTCAGCTCAATGTGCTGTCTGATCTCAGATGAATTTGTAAATTCAGCTCAAGGTGCTGTCTGATCTCAGATGAATATAAATTCAGCTCAAGGTGTTGTCTGATCTCAGATGAATTTGTAAATTCAGTTTAAGGTGCTGTCTGATCTCAGATGAATATAAATTCAGCTCAAGGTGCTGTCTGATATCAAATCAGTTAATAAATTCAGTTTAAGGTGCTGTCTGATCTCAGATGAATATAAATTCAGTTTAAGGTGCTGTCTGATCTCAAATCAGTTAATAAATTCAGTTTAAGGTGCTGTCTGATCTCAGATGAATATAAATTCAGTTTAAGGTGCTGTCTGATCTCAGATGAATATAAATTCAGTTTAAGGTGCTGTCTGATCTCAGTTGAATATAAATTCAACTCAAGGTGCTGTCTGATCTCAGATGAATATAAATTCAGCTCAAGGTGCTGTCTGATCTCAGACGAGTAAATTCAGTTTAAGGTGCTGTCTGATCTCAAATCAGTTAATAAATTCAGCTCAAGGTGCTGTCTGATCTCAGATGAGTAAATTCAGTTTAAGGTGCTGTCTGATCTCAAATCAGTTAATAAATTCAGCTCAAGGTGCTGTCTGATCTCAGATTAATTCATAAATTCAGTTTAAGGTGCTGTCTGATCTCAGATGAATATAAATTCAGCTCAAGGTGCTGTCTGATCTCAGATGAATTAATAAATTCAGTTTAAGGTGCTCTCTGATCTCAGATTAATTAAAAAATTCAGTTTAAGGTGCTGTCTGATCTCAGATGAGTAAATTCAGTTTAAGGTGCTGTCTGATCTCAGATGAATTCATAAGTTCAGTTTAAGGTGCTGTCTGATCTCAGATGAATATACATTCAGCTCAAGGTGCTGTCTGATCTCAAATCAGTTAATAAATTCAGCTCAAGGTGCTGTCTGATCTCAGATGAGTTAATTCAGTTTAAGGTCCTGCCTGATCTCAGATTAATTAAAAAATTCAGTTTAAGGTGCTGTCTGATCTCAGATGAGTTAATTCAGTTTAAGGTCCTGCCTGATCTCAGATTAATTAAAAAATTCAGCTCAAGGTGCTGTCTGATCTCAGATGAGTTAATTCAGTTTACGGTGCTGTCTGATCTCAGATGAGTTAATTCAGCTCAAGGTGCTGTCTGATCTCAGATGAATTAATAAATTTAGTTTAAGGTGCTGTGTGATCTCAGATGAGTTAATTCAGTTTAAGGAGCTGTCTGATCTCAGATGAGTTAATAAATTCAGCTCAAGATGCGGTCTGATCTCAGATGAATATAAATTCAGCTCAAGGTGTTGTCTGATCTCAGATGAATTTGTAAATTCAGTTTAAGGTGCTGTCTGATCTCAGATGAATATAAATTCAGCTCAAGGTGCTGTCTGATATCAAATCAGTTAATAAATTCAGTTTAAGGTGCTGTCTGATCTCAGATGAATATAAATTCAGTTTAAGGTGCTGTCTGATCTCAGATGAATATAAATTCAGCTCAAGGTGCTGTCTGATCTCAGATGAATATAAATTCAGCTCAAGGTGCTGTCTGATCTCAGACGAGTAAATTCAGTTTAAGGTGCTGTTTGATCTCAGATGAATATAAATTCAGTTTAAGGTGCTGTCTGATCTCAAATCAGTTAATAAATTCAGCTCAAGGTGCTCTCTGATCTCAGATGAGTAAATTCAGTTTAAGGTGCTGTCTGATCTCAAATCAGTTAATAAATTCAGCTCAAGGTGCTGTCTGATCTCAGATGAGTTAATAATTTCAGTTTAAGGTGCTGTCTGATCTCAAATCAGTTAATAAATTCAGCTCAAGGTGCTGTCTGATTTCAAATCAGTTAAAAAATTCAGTTTAAGGTTCTGTCTGATCTCAGATGAATTTATAAATTCAGTTTAAGGTGCTGTCTGATCTCAAATCAGTTAATAAATTCAGCTCAAGGTGCTGTCTGATCTCAGATGAGTAAATTCAGTTTAAGGTGCTGTCTGATCTCAGATGAATTCATACAATCAGTTTAAGGTGCTGTCTGATCTCAGATGAACTCATAAATTCAGCTCAAGGTGCTGTCTAATCTCAGATGAATTCATTTTAAGGTGCAGTCTGATCTCAGATTAATTCATAAATTCAGTTTAAGGTGCTGTCTGATCTCAGATGAATTCATAAATTCAGCTCAAGGTGCTGTCTGATCTCAGATGAGTACATTCATTTTAGGGTGCTGTCTGATCTCATATGAGCATAAATTCAATTGAAGGTGTTGTCTGATCTCATATGAGTCTATAAATTCAGCACACGATCCTTGCTGATATAAGAATTGGGTTTATGATTTTGCCAAACCCATCTGATGTTATGTTTTCAAATAAATGATAGATTGTAGCCATGATGAAGTCTGATTTCAGATAAGTTTAAAATTCTGCATGTGATGTTATCTGATCTCAGGTGAGTTTATATATTCTGCACATGCAGCTGTGTGATGAGTTACATCCAGCCTCCATGCTGAAGGCGCATGAGGAGGGTATCATCAGCACAGCCAAGCCCGCATCCGATGCATTTTTCACATGGACATGGGTGGAAATTAGGCCTCCGCTTGCTGTCTGCGCTGGTTTATTCACATTTTCCCGCCAGGTCCTTACAGCCCGACGGGAATATAATGGAAACAAGTCGTTTTCTCTATCAGTGGATAGTGAGAACATCATGTGTCAGCGAGCTCTACCAGCACTAGCCTGATGATGAGGATGATGGGAAGCTATCTGCTAACTCAAGGATGCTTTACTCCAAATAAACCTCCAACTCATCCATGCTCTCGGTTTTCCCTCATTTAACGGAACGCCGCTCATTTTTACCGATCAATTTGCAATCGTTTTAGCCTCGGAGAGGATATTTTATAAAGACTTGCAAATATTTTGACGTAGCTTCGCTAGCTAAGCAGCTGTTTGCTTGACTGTCTGTGGATATTTTCAGCAAACGGGGGGATTTACAACGAAATAACACACGAATCCGAGTGTAAATGAGACATCTGGAGTCCTGAGGGAATTCATTCACAGAGCAGATTAAACGACACATCTTATCAAATTAAATGAACGGTCCGTAAATAAACGTACGCTTGTTTGGATGAAAAAGTGGCCGCTGCCCAACAAACATTTTCTAAAAGCCTATTCGGCGACCAAAAAAATAAAACATAACGTAAAATAAAATATAGACAACTGAAAACTTAAATTCAACATCGCTGAAATGGCTGAAGAGGCGTTTCCTTTACATTTTCTGGTGTGGAACAATCAATATCAAGAACTGGACCGAGAGCTTCTGAAACAGCAGGTGCATGCAGTACTCTTTATTATTTTAAATCATGGGCTTTCCCCCTAAACCGGTTTGATTGTTGTTTAATGTGTGTATTTCAGCATGACATGCAGCGGCTGGATCCGCGCGGGCGCTCGCCGCTCGAGCTGTCAGTGTGTCTCGGGCACCTGGAGTCCACGCGCGTCTTACTGAGACACAACGCTGACCCCACACACAGCAGCACACAGGGATGGACAGGTACACGAACCATTACATGAGTAATTAATCTCTAATTAACAATTTTTTATAATGTATTATATCCAAACGCCTGTGTTTATGGAACACAGAAGAAGTTTGGACTTTTCCATCAATGACGGGCTTGTATTGTATTATGTTCAAAATCGTCAGGTTTGGTCAGGTTGACCACCTAACTTGATGCAGTACAATTCACCCAAACTATTTGGTATTGCATTTGATAGTCAATCTTCTTTTAAGTTTTTTTTAATGATAAGTACATTTTTAAACTTAAACTTAATTTAGGACTTTAAGTGTGATAAAATACTTGGTGTCTGCAACCTTTTTTTTTCACCACTATTGGACTGGAGATCTGCTTTAATGCTCCTGTATCCTACTTGACACTGTCTTTTTTATGTTTTATAACAAACACGTCATTGTTTGTTATGACAAGGCTGAGTTGCCACCTCTGGTTAAAGGCACAATATGTAAGATTTTTGGATTAAAATATCCAACAACTACTAGAACAATGTTATATATTTTGTTGACTTGTGTACTCAAATGCTTCCAAAAATGTTTAAATCCAGAGAAATAAGCCATTATAACCAGGATATATATAACCTCACCTATCAATGACATCATACCCGCGTTACCCTCGGTTTCCAGTTTTATTTTGTAGAAACCATGGAAACACCAAATACGCTTTAATATATTGTGTTTTATTGGACAGGTGAGCAAATGTTTGGACATTCATCGACAGAAAACACGCAACACAGTTAGTCTTATTGTTTAAATGTTGTTTTCTTGATTTATCGCTAGTACCATGTTTTACCATGCCTAATATCGATCGAGCTCACTGCAGTGTTAACAAGTGTCTCATAGTAGCTACAGAGTGAACGCACAGAGTAGCATTATAACAACTTTCAACACACTCAAATTTATGTAATATGATAAAACAGCTCTGCGTTACCCCACATACCAATGAGTGGAAGAAGCAGAAACGCTCGTCTGCGGCATAATAAAAGCTCCGCTTTTCAAGCCAACATCAAGCTGAATAAGTGACCTCTAGCAGCAAAAATGATATATTGTGGCTTTAAGCGGAAAAGTTTAATTTGGTACTGTTTTATTCAAATTCAACAGTCGTTTAAATCTTTATCTGTCTCTGTTTATCTAACACAAATATACACTATAATCTTTGCTCGAATGGCCTGTTTAATCTCAATGTTCCTTTAGGTATAATGCTTCTGTTCCTTGAAATAATCTACAACATATTTTAAAGTTGCGTATGTGTAAATTAATTTAAGGTTGTAGTTTTTTTTTTATAAAAAAGACTGTTTTATCCCCCGCTAAATTGTTGCTGTGATTTCAGATTGTATAGTGGTTGGTATTATAATATCTCAATGAGTTTTTAACCTGGTTGAATAAAGAAAAATTAAATGAAAAAACGAAATAAAATAAACAAAAATGAGAACATGTTTAAAAATTCTATTTAAGAGCTTTTAAGCATTTATATAAACTGTAAATATTATAAACAATATTGTAAATATAATTATAAATTTTTTACATTTAAATGGAAGAATTGTGGAAAAGCACTTCCTGAAGCTCAAACAGTAGAGCATGGCGTTAGCAACGTCAGGATCATGTGTTCGATTCTCTGAACTGAACATGCATGAACTGATAAAAATGGCCTTCAGTGCAGTGTAGGTTTCATCGAATAAAAGTGTCTGCAAAAAATGCATAAATATAAATACGCCTAGAGGGTAGTTGAGAAACTGACATAAAAAAATACATTAAAAATAGTTTTTATTTCGGGTCTATGCAGCTGCCTATAACAATAAAATAATGCGGGTCAAAATGACCCGCAAACGTCAATCGTTCCAAATGTCAATTCACTTCCATTACATGGGAAAGAGCTGTCATTGCATTCTATAGAATATCTTTATATTTATTCCTCAGAAATAATACAGGTCTGAAATCCCACAGAGGACAATATTAATAATGAAGTGTATAATTTTTTCTGGTTTTCCTAACACATGTGTAGGTGATATAGGCCAGTAAATGTGAATCTCACTCCCCTGAATTCAAGAGGCACTCTAGCGACTGACGTTAGAAGCTGGGGCCTTTAGCCTCCTTGTTAGAGTGCCCACCTCCCACGCCAGAGACCCAAGTTTAAATCCCGCTCGGAGCGGGTTGAGTGGGATCGGTTACATATGATGCCGCGACCCGGAGGGGAGTGAGGTTCGGGGGATGAGTGTAACGGACGTAGACCTCACTTCCCTGATCTCAAGAGACGCTCTAGCGACTGACGCCCGCCTCCCACTCCGGAGACCACTGTTCGAATCCCGCTCGGAGCGGGTCGAGTAGGACCGGTTACATGTGCATCTTTAGGGTGCAGGCCAGTGGTGATGGCAGTGTTGAATTATGTGTGCAGTTCTGCAGGAAGCAGTGAGCACTGGAGACCCTGAGCTGGTGCAGCTGGTCCTTCAGTACAGAGACTTCAGAAGAGCCACAGAGAGACTGGCTGGTATTCCTGAGCTACTGAGCAAACTCAGACAGGTGATCCACATGCACACATACACCCTGATTGAAGGTGCATTTGATGTCCGTTCACTGGGTAGACCCAGCCTTTTTAGAACCTAACCGGCCCACATTATTCTCAGTATCAACCCATAAAGTAATAACTCAAATCAACTAACAAATTAATAATTAATAACAATTATACAACTGCTATAAGTAAATCCAAACTTTATTTGCAAATCGCGGCTACAGGATTGTTTATATTGTCGCAAACTGTATTATCACCCAGCTCTATATATAAAGTTGGATATACATGTATATTATATCCAACTTTATCCACATACATACAATACAAACCATGGAAAGCAATATATACTATGTAACAAATCTCAACTGCTTGTTTGTTTGTATCGTCGCAAAGTGTATCACCCAGCTCTAATCTGCTAAATGCCATAAGGAGTTAAAATACTATAAACATTAACATCATTATGATTGTGTGTATTGCGAAATGTGCTTTATAAATAAAATGGACTTGTAAACCTATCAGGTACAGTGTTGTTTTGAATCAACATCCTCTCTCAGAAAGCATTCCAGCATGTTGTCTTTTTCCGCAGGCACGCGATTTCTATGTGGAGATGAAATGGGAATTTACTAGCTGGGGTAAGTTGAAGAACTAAAATGTTCGGAAAGACCCGCAAACTCTTCCGCCTTCACTGTAGATCACTACTGTCCCACCATTGACAGCCAAGATTGCAACTTTAACCATTTCAGCACCACAGATGTGGACAGCTCCTGTTATCAGTTGCTCTTGACAGTCAGTTGTCATTCTGTTTCAGTTCCTCTGGTGTCGAAAGTTTGTCCAAGCGATGTGTATCGCGTATGGAAAAGCGGCTCATGTTTGCGGGTGGACACCACTTTATTGGGCTTTGAGCACATGACCTGGCTTAAGGGCCGACGCAGCTACATCTTCAAAGGTGGAGGTGAGTCTTTAAAGTTTGTTTTTGGGGTTTACTAGAATAGGTTTTCATGCTTGAATGTTTTTTTACATATTTTACATTGTTGCAGCACCTCTCTTCCCAGTCTGTCAGTAACGCTCCTTCTGAAAAGTGTGCTCTGATTGGTCGGCTGGACTAGTGTGTTGTGATCAACTGCTTCAAGCATGTTTCGGAAATGTCACACACCTTGCCATAACTGATAGTTTCGACACACTACTAACGCAACTCATCCAGGCCTCGCTCCTTTATTTTGCACGTGCCTTGGGTGGGAATTATTTAAATGAGGTTTATTGTGATGTTAATGGGAGAAAACTCAAGACTACAATCGCAGCGTTGCAGAGAATTCGGAAACACTGCGCACTGATATAGAGAATAACTTTTTCATGCTCAAACAGCAACATTACACACTGAAGGAAGTTGAAAATGTAACTAAGCTTAATAGGTCCTATTCAACACACGCTCAAGCAGAGGGTGCACATGCAGAGTTCAGGGGTTTGAAGAGGCTTGTGTTTTGCAGAGAGTGGGGCATTGGTGATGGAGGTGGACCACGAGAAGCAGGTGGTGTATACAGAACCGCTGTCTCTGTCTCCACGCGACACTCCCTCGCTGCTCGCCGCAATGCTGCCCTCACAAGAAAACACGGCCCAGAGACTCACCTCTCCTATAGTGTCCACTCATCTCAACACACGAAACATTGCCTTTGAGAGGTACAGGAAAAGCATTTCCCACAGATATGAATTACTCTGAGTCTGTAAGGAATGCATACCTAATTCTCTGTTCTGCCCTGACTGTAGAAATAAGTCTGGGATTTGGGGATGGCGCTCAGAGAAGACGGAGGTGGTGAGTGGATATGAAGCAAAGGTGGGTCTAATTTCACTTTAAACACTTTAAGAGGCATTTAAATGTGCAGTAAGCGATTTCTGAGAAACACTGTTGATATTTGAAATCGACACCCAAACAAACGCAGCCCTCCCTTTATTGCTCCGCCCCTCAAATAACGGACACTAACAGCTGGCGCATCATTCAGCGTGAGTATGGATGAATCAGCTGTCATTCAACAACAACAACAGCTTATCTTGGTTCTGTGAAACTCACGTATTGAGCAGAAACAAAGCAACCATTTTCAAGCCTTCCCGCTTTGGTCTCTCCAGCGCTGGAAAGCTTTTCTAATATTAACGCCGGGTCCTAAAGCTAACCCTTCATCTTCCAATTACCGTATTGTTCAGGATATAAGACGAAATACATCTGGTAAAACGGGTTCGTCTTATGTTCAGGGTCTAGACTTTTATCAATTATACACCCGCAACACCGAGTGTGCCAAGAAATACGGTGTGTCAGAGTGTAATGTTGGACGGTTGTGAGCGCAAACAGATGCAAACAGTCAAAGAAAAGCTTACTGTCTAAGAGCCGCGGGACTGTCATGTTTGCGTGCCTCGCCGACGGGACCAAACTTCCAACGCACGTGATTTTAAAATGTAAGACTGTACCCAGATTTCACTTCTACTGTTAAAGAAATGTTGGTAGGCTACATGGTTTTCACTTTGAGATGCAGAACCTAATTGTTAATTCAGATGGGCTACAGGTTATTTTTATGGTTTCTTTTTTAAATGTGATTGGTGGTACATTTTTATCAGTATTTACCATAATTTGAATACTAAAATTAAAATATTTATGCAAGCATTTTCTTTATAAAATACTAGATCTGGCCTTTTTCCAAAAGGTACATCTTGGGACAAAAAAAAGTGTGTGTGGGGGGGGGGGGGTCGTCTTATAATCAAGGTTGTCTTATATTCGGAACAATAAGGTATATTCCTCTGACCTTTTTTTTGTAATGTCTCTCAGCCATCTGCAGTCTTTCTTCAAATTTCCCTCTTGCTCTCTCGCTCTCCTCCCCCATCAAAAGCAGATACGCCCACTACTTCTGATTGGCTACAAGTGTGTTGTGGTGCTCCATTGATTGGTCCGATCCACAAACACAATATTTTTTCAGCGCACACAGAGAACAGACATCCAACAAATACACACAAAAATGTGTTTGTTTTTAGGTGTTGATTTAAAGGGTTAGTTCACCCAAAAATGAAAATTCTGTCATTAATTACTCACCCTCATGTCGTTCGACACCCGTAAGACCTCCGTTTATATTCGGAACACAAATTAAGATATTTTTGTTGAAAGCTGATGGCTGAGAAAGGCTTCAGATAGGCCTCCATTGGCATTCAGTACATTTATAATCCCAAGACCGATAAAAAGGCACTTAAAACGTCACTACAAAGTCCATCTCACCACAGTGGCTCTACAATAATTTTACGATGCGACGACAATAGTTTTTGTGCGAAAAAAAAACCGTGTGTGCCTCCACGACGCATGCGCGAGAATATGACGTAGCACCAGCGTTCGGGAATCCATGAAATGCACACTTTAGCCCGATTTTGAGAACTACGCCGAGACCTAAAGCACGATCAATGTAGAATCCAACAGCTTAGATACGCGCGTCTTCCTCTGCTTGTAAACAAATCACTTCTGGGTCATCTGTCCGAATGCCGGATCTGCATCATATTCTCGCGCATGCGTCGTGGAGGCACACACGGAAGACAATAACAAGTTGGATAAAGGTGTTATTTTGATTTTTTTGGCGCACAAAAACTATTGTCGTCGCATCGTAAGATTATTGTAGAGTCACTGTGGTGAGATGGACTTTGTAATGACGTTTTAAGTGCCTTTTATCGGTCTTGGGATTATAAATGTACTGAATGCCAATGGAGGCCATTACGGGAATATGAACGGAGGTCTTACGGGTGTCGAACGACATGAGGGTGAGTAATTAATGACAGAATTTTCATTTTTGGGTGAACTAACCCTTTAAATGTTCAGAAATCGCTTTAACTCTGCACCAGGACTACTAATTGCTTTTTATAATTACATAATTGTAGGTTTACAGTGCTTGTAATGTGGAGTTAGTGACACGCTCTCGGACTGAACACCTTTCTGATCAGGACAAGTCTAGGAGTAAAGGTACATAAACCCATACGGACAGAAAAATGGTGCTGCCAGTCAATTTAACTAATTAATATACAGTCTGAGACAGTTTTTGAAAATGATTTTCCTTTTGTACGGTCACCTTCTACACGCTCCTGGCCTCCTCTGTGCTTTCAGGATCTAGAACTCCTCTACAGTCGTTCCTCGGTATTGCTGAGCAGCACATCTCCAGTACTGGGGTGAGTGTGGTCAGTGGTCACTTGCATATCATTTTAGTTTTTATTTACATTTTCAATATATTTACTTTTTTTTTTTTTTTTACTATAATTAAAAAAATGCTCTCAAATAAATTTCAAAGATAAATTAATAATATATTTAGGAAGTAAATTAACAAAATAATTACAATGAAAAAAAATGTAATTGTTAAATGATTATTAAATGAGTATAATCATTTAAAACAAATTAAAATAATAATAAGCATAAACTACCATTCAAACTTTTGGGGTTAGGACTTAAAAAAAAAAAAAGAAATTAATACTTTTCAGCAAGGATGCATAAACTGATTAAAAGTAAAGACATTTATAATGTTATAAAAAGTTATATTTCAAATAAATGCTGTTCTTTCATTTCTATTCACCAAAGAATTGTGGAAAAATGCATCACAAAAAATATTAAACAGCACAACTGTTTTCATCATTCATAACAATAAGAAATGTTTATTGAGCTCCACATTATCATATTAGCATGATTTCTGAAGGATCATGTGACACTGAAGTCTGGAGCAATGATGCTGAAAATTCAGTTTTGATCACAGGAATACATTACATTTTAAAATATATTACAAAAGTTATTTCATATTGTAATAATATTTCATACTATTATTGTTTTTACTGTATTTTTGATCAAATAAATGCAGCCTTGGTGAGCAGAAGAGACTACTTTCAAAGACATTTAAAAAATGTACATTGGGGACTGTATTGATATGAGACAACACGGATTCATTTGTATATTGTGTTTGTAGAGTCAGGTTTCTCAGTGCGCTAGTCCCCATAATCCAACAGCTATCACAGCAGAGGAGTACTTCGATGCAGAGTTTAACCTGAACGGCAGAGATATTGGGCGGCCCATTGAGCTTACCAGCAAAGTGCAGAGGTACTGTCTCTATGGCAACTCCATGTCTGAACAGTGTTTGTACGTGAATTAAGAATATGTTGTTTGTCTCTATACCTCTGTCTGTCTGTCAGGTTTAAAGCCACTCTGTGGTTGAGTGAAGTTCATCCTCTCTCACTGGCTGAGCAGGTGACGCCCATCATTGACCTCATGGCCATATCTAACGCCCACTTTGCCAAGCTGCGTGATTTCATCACCCTACGCCTACCACCTGGCTTTCCTGTAAAGATAGGTGAGAAGAAGAGACACATCCAGTTGATTGACTATTTTAAAATCTAAGGCCGTTTTCAAACCTGAAAGTCCGCACCAAGGTCCGAACCGAAGTTCATGTTTTGATACATTTTATACATTCGGTTAGTTTTGGTTTGGTTTCACATTGCAATTATGCGAGCGGACTAAAGAACTTTACATGACACACTTGCGTCCACCATCATCTATGTGGGCTGCATCTGGACATTGATTGGTTTGTAAACGGACGTGCGTCTGACGTCAGCGTCTTTGACAAGAACGAATGAACGGACGCATATCGTTGCCACTATTGAACAGTGCGCATTGCTTGACTGTTTTCTTTTCGTTACGTTTAAAAGTGAACATTTTAAGCTTTATATACACATATTTCTCATGTTTGTGAGACAAGTAGCCTGCTGAGTTTCGGTTTATTTGAGACGCGCTCCAGTTCATGTGCAAAGCATGATTATCCCGTGATTATTGTCTGCTATAGACTAGTTGCTTCTTATTTATTAAATCCAGGCAATTATCTGATTAAACGTTGATTCAAATTAAGATACAATTTATACAAAACAAAATTCACATTAAAGAAAGGCTTTCTAAGCAAAATCATACAACATTTCTTTCAAAATCATTTCTGACCTTCTGTCTTCTGACATATTGCGCATCTTTTCACTTTTCATAATCAATGTAGCCTAGATGAAATTTAAAAATAACATTATAATATTTAAACATAAACAGGAACTTCCTGTAAATTGTCTGAAAGTACAAACCATACAGAAAATGCTTTCACTAGAAACGAACCAAACCTTTGTTCAGTGTGATCCAGACTGAGACTACCTCTTTTCGTCTGACCTAATTTCATCTGTTTGGTCCGGACCGTGGTACGGGGGAGGTTTCACACCTGTAATTTTGATTTGGACCAAACTGAAAAGTCAGAAAATCCGGACCAAACAAGGTAGGTGTGAAAGCGCCCTTAAATTCAACATGATTTCTTAATATATGTTCTTTGTCTTATTGTTATTAACTTTTCTTATTTAAAATATTTTCTCAAAGAATATCCTGTTTTACTCAGAAATACACCAAAAATTGTTGCCAATGCAAATTTAAAGTGCCCCTATTATGCTTTTTCAGATATTGTATTTCATGTAGTGTGTTAAAGCTGTTTGTGAATGTAAAAGGTTAAAAGGTCTGCAAAGATTCAAAGATCAAAGTGCAGATAAATGGAGTTATTGTCTCCTAAAAGTAAGAACCGATTCTGAACTGCCTGAAACATGTCGCCAGTAATTCCAGTATTACTTCCTTTTCTAATTATTTATTTGTATAATGCCAGGCTATGGTCTTCATTGGCTGCCCGTGTACAACGTCTGCTTTGACCCTCGAACACTGTAGTTGTAGCCGAGCTCTGGAAGAGTTTGGTTCGTGTTGTTGTCATGTCGAGAAGGACATTGTTTTCAGCACTGTCAAAGCAAATACACTTTGCATGCAATTCCAAAGAATGAGGACTGGCGCTGGTATTGATACGGTAAAACCGACATCATTGTTACTGTTCACTGTGTATCAAATGCTGAGGATGCCTCGGGAGCTGAAATTCAGATATGCATATGGACATTTAGTTTCCAAAGCGCGGCATAAGTGTTTGACCAATCACAACAGACTGGGCCAATTGACAATCAGAGCAGAGTAGACCAATCATAACAGACTGGGTCATCTGACCAATCAGAGTAGAGTAGGCCAATCATAACAGACTGGGTCATCTGACCAATCAGAGTAGAGTAGACCAATCATAGCAGACTGGGCCATCTGGCCAATCAGTATAGAGTAGACCAATCAAAACACACTGGGCCATCTGGCCAATCAGTGTGGAGTAGACCAATCCCAACAGACTGGGCCATCTGGACAATCAATGTAGAGTAGACCAATCATAACAGACTGGGCCATCTGGCCAATCAGTGTAGAGTAGACCAATCATCACAGACTGGCCCATCTGACCAATCAGTGTAGAGTAGACCAATCATAACAGACTGGGCCATCTGGCCAATCAGTGTAGAGTAGACCAATCCCAACAGACTGGGCCATCTGGACAATCAATGTAGAGTAGACCAATCATAACAGACTGGGCCATCTGGCCAATCAGTGTAGAGTAGACCAATCATCACAGACTGGCCCATCTGACCAATCAGTGTAGAGTAGACCAATCATAACAGACTGGGCCATCTGGCCAATCAGTGTAGAGTAGACCAATCATAACAGACTGGGCCATCTGGCCAATCAGTGTAGAGTAGACCAATCATAACAGACTGGCCCATCTGACCAATCAGTGTAGAGTAGACCAATCATAACAGACTGGCCCATCTGACCAATCAGTGTAGAGTAGACCAATCATTACAGACTGGGCCATCTGGACAATCAGTGTAGAGTAGACCAATCATAACAGACTGGGCCATCTGGCCAATCAGTGTAGAGTAGACCAATTATAACAGTCTGGGTCATCTGACCAATCAGTGTAAAGTAGACCAATCCCAACAGACTGGGTCATCTGACCAATCAGTGTAGAGTAGACCAATCATTACAGACTGGGCCATCTGGACAATCAGTGTAGAGTAGACCAATCATAACAGACTAGGTCATCTGACCAATCAGTGTAGAGTAGACCAATCATAACAGACTAGGTCATCTGACCAATCAGTGTAGAGTAGACCAATCATAACAGACTGGGCCATCTGGCCAATCTGTGTAGAGTAGACCAATCCACACAGACTGGGCCATCTGGTCAATCAGTGTAGAGTAGACCAATCACAACAGACGGGCCCATCTGACCAATTAGAGTAGAGTAGACCAATCACAACAGACTGGGCCATCTGGCCAATCAGTGTAGAGTAGACCAATCATAACAGACTGGGCCATCTGACCAATCACAACAGACTGGGCCATCTGACCAATCAGTGTAGAGTAGACCAATCATAACAGACTGTCCCATCTGACCAATCAGAGCAGAGTAGACCAATCACAACAGACTGGGCCATCTGGCCAATCAGTGTAGAGTAGACCAATCATAACAGACTGTCCCATCTGACCAATCAGAGTAGAGTAGACCAATCATAACAGACTGGGCCATCTGACCAATCAGTGTAGAGTAGACCAATCCCAACAGACTGGGTCATCTGACCAATCAGTGTAGAGTAGACCAATCATAACAGACTGGCCCATCTGACCAATCAGTGTAGAGTAGACCAATCACAACAGACTGGCCCATCTGGCCAATCCGTGTAGAGTAGACCAATCACAACAGACTGGGCCATCTGACCAATCAGTATAGAGTAGACCAATCACAACAGACTGGGCCATCTGACCAATCAGTGCAGAGTAGACCAATCCCAACAGACTGGTTCATCTGACCAATCAGTGTAGAGTAGACCAATCATAACAGACTGGCCCATCTGACCAATCAGTGTAGAGTAGACCAATCATAACAGACTGGGCCATCTGACCAATCAGTGTAGAGTAGACCAATCACAACAGACTGGCCCATCTGACCAATTAGAGTTGAGTAGACCAATCATAACAGACTGGGCCATCTGACCAATTAGAGTAGAGTAGACCAATCATAACAGACTGGGTTATCTGGCCAATCAGTGTAGAGGAGACCAATCCCAACAGACTGGTTCATCTGACCAATCAGTGTAGAGTAGACCAATCATAACAGACTGGCCCATCTGACCAATCAGTGTAGAGTAGACCAATCATAACAGACTGGGCCATCTGACCAATCAGTGTAGAGTAGACCAATCACAACAGACTGGGTCATCTGACCAATCAGTGTAGAGTAGACCAATCATAACAGACTGGGTTATCTGGCCAATCAGTGTAGAGTAGACCAATCCCAACAGACTGGGTCATCTGACCAATCAGTGTAGAGTAGACCAATCATAACAGACTGGCCCATCTGACCAATTAGAGTAGAGTAGACCAATCATAACAGACTGGGCCATCTGACCAATCAGTGTAGAGTAGACCAATCATAACAGACTGGGTTATCTGGCCAATCAGTGTAGAGTAGACCAATCCCAACAGACTGGGTCATCTGACCAATCAGTGTAGAGTAGACCAATCATAACAGACTGGCCCATCTGACCAATCAGTGTAGAGTAGACCAATCACAACAGACTGGGTCATCTGGCCAATCAGTGTAGAGTAGACCAATCCCAACAGACTGGGTCATCTGACCAATCAGAGCAGAGTAGACCAATCCCAACAGACTGGGCCATCTGGCCAATCAGTGTAGAGTAGACCAATCATAACAGACTGGGCCATCTGACCAATCAGAGCAGAGTAGACTAAACACATGGACTGGCCCATCTGACCAATCAGTGTAGAGTAGACCAATCTCAACAGACTGGGCCATCTGACCAATCAGTTTAGAGTAGACCAATCACAACAGACTGGCCCATCTGGCCAATCAGTGTAGAGTAGACCAATCACAACAGACTGGGCCATCTGACCAATCAGTGTAGAGTAGACCAATCATAACAGACTGGGCCATCTGACCAATTAGAGTAGAGTAGACCAATCATAACAGACTGGGTCATCTGACCAATCAGTGTAGAGTAGACCAATCACAACAGACTGGGCCATCTGACCAATCAGTGTAGAGTAGACCAATCATAACAGACTGGGTCATCTGACCAATCAGTGTAGAGTAGACCAATCATAACAGACTGGGCCATCTGACCAATTAGAGTAGAGTAGACCAATCATAACAGACTGGCCCATATGACCAATCAGAGCAGAGTAGACTAAACACATGGACTGGCCCATCTGACCAATCAGAGCAGAGTAGACTAAACTCATGGACTGGCCCATCTGGCCAATCAGAGCTGAGTAGACCAATCATAACAGACTGGGCCATCTGGCCAATAAGAGCTGAGTAGACCAATCATAACAGACTGGGCCATCTGGCCAATCAGAGCAGAGTAGACTAAACACATGGACTGGCCCATCTGACCAATCAGAGCAGAGTAGACTAAACACATGGACTGGCCCATCTGGCCAATCAGAGCTGAGTAGACCAATCATAACAGACTGGGCCATCTGGCCAATAAGAGCTGAGTAGACCAATCATAACAGACTGGGCCATCTGGCCAATCAGAGCAGAGTAGACTAAACACATGGACTGGCCCATCTGACCAATCAGAGCAGAGTAGAGCAATCATAACAGACTGGGCCATCTGACCAATCAGAGCAGAGTAGACTAAACACATGGACTGGCCCATCTGGCCAATCAGAGCAGAGTAGAGCAATCATAACAGACTGGGCCATCTGACCAATCAGAGCAGAGTAGACTAAACACATGGACTGGCCCATCTGGCCAATCAGAGCTGAGTAGACCAATCATAACAGACTGGGCCATCTGACCAATCAGAGCAAAGTAGACTAAACACATGGACTGGCCCATCTGGCCAATAAGAGCTGAGTAGACCAATCATAACAGACTGGGCCATCTGGCCAATCAGAGCAGAGTAGACTAAACACATGGACTGGCCCATCTGGCCAATCAGAGCAGAGTAGACTAAACACATGGACTGGCCCATCCGGCCAATAAGAGCTGAGTAGACCAATCACAACAGACTGGGCCATCTGGCCAATCACAGCAGAGTAGACTAAACACATGGACTGGGTCATCTGACCAATCAGAGCAGAGTAGACTAAACACATGGACTGGCCCATCCGGCCAATAAGAGCTGAGTAGAGCAATCATAACAGACTGGGTCATCTGACCAATCAGAGCAGAGTAGACTAAACACATGGACTGGCCCGTCTGGCCAATCAGAGCTGAGTAGACCAATCACAACAGACTGGGTCATCTGACCAATCAGAGCAGAGTAGACTAAACACATGGACTGGCCCGTCTGGCCAATCAGAGCTGAGTAGACCAATCATAACAGACTGGGCCATCTGACCAATCAGAGCAGAGTAGACTAAACACATGGACTGGCCCGTCTGGCCAATCAGAGCTGAGTAGACCAATCATAACAGACTGGCCCATCTGACCAATCAGAGCAGAGTAGACTAAACACATGGACTGGCCCATCTGACCAATCAGAGCAGAGTAGACTAAACACATGGACTGGCCCATCTGACCAATCAGAGCAGAGTAGACTAAACACATGGACTGGCCCATCTGGCCAATCAGAGCAGAGTAGACCAATCACAACAGACTGAAAGACGGGCTTCAGAGAGACTGAATCCTTTACCAAAATATTTCAGAGAGCTGATGCTACACTGTATATTATGAGAAAATATAAGTGCTTTTTAACCTTGGATGCATGTAAACCTGTTGTAGTAGACCTCCAAAACTAAATTAGGAGGACCTGTAAAATAGCATAACAGGGCACTTTAAATTGACTTATATCATGTTCTTACTCGTAGAAATTCCTCTCTTCCACGTGTTGAACGCTCGAGTGACATTCAGCAATCTTTGTGGCTGTGATGAGCCGGTCAGTTCTGTTACTGTCCTATCTCCAGAGGGAGCCACAGAGGCTGGTATGCATCTCCTCTGTTCAGGTCCAAAGTTCCTCAGGCTGTAACTGTGCTGGCTATTCACCCTCACCTCTCTGCTTTCAGGTCAGACACCTCCTCCTCTGCAGTGTGAAATAGACCCGTCTGTGTTTGAGCCTCCTCCAGATTACACCACACTTGGACCAGGCCGCAGTGAACCGATGAGAGACGAGGATGATAATTTACTCCAGTTCGCCATACAGCAGAGCCTGCTGGACGCGGGAACAGAGAGCGACCAGGTATTGGCATCTATCAGATGGTATGTCCATGGACAGGCTCTCAGATTGCACTTTCTCAATTTGGCAAGCTCTATTCTGATTGGCTGGCTGGACTCAACTTCTCAGAGTCGGTGCATATTTCAGTCTGCCTGGAAACAAGATTGTTGTTGAAGAATCTATGATTTGAGAGAGAACGTATCACTGGATTTGATCATTTTTTACACTTGCATTAATTCTTTCAAATATGTATAACAGAAGAAAGATATTTAGAGTTTATATTCAGGTAATAATCAGTACATGTTATTTTTTGGCGAAAATTTGGCGGATTCAGGTTCATTTCTGTAAAGCTGCTCATGAACTGATACTGCAATTATTACATTTATTGTGATATCTATGGCAAATTACATAATCCAGACTAGTGTTAATTTCGTCAGACGAGACGAGACTAAATATGTTCGTTAACAACCTTTTTTTCCGTGAAGAAGACGAGACGATGACGAGACTGCACCAATGTCCAAAAACACTGACTAAGACTAAATTAACATGCATTATTGTTGACGAAAAAGGACGAGACTAAAATGTTTTGCATAAAATAAAAACTAAGATAAAATCTCTCTTCATTTTCGTCTACAATTGTCTCTACTTTTTCATCATGAGATGAATATTCAGCTGTTCAAAATATTCCGAAAGAGTTCCCGCTGTTGCTCGAGTAGGTTACAGGTCTCTCATACTCCTCCTGTCATCTCGCGGCCGCGCGCGTGTGGTCACGTGGTTCCCAGAGCGCTCAACACTTCTAGCGCTGTGTCAGTGTATGTGAATGGCTTAAGCCGCGCAAGTTACACAACAGCTTCACTATACAGGTGTTTGCAGCAATTTTTGGTAAACCGTACAGCATAGTGTGCGTCAGCCACATTTACAGTATCATTTTATTAGGGAGAGTGGTAGAGATGCAACATTGTTAACATTAATATTAATGTTTTTCTTGTATTTAACCCTCAGGTATTCCTTACTAATTAAGTCACACTTATACTCATTGGTGGTCAAATGTGACCATACACCTTAACTATTTTAAAATAAATAGCCTATATTTTAATTCAATAATATTTATTGAATATTTTGAGGAGATCTTTTGGTACTAAATACTATTTGTGCAATACTTATGGTCCATTAATGACCACTTAAAATATTTTTCTTCTAATATTTTTATTATTTATATTACAATTAGTGTGTTAATTAAGGTTAAAATAGAGAATTCCACTGCAAAGAGGCAAATTAGAGCCATTTTGTGGCTGGAAAAATACAAAAATGTCACTTGTAATGCCATTACCCACTGGGTGCCTGTATGGCTCTTTAATAATACACATGTAGTCTAGTTGCTCAAAAAAGTATTGCAGATCATAACTGCTTACTTATTTGTGAAATTTTGAAATGTTAATAATAGTGAATAGTAAAGAATGCAAGCAAATATAATATAACCCCAAAAAAGTGTAAAAAACGTATTGTTCCTTATATGTACAGTAGGCTATATACAAATGAATTCATACTGAATCAAGATCGAAATCAATATTTGTGCCCATCGTCTCATGAGCTAATGCTGATTTTAGGCATCTATGCTGTAAATCAACCAGTTATATATATTTTATGTAACTTATTTTGCCACAAAATATATTGAGTTTTCCTTTGACTAAAGCTAGACTAAAATGACTAGACTTTTGGTCGACTAAAACTTGACTAAGATACCTTGTGTTGTCTTTTGACTAAAACTAGACTAAAATGACAAGACTTTTAGTCGACTAAAACTTGACTAACAAAAAAAGATATGTGAATGACTAAATATGACTAAAACTAACAAGGACATTTGGCACAAGACTAAGACTAAGACTAAATTAAAAATAGGTGACAAAATTAACACTAATCCAGACATAAGATTTGTTCCCAAACTTAGTGATCTAAACAGGATTGTAAGGCATTGTAGTCTTCGGACACAAAGCCTTCACCAAACAGCTATATGCAATTTTATGATAAAATATTTTATGGCCCAAATCTTATTTTATTATTTAATTTTATAATTGTTTTTATTTATTTATTTTATTTTATTTTTTCAATTTTTATTTAATTAATTTATTATTTAATTCGATTTTAGCATTGTTTTTGTTGTTGTTGCAAAGCACATTTACTACACATTTTTCATTCAAGATATGTTTTAATGTGTTTTTTGTTGCAGCATAGTACATTATTCATTCTAGAGAAAATTTAGTATTTGTTTTTTTAATGTAAGTGTCCCTATAACATTGGAATTATCTAGCTTTTTTTCTTTTACTTTCATGCAAAAACTAAACATTCCATGATTAGTAACTATAGATATTTTGACAGTAGCTTTTTTTTTTTTTTAACCAAAATAAGCTGTTACCATTTACCAGCCACCATAACAAATCATATAATTAACTCCTGAATCAATTATTTAACCACCATCTAAAAAAATGTTGTGCTGTAACCAAGAATGCAACCACAGATACAACCTATTAAGGACATAGGTAATCAAATGTTATTCATTTTGAACACAGATCTACTTTTAAATTTGTCAGTGTGCTGAGATCTACCCTGGCTGATTTCATATTAGCGTACTAGCATAGTATTCTTGCTATTCCTGCCATATAGTTATATGAAATAATATGAGAAGTGTGTTAATATGCGATTTCGAATTCAGCCCCTAATTTCGTCGTGGTCAATAACTTTCAGTTTTAAGTCACTTATAAGTCATTAGTTTAGTTTATTTTCTTTACAGGGGATGCACATTAATAAACATGAATGTATATGTGCCAGAATAAAAAAAAATAAAAAGTCAACCTAAAAACAAGAACAGAGCATCAAAAATAACTCACACAAAAGAAAAAAACGAGAGAGAGAGAGAGAGAGAGAGAGAGAGAGAGAGAAAAAATAGGAACAAAAATATCAAGTAAAAGCACAGGTACATGATCCCACGTGAAAAATTTATAAATTATTAGTAATGATGAACTAATCATTTACAAAAGATGACTATATTTTTTATAACTTATTAATCAGTGGTATGTTAACAATTTACAAATATGCTGTAAGTTATCTTTAAAAAATTGTAAATCTTGAAATAAACCAAAATAGTGGATGTTTGATGAGTTATTAGTTGATACACTATTTATCATCTATAAATCATTGAAGTATGTCAAAATTGTTTTAGTATCATCTCAATAAACAATGGTTAATCTTGAACAAATGATGAACAAACCATTAGTAAATGATCATAAAATGTTAGCATATTACTTATTAATCATTTATGAATGTATAGTCATGTTTTGTAAATGCATTGCATTGCAAAAATAATAACAAATATTTAACCAATGAAAAGCATTAAAAGAGTTTGTGTTAAATCTCGTTACTCCATTGGACTGTCAAACAAATCCTCACAGCTCATGGCTCCGCCTCTCCTCACACAGCGCAACACAGAGCTGAACGTAATCAGTGATCTTGTTAGGGTAAAATAACTGTTTATTAAAATAAGTACAGCGTTTTCTTTACTCAAGAAATACTATGTCTATATGTTATATATTTGAGGTCTGAGATATGGGAACGGTGAAGAGAGAGAAACGGCAAACCAGAGTGCAATTTACTCTCACGATCGACTGGTTGAGCACCCTTGATTTAGAGATTCAGGGAATTAACATTAAAATACTTAACAATGTTTGCCTTTATTAATTTAATTTAATGTTAAAAACCACTCATGTGCACAACGGACATGTTTGTAATTAATGCTGTAAAAACATGTTGTTAATGCAACAGGAACAGATCTAAAGTAGATGCTGAAATCAACACTCAACTGAAGCAATAATAGTCAGGTCAAGTCACCTTTATTTATACAGATAGTTTCAAAGCAGCTTTACAGTGATGACAGGAAAATTATGCATTTCGGCTGTTGTTCAGCTGAAGTCAGTGGTTAATTAGTATTGACTAATTAATCATGATTAGTCAATACTAAACAATTAGCAGACATTAGCTTTCCATTATTCCCTCCACTGCTTTCCACCCACTCCCTCATTTCTCTTTGTTTTCCTGTGTGTTTCTCTAGGTGACCATATGGGAGGCTCTCACTAACACTCGTCCAGTTTCTCAGCCTCCGCTTTATGAGGAGGACTCTCAGCTTGAGAGGTGCGTGTGTGTGTGTGTGTGTGTGTGTGTGTATGAATCAACAACAGTGTATGAGGATGTGGATATCAGTTGTTCGGCTGCTTTGAAATGCGACTCTGTCTCTGATAGGGCGATTCAGGAATCTCTGTCTTTGTCTCTGGCTGGAGGGGAGAGTGGAGAGTCGGATCCTGGCCTGCCGTTATCCCCATCTGATCCCGCCCTCAACTCTCCTCCGTGTTACAGCTCACTGGCCGAGCCTCGGGCGCCGGGAGCGTTTGCTGTGGCCTCCAGTTTTGATGAACAGCTACGCATGGCAATGGAGCTTTCATGCAGAGAACAAGAGGAGTTAGATAGGTACGAATGACGAAGGAGCAGAAATGACATAAGCTCCGTTCCCAAAGCTATTGAGGGTTTCAAGGCATCATAGACTCCGGACACAAAGTTATTTCATTCATTTCAATTAGTTATATATACAGCACAAAAACACAACAAAAGTTGATCACTGTGCTGTACACAGAAAAGAATAAAATAAAAAGTAAATAAAAAATGAAATGCATCAATTTGAGTTCAAAGAAACCAAAAGTTATAATGAATGAAATGCAAGGATAAAAAGATAAGACTAACTACGGATGCAGTACGGATGATGCAGACCTCACAGATAAAGGAAGGCTATTCCATATCCTAGGACCGGCCACTGAAAACGCACGGTCACCTCGCAACTTCAATCTTGATCTTGGATATGACAGTGTAATACTGTCTGAGGATCGCAGGCATCTTACTGACTTATTCACGTTTAAAAGATCTGACTAATAGGAAGGTGCCAGACCAACTCTATAATGCACTGGCGACCAGTGTTGTGCAAGTTACTTCCAAACTCTAATACATTATAGATTACTTATTACTGTTATTTAAAAGTAATTCTTTACATTACAATATTACTGTCTCAGAATTGTAATGCGTTACATTACTCATGTATTACTTTTGAGTTACTTTCACCAACATAACTACAGAAGTAGAACTTAACATTCTAAAATGACAAAATGTAGGGCTACCACAGAGCATTTTACATCCATAAGAAAGCTATCCAGGCTACTAACAATATAGCATATAATTGGCAAAGGGAAGGCTCAAGACAATGCAAGAAAGGATGACAGAGTGAATCACAAATGATCCAAGTCTGTTAAAAGTAGGGTAGAGGACGGTAAAGTGATTATCTGGGAATAGCTTGGGTCTATTGATATTAGACACAACAGAACTGTATGTAAACTCTAATTCCATGACAAGATGCACATTTGTTCTTTTCGTATTGTTGTCATTATTTTATTTCACAACGCAAAAACGTCATTGCAAGTGTAAAAAGTGCAAGAGTTGTTTTTTTTTAAATAGCTTGAGCTATTTCGCGACGTCGATAGTTTTTTTCGTTTTTAGACGAAGGCTGCATTTGCATTTGACTATTACGTTCTTCTTGTCCTTATCTCTGACAAACTCGAAGTAATGCGCATACGTCCATCTCACGAATGTACAGTCTTCTTCTGCCCCATTAAGCCTTGTTTATTTCGTTTTGCTCCGCAGTGCGAGCCTCCGCTGGCGCTGACTGCGCACGCGCCTCGTCTGTTTGGGGAGGTATACTCGACGCGCTCGCCGTTGTGCTATTCTTTGAAACGATAGAACTTGCCAGCGCGAGCACAGAGGCCGAAAACATGCCTCGCGGCACTCCTGTAAAACCCGCCCTAAACACGCCTTCACTGGACCTTGTCACACAATACAAAAGTACACCAGCAGGAGGGAGATGAGGTGTATGAAATAAATCGCTATACAAATATGTCAGAAGCTGTCATTTACTCTTTATTTACAAACTTGGACGTTAAACTTGGACGTCTATCGTGAATAGACGGTCACGATGGTTTCACACCTTCGGCACAACCCTACTGTACATTACGATGAACTTGAATGCACATGAAATGAAAGGCATTTAGGAGATAATCCACACTCATTTTTCCCCGGCCTTAATTTAAGACCGGCCTTTATTTGTTCGTGCTGGCCACGCCCCCGGCCACTATCAGAGGCCCGGCGTTTAATTGACTACAGGCTTTTATTTGAGGAAATACGGTAATATGACAACATTTACTAAAAAAATTTAATGTTTTGTTTTGTTGCGCTATATACAACATGAAAAGAATATTTACTACACATTTTTCATCCAAGAGAGAATTTCATTTTGTTCTGTTGCGTTATAAATATAAATATATATATATATATATATATATATATAAATAATGACAAGAACATTTACTACACATATTTCATCCAAGAGAACATTTGTTGCTGTTTTTTTGTTGCATTATATATAATATGACAACATTTACTGTTTTGTTCTGTTTTTGTTTTGTTGTGTTCTATATATGACAAGAACATCTACTACACATTTTTCATCCAAGAGAAAATAGTTTTGTTCTTTTTGTTTTGTTTTATCTCTTGTTTTTTTGTGTGTATTTTTTTTGGTATTGTTACGCTAGAGAAAAGAGAAAGTTGTTTTGTTCTGTTTTTTTGCTTTGTAAGCTATATACAGCATGACAAGAACATTTGCTACACATTAACCCCTTTACTTCTTCCCTTTTTCACTTGCAGCATTATATACAATATATCAGTCTCTAAAAATCTACATTAGTCACAAAAACATGAACACCTTTTGTTGTTTTGTTCTTCACAAACTAAAAAAACCTAAAAGTTTTTACTTTGTGTTTTCGAATTTGTTTTTCCGCTTAAAGGTGACAATGTTGTTAAAAGGATCCCTGTTCACATGGATCCCCGAAAACGACTAAAAATGCTGTTTTATTCATGCCAGGCCAGTAGTTGGCGATGTCACTTTGTAAAGAAATTCTGCTTATAGACTGAACACGTAATGCGCATGATGTCACTATTTTCACAAATTCGTGTTTTTGTAATTTACACAGATATGATAACGGTATTGTTTTCAAAAACCTTTGAAACAGTTTTTTTCTAAAGTAGTGTTTTCAGGCCCCCAAAAAGCCGCTGTTGTGTAAAAGGCCGGCCTAGACCGGCATAGTTTTTCTGTTTTTAGTTTAAAGCAGTGTCGTGTAAACGGCCCCCTTAAAGGTGCAGTGTGTAGTATTTATGAGGATCTATTGACAGAAATGCAATATAATATACATAACGATGTTTTCAGTGGTGTATAAAGACCTTTCATAATGAACCGTTATGTTTTTATTACCTTGGAATGAGTCATTTCTATCTCCATACACCGCGGGTCCCCTTACAGTGAAGCCGCCATTTTGCGCCACCATGTTTCTACAGTGGCCCTAAATGGACAAACTTCTCTACAGAGCGCTAGCTACTCTCTGCTGTCTCAGACGATGACATCTTTGTCCTGTGTCGGCCACCGTAGCTTCTCTGTGTGCTCCGAAAGGGAGGGGTGAGCGGTGGACGGTTGCAATTCACAACCTCACCATTAGATGCCACTAAAATTTACACACTGCACCTTTAATGTGAGCGATTTTCCACATACCACATCATCTCATGAGTTCAATAGAGAATAAACTTAACTATTCCAATTAATATAAAAGATGTGGAACAGTTATTTGTGCATCAGCCAATAACATTCCTCTTTTTGTTCCCTAAAGGACGAGGAGGGAAGAGGAAGAAGAGCTGGAGAGGATAATACAGCTGTCTCTCACAGAGAAGTAACTGTAGCGATGCTTGATGTGGGTTTAAAGGTGTAATTTATTGGTTGTGTTTTTTTCTGCAATTTTAAATTATTCTTCTTATAGATTCATCACTCTTTATTTATTTTCCAAAATAATAAAGATGGGATAGCCAGAGGAATTGGAGAGAGTGTGTGTGCCGAGACTGAAACAATTCATAAGAGATGATAAAACGTGGCATGAAAATGTGAATGATATCCTCTCAGTTCCACTGTCTTTTGAGTGATAAAAGGTCAACTTCAACTTCATTGTATAATGATACGGATGAAAATGTGAATATAAATTATGAATATTGATGACTATGATAAAGGTAAAGTACTGAAAATACTATTGCATACAATAATGAGTTTATGTATGGTGGATGATAACATGAAAGAATAAGTATTAAATGTTGACAAACACTTTCACAACAATGATCTCTGTTATGCCGTTTTTGTGTGCATGGGGAAACGGCCATCTAAGATGTAGGCAGCAGACAAAGAAACTGACTGAAACACTTAAATATATTGGTATCAATGATGTAATGATGTTGGGGTAGCCTTAGGCTTCAGAAAAGCTGCTGTCCACACAGATCTGCATCTGCACAGTGTGTGTGATTTTAGGTGCTGCAGAGTTCCAGTGTTTCTATTATTAATCTTACACTGCTGTCATTTTGTTATGTAAGGCAACTGAATCATCCATTACATCTGCGGGTAGTTCAGAAAAATATCTATCTATCTATCTATCTATCTATCTATCTATCTATCTATCTATCTATCTATCTATCTATCTATCTATCTATCTATCTATCTATCTATCTATCTATCTATCTATCTATCTATCTATCTATCTATCTATCTATCTATCTATCTATCTATCTATCTATCTATCTATCTATCGTTCGTATTATATAGATAATATATTACCAAAGTATTGGGACACTCCTCCAAATCACTGAATTCAGGTGTTTCAATCACTTCCATGGTCAAATGTATATAAAATCAAGCACTAGGCATGCAGACGCTTCTACAAACGTTTGTGAAAGAATGAGTCGCTCTCAGGAGCTCAGAGAATTCAAGTGTGGTACCGTGATCGGTTGCCGCCTGTGCAATAAGTCCATTCGTGAAATTTCCTCACTACTAAATATTCCACGGTCAACTCTTTGTGGTATTATAATAAAGTGGAAGCAATTGAGAACAACAGTAACTCAGCCTCGAAGTGGTAGGCCACGTAAAATCACAGAGCGGGGTCAACGCATGCTGAGGTGCACAGTGGGCAGAAGTTGCGAAATTTCTGCAGAGTCAATATCTACAGACCTCCAAACTTTGTGTGGCCTTCAGATTAGCTCAAGAACAGTGCGTAGAGAGCTTCATGGAATGGGTTTCCATGGCTGAGCAGCTGCATCATAGCCTTACATCACCAAGTGCAATGCAAAGCGTTGGATGCAGTGGGGTAAAGCACGCCGCCACTGGACTCTAGAGCAGTGGAGACGTGTTCTCTGGAGTGACCAATCACGCTTCTCTGTCTGGCAATCCGATGGATGAATCTGGGTTTGGTGGTTGCCAGGAGAACGGTACATTGTGCCACGTGTAAAGTTTGGTGGAGGGGGATTATGGTGTGGGGGTTGTTTTTCAGGGGTTGGGCTTGGCCCCTTAGTTCCAGTGAAAGGAACACTGTGCTCTTAATACAATTTCATGCTCCCAACTTTGTGGGAACAGTTTGAGGATGACCCCTTCCTGTTCCAACATGACTGCACACCAGTGCACAAAGCGACGGTCCATAAAGACATGGATGAGCGAGTTTGGTGTGGAGGAGCTTGACTGGCCTGCACAGAGTCCTGACCTCAACCCGATAGAACACCTTTGGGATTTATTAGAGCGGAGACTGTGAGCCAGGCCTTCTCGTCCAACATCAGTGCCTGACCTCACAAATGGTCAAATATTCCCAGAAACACACTCCTAAACCTTTTGGAAAGCCTTCCCAGAAGAGTTGAAGCTGTTATAACTACAAAGGGTGGGCCAACTCCAAATTAAACCCTACAGACTAAGAATGGATGTCATTAAAGTTCATGTGCATGTAAAGGCAGAGGTCCCAAAACTTTTCCCAATATTGTGTCTGTCTGACTGACTGATCTTGAATCCTCTGGATTCAGCGTTGTCATAATTAAGGCAGAAAATGGGACAATGGGGGGCAAAAAGTTAGAGAACCAATGCAGTTTGTCCAATTAATTTGGTTAATTAAATCAGTTTATTCTAAGATATAACTACTTTTAGATACAATGCTTATTATCACTAATAGCTTAGTCACTGATACATCTTACCTTAAAGCATATGATAATACATTTTACCCCACAACACTTGCTTAATGCTTAATTTAATAATTCATGGATATAATAATAGTATGGTTTTACACAATTTATCAGCATAAATGATAAGAACTGCTTAAAGCATAGAGGGCCCTTTCTAAATAAATGATCATGTGAAAAATAATGCACACTGGGGGCTTACATACTGACACATCTTACCCCTTTCTCCCCCCCCCCTCCCTTTTCTTAAAAATAAGAAAAGGTATTCTCAACAAAGGCACAATTCTGACTTTTTCTCACAATTGGGAGTTTATTTTATCTTGCAATTCTGACTTTTTTTGCAAGAAGCAAATCTGAATTTTGAGATAGTCACAATAGAATTCTGATTCTGAAGTTATAAATGTCTAATTGCGAGTTTACATCTCACAGTTTTAACTTCTATCCCGACATTTTAGCTTCGAATGTAGGCTATATCTCGCAATTCGGAGCTTTTTCTTAGAATTGCAAGAAAAAAGGTCTTAATTTTGAGAAATAAACTTTCAATTGAGAAAAAAAGTCAGGATTGTCAGTAGAATTCTGAGGTCTAGAATTTAGAATTCCGAGTTTACATCTAACAATTCGGACCTTTTTCCTCAAAATTCCCATTTTATAAATTCAAAATGGCAAGTTTACATCTCGCAATTCGGACTTTTTCCCCCCTCAGAATTGCAAGAAAAAAGTCAGTGAGATAAAAAAAAACGTCGCAAGGCAATTACCTTTTTTATTTTTTATTTCGGAAACGAGCTTCTGTAGTCTACCTTATAATAGGACGTATGAAGAAAAGAGAATGAAGTGCATCCCGCTTGCTGGACCCCGCAATAGCACGGGCTGCCCTGTGGAAGGCGCTCGTCTGCACGGCGCTCATGTCTCTGCTCTGAATACTCGCTCTTTCCACAGCACGTTGTCTGTGCGGCCTCGACTTCCTTTTCTGTGCAGATTTCATGGCGAGTGATAGCGGGGAAGAGTTGAATCACCTACCGTGACCACACTGACCCGTACATCAACCTCCAGAGACGCTTTTTCGGGTGAGTGGGGTGCGTTACCCTGCTTCTGGACTATCTTTGACACGTTACGGACATCAGGCTGGCGATTGTGTGCGCTGTGAGACTGCAGTGTGTTATTATGACTGTATCTCTCACACTCAGTGTGTGTGTGTGTGTGTGTGTGTGTGTGTGTAATGTTTGGTAGCTCAGTTAGCAACCAGTCTAAGCGCCTTTCTCAGTGTGTATTCACAGTCAGAGAAGCAAAGCTACCAGAGCTTCATATAGTTATAGGGGCGATTAAAAACCACTAATAAGCTCTTGTTTCCCCCTGTGTGTTTTGACTAGTGGGTTTGGAGGTTAATTGTGTAGTCATTTGCATTGTGTCTTGCTGCATGTGCTAATTAGCTAGCGCCGCGCTAACTGGAGAACTTGAAGCGAGCGAGCGAGCGACGCGACAAAACTACAACGCACCCGTTAAAATGAACGAAACTGAGTTTATTCCGTTAAACGCGACCGTTTGAGACCGCAGCCGTTGGTCTCGCGCTCTCTAACTATCCGCGCGCAGAGTTCTGCAGTCTCGCGAGCGAAGAGCGCTCGAGACGCGGCGACACGACGCTTGTCATGATTTATGGAGGTTTCACTTCATTTATGTTCTCTTCTGTAGTTTTTAGTGTCTTGAGCTACTCTACAGTCACAGGTTTGCCCATTGAACACCACGAGAGAGAAATAACTAAGCGAAATGAAACTGAAGTTAACTATCATGAAGTTATCGTCAGCTGAGCGCTCAAAACATACATGCGATGTAGTCTTGTTTCTTGAAACGCGTTTATTCGTTCGTTTACGGATATTTATATTGCAAGTATCAAATTGTTCACCGAAATGGTCTTCAATAAGCGAGTTTAAAGGCACTACAACATAAATGCTAGTGGAGAAATGGGCGTTTTTCCTCTCTCAAATGCCTGATGGTATACTAGAGTGATTTAGTGAATGGCAGTTTTCTTCGCTGTGCCCTGGGTCATAACTAATGCTTGTCTGATGTTCTCCCCCTTCAGCCGCCGGTATAAAGACCGTGACGTCAGCAGAGAAGTTGATTGGCTTTGACATCATCAGGTGGGTTCTAGTTTCATTTGACATTTTCCCAGCACTATTTTTAAAGGGCACATGAAACACACCCAGTTTCTGCCAGTCTCATGTTAATCTTGAGTACCTATAGAGTAGTATTGCATCCTTCAAAGACACTTTCAATATTTTTCCAATTTAAAACTTCACTCTTCTACAGTTACATTGTGTGCTAAGACCAACTGAAAATGAAAAGTTGCGATTTTCTACACCTATATGGCTAGGAACTACTTTCTCATTCCTGCGTAATAGTCGCGGATCTTCGCGGCCGTACCATGGCAATGATATTACACAGCTCCTGAAAGTAGCCCCCAGCTAGGTAACTTTCAATGTGACCGGCACTAAGTTTGTGTAGTTGCAGAGAAAGTTTCAGGCTTGCAGCCGACAAATTGTGTTGTGGATTTACCTGTGTGATTAGCCATGGTTCTGTGTGTTGTAAAGGGCTGTGATAGTAAGTCGAAGGTGTAAACTACCACCATGTTTCACAGAATACCAATGAATCATTGCGCCGCTGCAGCCATGGTACGGCCGCGAAGATCCGCGACTATTACGTAGGAATGAGAAAGTAGTTCCTAGCCATATAGGTGTAGAAAATCGCAACTTTTCATTTTCAGTTGGTCTTAGCACACGATGTAATTGTAGAAGAGTCAAGTTTTAAATAGGAATAATATTCAAAGTGTCTTTGGTCATTTTTTAAATGAGATGCTTATGGACTGATTAGAATCAATGATGTATGCTAAGCTATGCTAAAAGTGCTACCGCCAGATACAAAGATCGGCTGAATGGATTACATTACATTTTGTCCATGTTTAGCATGAGAATCCAACTTTTTAACAGTGTGAATAAGTCCGAATGCATGAAATGGCATTAGACCCCCCCCCCCCCCCCTTTAAGAATCAAGTCATTTTTGTGCTTGAACAACCCTCACCGTGAAACATTTCTAGAATGAATTGTATTTTTCACTAGATCAAATGCATGACGCTTTAATTTTTGAATTTTTTAGGTAGTCAAGGTGCTTTTGGCTTGTTTATTAACCTGTGAAATTGTTCTTTGCAGCTATTTTAAGGATTTGGGTGGTTTCTGGACTGAACGCTACGCTGTGCCCTCGCTCTCCCTCGTGTTGTGGCCGTAGCTGGTCTTACTGAAAAACTGCCAGTCGATGGCTCTGATGGACAAACACAAAGTGAAGCGGCAGAGACTCGACCGCATCTGCGAAGGTGAGAAGATGCAACCATATTAGATGGATAAGATACATCCTATTGACTTTCAACAACCCAAAACTCTTAAATTTAATCTTAAAGTTTGCACCCAATTTAAGTCCGTAATGTGACCACATTTAGGGTGGGACTGGGTTATGAAGAAGCAGTCATTGCATAGTTATCAGTTCTCCACAGACACCAGTTGGTTACATTTTAAGTGGAGTTATTACATTTTGATGAAAGAAATTTATGTTTTTATCTCTTTGGTATTATGTACACTGAGCAATAAGACCATGCAAATGGGTACATTTTGATTTCATGTTGACTTTAAGTGAATCCTTGCATCCACCACCAGATACACGTGCCTGAAAAGCATTGCATTTTATGTCTTGAGCTGAACTTCAAAAAGTGATTATGTACCTTGTAATTTAGATTTGCCACTGTAGTTAGTCAGTTTTGCATTTGCTTTAAATATTGGACTGTTATGTATTAACATAAATGTATCATCCAAATGTTTGTTTATTTATTTGTGTGTGTCTGTGTAAACCTTGAGTGAATCGTCTGCTACTGTCCTTGTACTATGTGTAGTTGTGAAAAACTAACACTGAGTAATGGGCTATATGGTTGTTTTGTGACTGTTTGTGTGGCAGGTTATGTAGTTGTTAGACAGTTTAAGCTCTGTTCTCGCTTATCTTTTCTCCTTCCTGTTTTGTGCTTGGGCGGCACGGGCAGCACAGACACACACTACTGTTATTAAAAACAGTGCCTGTTGTGTACTTTATTAAATGGTACATTACTACTAAATGAATGAAACTCCTGTCCATTTTCTGCCACTTTCATAAAATATAGGGAAAGCTTGTTTTCTTTAGATTTGGTGAATATAGTCTCCCCTCTTAAAGTCCCCATGAAATCAAAATGTAATTTTTTTTTTTTTGGCTTTTAGTGTGAATTGTTAGCCTTACTTTTATCTGTAAGCTAGTGTGCTCCAAAACAATGACAAACTTTGCATTTATAAGCGTTCAAAACTTAGTCTCTCTCATCCGCCAATATGGATAAATGATTTTGATGACATCACTCTGCACTTCAGCTTCTCATCAGGTTTTCTGTCCAATCAAATGCTCTTGAGAATCTGAAGTGTCCCACCCCCCTACACTATAAATAGACTGAAGCTGTGGCTGAAATCAGTCACTTGTTGACACATTTACTCTTTTCTACATGGTGAATGGCACATAGTGCACTAGGGGATAGTGAATGATTCAGACAGTGTAAATATGCTTTCTATTGAGGCGAATGAAGTCTGGTTTCACATTAGTGTCACGCGATCCAACGCAGCGTGCACACAGTCTGCTCCGGTACAGAGACATGATGGCACAGAGCGGATCATATGATGATATGAACATCATACGTTTTTCTTCTTTTTAAAAAATCCTAATTTATGGACCCAGTATTTTAATGGGTTGTAGTTGTGTGGTCGGATCAGTGAAATGTGCAGTATCTATTTGGCATTATGTAAGGAATAATTGACGACGGGCCTTTGAATTTTTTGAAAAATAATGCACACCCGAAATGGTAATGTGGTCATGGGTTTGCTTTTTATTTTTCAATATTTCAACGGCCCGGAGTCAATTATTCCGATTATACTACGGTTACCACACTTCAACATTGTTCAGATCTATTTCCAAGACATTTTTCAGGTTTAGTCTTTAAAACGCTCTTGTGTGAAGGACTCATTTCTTACACATCTAAATCCATTTTAGAGCTAGTAACGGAGCCTTCTGCCATTGATAGCAGACTAATGCAGTTATTAATAGGGCTGGGTACAAAAATATTTATTTCTCGGTTTTAATCGACTCTCACTTTTACAAAACAATATCGATTCTTAAATCCCAAGAATCGATTAGGCATCCTGTTTTCAGTTAATGAATGAAATAATCATTGTAGCACGCCTCCCATCCAATACATCGCAAAAATCTTTGTGCTTTATTACTATTGATATGAAACAAAGTCTTAGATTTCAAATTATGTCTTTTTGTACGAAATTTAATAACATACACCGTTTTGGCGCTGTGGCGCAAGATCGCTCAGCTCAAGAGAACCGGCAGCGTGGAGCAAACATGAATGGATCTTCTCTTCCGCCTTAATACCAGTAACAGCGCAAAATAAACATGAATGAGCTTCTGAAAGTGTGTTAAAAGATACAGGACAACTTAACGAAATCCGTATCAAGTCACATAGAATAGCTCAATCAGTGTTTCAATTCAACCGCAGGAAGACGCAAGTAAAACGGCTTGTAAACCATGTCGTGTAACGTCACATTTCTCAGAAAAACCATATCCAGTGTCCATAAACCCATTAGTCAGCTAGAAAAATTAACTCTAGAGTGGAGTATTTTGCTAATTATATGCACCACATTAAATGGGATATTCACTTTCATTTTTTTATGTTCTTCAATATTTAATGCATGAATAAATCTGGGAAGTTATGACAGCCACCATTTAAATGTTTATTTTTCAAAAAACTAATTGGAGTGGAATTATGATTATGTAATTGTAAAGTTAATATTATAACTTTATTATTATTATGAGTGTTTGTTTACAAATCAGTAAATTTTTACCTTCAATATTAGTAGGCTAATGTAGTATCTACTGACTCCCATAGTTTACAACATTAGTTCAGAAATTGGTTTTCCTTGAGAAAATTTATTCAGATATTGAATTGAATCGAATCGAAAGCTTGTGAATCGAATTGGGAAATCTGTGTCAATACCCAGCCCTAGTTATTAATGCAGTTATGAGAGCGAGAGAGAGCGTATGTGAATTACCTCTGTCTGTGCACCTCTTTCAAACAGTGTTCGGCATTAGCGTCTGCTAATATGAAACTAAGAACAGCGCTGTTATTACCTGACCGCTGACAACACACTTCTGTCCGTGTGTCCGTACTGAATGTGTGTGCGTTTAAGTGAGAGAGCAGAAGAGAGCATGACGTGCTTTTCGTACATAATAAAATGTAATTTTGTGGCAAAAAACATGGACATAATTTGTCGTTTTTAACCTTAGCTTGGTGAGTGTCATTGTAGGTTTTGGTTCTTTTGCTGTCGTCGGCTGTAACAACCTTTTTAAATAACTGAAATCATTTGGCGACGTGATATTGACATGCAATGCGGTCAAGACCTGTCTGGAACTACTCTTGCAGTGCGTTTAGAACGTCCGCCAACCAATCACATTCAAGCATTCTTCAGTCCCGTAGTATAAATCAAGATGAGCATGACTATTAGTTGAATAGACTATAGCCCCGTTTCCACCGAAATTACCCGGAACAATTTGTACCAGGAACTTTTTTTTGCCCCAGACCTGCTACTGTCTGCGTTTCCACTGCGGTCTAAAGTACCGTGAAGATTAGGCAAATTAGTCCAGAGACGTGGGACTGCGAGCGACTGTTCCTCCCAGTCACCGACGGACAGTAATCATTTTTATTAATCAGTAATCAGTAATCATTGTCTGCAACAATAACAAGTATGGAGGAGATGCAAGCTGTGCTACTTTTGCTGGTTATGTATTGGTTTACTAAAGAGGTCATTAACAAAACGGCAGAAAAGAGACGAGCACTGATGCTAAAGCGTAATAACAAATAAATCAACGTATGTTATTATCAGCTATTACGAACATTGACCGTGCGATTGCTGAGACGAACGCGCGACATCGGACCGAAAGAGCAAGACTGTTATTTACTGAACGCAGAACGAACCTCGCAAAAGACTTTTAAAAATGCCAGTTGAAATAAAATGCTGCGTGAGCTCAACCTATCAGCATGTTCAGTGCCCAAGTCCCACCCCGAAAGTTCCTGAACTTTGAAAAAGTACTACCTCGTGAGCAGGGCCGCTTGGAGGGGAAAATATTTACCTGGAACTTCGTTTAGACCCTGGTTCCTGCGGTTGAAACACACCGAGTACCACCCCAAAGTTCCCAGTTCCTGGGGAAAGTTCCTGCGGTGGACACGTGGCTTATGTAATTCTGCATCAATTTGCTATTGATTGACAAGACAATTCGAGAATCCTCTTGCTACATGGCATCATTATTTTTTAGGTTTTGGCCTGTATTTGCATGCCCTGTTTTTATTTCAACCTCGCTGTTGATATAAATGTCATGAAGGTTACCTGTTAAATAGTCGAGATATGGGAAAATATTTAGCAGACCATATGATTCTTACTCACTCTGCATTAAATGAAAATTCACTCTAAATGCATGGTTATTGATCATAAACGAATTATCCATGCATATGTTTTTTTTTTTAAATCACAATATCATAAATGGATCTTCCGGTGCAAATGACAGACTTCTGTCTGGTGGCTTGAGGGACTTCTCCAATAATTTAGTCGCTTAAACTCGTCACTGCAAGCTCCCGTTTATCTGCCTCTACTTTTGAGTGCCACGACCACATCTCAAAATCCAGTGAATAACCAATGCTCAGAACAAAGTACACGGCCCACTTTTTTTTTTCCCTTTGGGATAATATTTTACTCGGATGTATGACAAGAAATAAAATATATTTAGCTGCTTCCGTTACATTGCAAGTGTAGGTAGATGGATGACACTAAATTAATTTGCTTGGTAAGAGTCTCTATTTCTATTGTGGTACCAATTTTTTTTTTTTTAAACGCAATAAGGCCTTAAGAAGCTGTGCTGTTTAAATATGAGAAATGTCAATCATTATTGATCCTGGCTTCTTAACGTTTTTGTTAACAATGCTTTAGTAATTTTAAAGGATTCCACGTTGACCAAAGACTGTTCCAGAACAAAATAAAAAATGGAACTGGTGCTGAATAAGAAATGGTTCTTTTTTTTTTCAATCTTGGCTCACATTGTGCCCTTTGCAACGACAATATTAACCGTATATCACAGTCTCTTGTATTTTATTGCTTAATTGTGACATTTTAAATGCTGATTCAAATAGGTCTTGTGTCCTTATGCAATTTACATGGAGATTGTAACTGGAAGCTTCACTCTGAACAGCAGTTTCCTCGGGTCAAACCTTATTTAGCTAAGCAAGTTGTTTTGCTTGCAGATTACATCCTATGAGGAAAATGATTAATGTCATCAGCTCAGGCGGAGCGATTTTTGTTAAAATATCCCTGCTGATAATTTTCCTGATATTTAAGTCCCGTTTTATGGCTACAGCTGCAGATGGCAGTGATATTTATCCAAGTGATAGCAGAAGAGGGAGCGAGAGGGCGGGCGAAGAGGATAACGGAGGCGTTTCTTTGGAAGAGCGAGGTCATGTAGATGTGAGCAGAACAAGACTCTGTCTCTTTAAAAAACAACAACTGCCTAACTGCCTCTAGTGCTGCTTGTCAATGCCGTGGAGGTTTGTGCTGGTTGGCCGGCACTCAAAGCCCAGGCCTCTGATTGGACCGTCGCCGTGGGGGAGGGGCCAGTGTGGATGACATGGGAGATGGGTGTCTGCCAGGCAAAAACAGCCTGACACTGATTGTAAAGGGTGGAGAGAGAGCGATAGAAGGAGAGGAGGGGAGAGAAGACAGGCGCGTGGATTTCATGATGCAAGGTTTGGACCTACGTGTACCTGTTTGATGTTGTTTGTGTGTGTGAGTTGCCTTGAAGATGCAGTGCGAGTAATTCACATGGGTGTGGTGTCAGCAACGGGCGTATTTTTCCTTTTTGCCGCTTCTAGTGCATGTCCTTGCAGCTTGAGCAAGAGTGTATGTGTGTGTGTGTGTTGGCCAAGCAGGAGGCAGGGTGTGGTGCAGCTGTATTATCATCCACCCACCCTTCCCCCCCTCTCCTTGAGACCGTGTGTGCGTGTGAGGACCATGTGGGGGGTGAAATGGCGAGGGAGGGAGAGCGAGAGAAGGTTTGGGAGGGGGGTGAAGTAGAGGAGAAACGAGCGCTGAATGAATGGCATTGTTTGCATGGCCATGCTTGTGTTGCGGCCCTCTCTCTTTCTCATGCAGCCTGGCGCGAACTCAACACACGGCATCTGTGCTCTCAGCGGCGTTCTAGCCGTGACCCTACAGCAATAAGTGTTTGCATTGTTCCTTGTGAGAGCACCGCAGACTACGAATTTTGCCTCTCAGCCATTTTTTTCCTTCTGCATATTTCTTGCTTCATATATTATGTTTATTCCACTCCCAGAACACTCTGTCCTGCCATCACGCAGCGTGTGTGTGTTTCCACAAAGCATTGATTTGCAGGGAAAGAGTGCAAATATTTGTCTTTTAAGGTCTCGTTATGGCACTCTCCTTAATCATTAGCTGTGCACAGGAGTGTGATAGCATGAGTGTGTGTGTGTTGGTGAACATCACAGAGGCGTCTTACCCCACCCCCATCTCAGCCGACAGTGCAGCAACACCTGTCAGTGATGGAAGGGGGCGTTGGGTCTTAAAATCGTAAAATGTAACATGGCTTTTCGGATCGCACCAGATTCGGTTTTACATAAGCATTGTTCGAAATAGGTTTTGGTGTTTGAGTTCTTGGATGAACGGTTTAACACCCTTTACCCCACAGCTGTTCTTAGACGAGTGTGTTAATGAGATCATCATTATGTGACGAGCAACATCTCACACACTTATTCTGCCATTGCATTGCATTCCCTGAACTGCAGCTCTTAATTGCAGATTTGATGATGCCGCAATGAATTCTGCCATTTGTAACACTGTTCATTATGTAATGCAGTTTAATGATCGTGGCACGTAGAACATCCCGATGCATGATGGGAATCTGATGATGCAGATCAATTAAGTTCTCCTCTTGCATCCTTTCCTGTCTCGTCCCAAGAACCATACATTTTGGAAATGCGTCCCAGGCTGGATTTGTTTTTGCCCTTGCCCAGAAATGTCCTTCCTGTAGTTGTTCTGCATTTGGCTGTAACAGGCAGAAGTTCCTCATTGTCTGATGTCAGCTTTTTACCCTGCTAATTTAAAAAAAAAAAAGTGCTGTCTTCAACTGTGAACAAAAATGACATATCTGCTCGTTTTTACAGTCAATGGTGACTGTGTACTAAAATATTTGCCTTTTAAGATCCTGTCCCTGTCCCTGTCATGTGCTGTGTATGCAGTAAATACAGCACTGCTTGCTTTGTGATATGGCTGTTTATGACTTTTTAGTATGTATGACCAATCCTCTTTTAATGTGGCATTTTGCCTTGTAATGATGCTGTATTGCATTGTCATGGCATCTTTGTGCGGTCTTCCTCCTCTTTTCCTTGTTCTGTAGCATGTCTGCACCTCACAATTCAATCTAAAAAAGTGTCTACAATAGGCAGTAGTGCTTGCATGTGCCGAGGCGGCATGATCTAATCTACACATATTCAAAATGGACCCTAGATGAAATATGGAAGGTAAGCTCAGACCTTCAGATAGGTTAGCTCATTAATGTGCTAAATAACAAGTTATTGCACAATTTTATGGCCCTTTACAGAAAACATCTTTAGATTATCACACTATAACTCACAGCAAGAAGTTGTCTTTAAAAACATCTCATTTGAAGCATAACTGCTTTTTTTTCTTCTTTACAATTGATACCGTAACCGTTACTCTGAATGTATTGACTGTTGATTGTTAAATAACCTTTAAACCTTGATGTTTGTTATTATAGTGAAATCTCCAAGGGATGTGCAAAACTGCGGCTAGATGGAGTGTAATGGAATAGAATGCAGGGCTCTCAAAAGTTAGACTATTTTCAACCTTAAAGGTTTAGTTAACTGACAAAATGAAAAATGTTCTCACACTAATTACGACAAACATGATGACAGACATTTCTCAAAATGATCGATATTAGAATGTTTGTTTTTTGTCCATACAATGAACGTCAATTGTAACCAAAACGGTTTAGCAGCATTCTTCAAATTATCATCTTTTATGCACCATAGAAGAAAGAAACTTAAGAACGGCATTTGGGTGTGTAGGCTAAATGATGACAATTTTCATTTTTGGGTGAACTATCACTTCAACCCTCATTAAAATAAGTTATGATGCAACATCTAAAAAAATTTGATAGGCTTGTGTATGGCTCCATGCAGGATTTACTGTGGTGTTTATGTGTAATTATAATTACATTGAGATTTCTATCTTAAATGTATTAGACCTGAAGTAGTTAGTGATGGTTTAGCAGTATGGAGACAAAGATAATTTAGCTTCCAGTCTGCTGAATGTAGGTCATTATGAGTCATGTGAAGACTCCCTACCCCCTTTCCTCGTCTCCTTCCCTCCCTCTGTCCCCTGCTCACACTTTCGTTTGTCAGGTTGGGGGGGTTGGGTTGGACCCTGTAGTTGTTAGCTGTTGTCTTGTCCCATAAGAGTAACAATAATAAGATGGTTTCCTGGAATTTATCAGGCCACTAACATTCAAAATATTATTAATTTCTCTTCTGGCTTGGTTATAGTTTGGTGTCATTTAATATGGATGTTTGTTGACGTAAATAATCCGTCATCTGTTTGGTAAAAAGAAATGCTGATAGTCTTGAAAGGCTTGAGAATATTTGGTTTTGCCTCTCATAATGCATTCAAGGATGTTTTTACAGGAGGAATTAATTTAATGCTGTTTAATCTGCTGATCTGATGTAATGAACCTTGAAGTTAATGTCATCTTGGTTGCAAACGATGGCAGATGCTGCTGCTGTTGTTCATTAACATGACTAGTATCTTGGGATGCTCCGATCAGGATTTTTGCAGCCGATACCAACTACCAATTTTTTTTTTCCATCATGATTGGCCAATACCGAGCCCATTCATTCAAGCTTTATACAAGTAATAATTAAGCCCTTTGTTGAATGTCTGTTTTTTTTCTAGATAGTTAATACCACAGACGTTTTTGCTATAGATTGTTTTAATTAATCAAATAAGCACAACAAATATTAATTTTACAGTGAACATTTTGATAAGGCTCTAAAAAAACTATCCATATTCACACACACACACACACACACACACACACACACACACACACACACACACACACACACACACACACACACACACACACACACACACACACACACACACACACACACACACACACACACAAAAACACAAAAACACAAAAACACAAAAACAGTAAAAAGTACCCTAACCCTACCCACATGATCTGTAAGCGCGATACTGACAATAAAATGTAAATAAATCTTTGTAGTTTGTAACTTTTGCTTATCTTATCTTGATGTTTGTTTTTGTTCCTCATTTTTTACTTTATTTACAGATAATTGTTTTGGCAGATGATCAATTCAATATTAAAAAGTATTACAAATGAACAAAAAGCCACATTTTCTGCCATATACAATTTCATAAAATTATCAGCTAGCTAATAATAACTTTGTTCTGGTTTCACCTCACTCCAGTCTAAATGATTTTAGGCTATTTATTTTACTACACATATTCAACATAAATAAGCTGAAAGACTGTGGATAATTAAAACTAATTCTTACTATCCACTCTTGCTAAATTAGGTGAGCACACTTGTTCTCTTTTCAGATGTGTTCTTAGTAAATTATTAAACTGATTCGTTTGTCCAGTGTTGGACAGATCAGTTGTTCTAACCAGTCGTTAAAATGATTCGGTTCAAAGGAGTCATTAGGCCGCGAATCAGACATTAGCAGACGCGTTGTGTGCGAATCCCGTCTGTTAGAACACAGCGAAAGATTCGTCAAAACACAGAAAACATTTAATAACTGGACAGGATTTGTTTCCCGTTTATTGAAAGCAGGCCCATCGCAAAGGGGGTGCGAGGCCCTGTGCGAACGTGATGTGCGAGGCCTGGGGGTATAGCCTATAAACGGGGGTCTACTGTTGCTATAGTGACGAACAATTTGTTGTTTTCGTGGATATTTAAGAAAAACACTTGTATATTCAGTTTAACAGCATTAGGCTCAAGACGTTGAATTGTAACTCAACTGCGCTGTGCGCACATTTTGACGCCAAAATGATATTCTAAATTGTCAATGGGTCAAATGTGTTTGCAAAACAGCCTGAATCCACTTGAATGAGTTTGGACTGCTCTCACTGAATCATCAGAAGCGATTTCTTAGTAAAATAAACAGACCGTATACTATTCAGAGGACCAGCACTGTTTTTCAGTATTTCCTTTGTGAGCATGCGCTAAATGGATGTCTGACAATTTTGTTGCTTTTTGCAGTTTTCAGATTTAAAAACGTTTAAAACATCTAGAGATAAGAGTACGCTTTACTCGTTCTGCAGTGCCATTGCTCTCACTGATGCTCCAAAAGGTGCGTAATAGTTAGGCTACGCTTATTTATTTACTTTAATAGTGTTAAATAAAAACCTTGATGAAATGCAGACGTCCGTGCTTTTCTCTGTCCATGCAATAAATGCATATCCTTGAATGAGCGTGCATTTCTAGCGTATTTGCTTGAACTTCTTTCAATACCTATGGTTTGACCCATTTCAGAGGCGGCCAAAATCAGAATTTGAATGGACTGTGATAAAGCTCTACGAGCCTGACGTGAGATGGCCGCTGACTGACACGCACATGAATCACTGACACACGCACAGAGCAATAGGCTATTGCAAGTTACTGCATAATAAATGAACAAGCAGAATAATAAAGCATCACTATACACATTTTTGCTATGTTTTTTAACTGTTAACTATTTTGAAGGACAAAAACATGAACTTTAACTATTGGCTTTACATCAAGTCAGCTGTCACTTTTCTTTTGCGCGAGGCCCTGTGCGGTCGCACACTTGGCACAGCCCTTGCAACGGTACTGATTGAAAGTGTGGTTTATGTCAGCTTGTCAGTCAACTTTTTTAAAAATGTTTTAAATTTTATTTTTCGCAATTCACACCCAGCGGTAATTCAGGGAAAAAAAATGTCCGAATGCGCCACTTGCAACATGGATTTGGATTTTTATTAACATAATACGTGAAATATGAGCGAGCTAAGACATGCTTATTTTGAAGACGGAGAGAGTGTGCGGGGGAGGGCTCTCTGCTCATTCTCTCCGTCACTCCGTTAACATGCGCCCTATAACAAGCGCAACAGTCATCTACATCACTCATAAATCACAATAACTGATCAAATAAGGCTTTGGCGGGACTAAAATTAGTTTGGCAGCCACCAAAAATGTTCAATGTAGGAAAACCCCTGCATATTAAGGTACTCTGGCTTATTAAAGAGCCTACAAGACTTTAGGGGTCCGCGATGCGGACGTGGACGATTCTGCATCAATGCAGATAATGCTATAATAGGCCATAACTGATTATAGCCTACCGACTTTTCTCTGTCATTCGTCTCACATGCGCTTCTCGTGGTAGTGTAAAATGGCAGAGGGAGGCGAAACAAAAGTGAGTAAAAAAAATGGACCCACTATTTTAACATTTACAGCGTGCAAGCATGTGAGTGTGTGTGTTTGAGAGCATTATTGTAACTTTAAGTATTTACTAGTTTTTATTAGTTTTAAATGCTCCTGTCATCTGCTGTGTGCAGACTTAAGTTTTGTTTGATGTTTACTATGTTCAGAAAGTGTACTTTCTTGGAGCAGATAAAATAAAAAGGGAGTTCATATATCTGACTGGTTGCATTCATTGACGAAAACGTAGCCATGTGCAGTAATGTTGAAAATTGAGGATGCAACGAATCGTGATGAACATGATATCAAATCGAAACGTTGACTTGATAATCGTAATCAAATGAAGTCTTGTAGAGGTGTGAATCGTCACCGGTCTCACAATGTCAAACTGAACCTAATTACACACCAAAGGTTGTTATTAAACAAAGTCCAAAATGTCAGTGGTTCTCAAACCTGTCCTGGGAACCCATCACCACTGCACATTTTGTATGTCTCCCTCATCATACACTACTAATGAGCTAATGATTTGAATCAGGTGTGTTAGATGAGGGAAACATGCAAAATATGCACTGGTTGAGGGTCCCCAGGACCGGTTTAAGACCCACTGCAATATGTGACCGAGGACAAAAACAAATAGAAATCCTGCAATTCCTGTACAATTCCAAAAAAATGTACAAAATGAGTAGTCTGATACAAAAAGGATCAGGAATATTATTCAGCAAGTGCTGAGTATTTGTGTCCTTCCTTCTAACATCTACTTAATTAGGTAAGGCAGGATTCTCTTTAAAAGTTCAAGCCTTTTTGGGAGATATTCCTCTTTCCTCCTGTACTGAATAGTTGCTCACCATCAACACTTAACATCAAGATAAACATCAAGCACTAGAAATAGAAATGCAGCATAAATTGCATAAGGTAATCAATTGAACAAAAACAGTGCACAATCTTCACAAAAGGGATTTAGTTAAGAGCAATGAGAGACTGTTTGATTAACATGAATGCAAAAACAACAGCAGCAGCTTTATTTGCCTGTTTTCACTTTCACACCGAATGCACGGTTTATGTTCACTTAAAGGCTTTACTGCGTGTGGACAGTTTCAAATTCACTTTGATTAAATCGTAAGGCTTAAACGCATTATTGAGACCGCGCAATAACTCCCCACTAATGACATGACTGTGGTGCTAAAGTCTGACACCATCAATTTGTGATCGGCTGGTGAGATTGGTGAGATATAGTTTTAGAGACTCCCGATTGTGTCATAGAATGTGATTATCGGCCGATCGATCGGAGCATCCCTACTAGTATCCATAAGCTTTGGTGTTTGTTCTTATTGGCTGTTTGAGTTAAGGTGCTGCTTTTCTGTAATGATTAGGGTTGGGTACCGAAATCCGGTTCCAATATGGCACCGGTACTTATATAACCGGTATGTACCGGACCGAATCAGAACGCAGTTTTCGGTTCCTCATTTCGGTGCCAAAATTCAAACGTGCTTTCGCGCTTTGGCTGAGCCAGAGACAGACGCTCAGCGCTCGTCACATCACAACTCATGACAACTACTCAGTGTTTTCAACGACATCATGTTTATTTCAGGTTTCAGACATTTAAATGTTCATAAGTACTAGCAAAAAACACACACTGATGTCTATGAAAGCGGCAATGACAATCCTTTCAGGCGGTTATAATTTGACTAACGTTACGTGTTTTATTCACATCAGATAAATGCACATTATATAGTAACTTTATAGTTTACTCTATTCTTCTTCCAGTTCACTGGTCACTTACTTTCATGTATTTTGTAAGACTCAAGTGTTGTAAATCCGACAGATCCGATTCTGAGGCGCAAACTAACATGGCGCCGCCCATTGCGCTTTATAGATCAACTAACACACATTGACTCACACATTTGAACATCAGATAGTTCGTGACACAGTTAAGAAGTTTGTGAATATTTTGAATAAAAAGAAAAAACGAAATAAACCCGATACAGCTGAGCTGTCAGCGCTATTGCGGCTGCTGTGTCATGTGAGAAACATGACGCGTCGTCATGGAAACATTAAGGCGATGCGTTCTAAAATATTTAGCCAGAGAAAATTATCATATTTCAAAATAAAGCTGAAGCTCGATGCTGGTTTGTAGCAGAGCAAGAATACAGACGACTGCTGTTATTACTGTAACTGTTTAGAGTTATATTAGGCTTGTTGTAGTTGGGTGGCTTAGGTTTTACTGTGAATTTGTAAATATGTCAATTATAATTTGTAAATAAGTAAATTGTGTTTTGTATTTATTTATATTCATACATTTAAGTATACATTAAACTTTTAATAAATGGTTCAATTTAAATAATAAATAAATAAATAAATAAATAAAAAGCCATTTAATGTCATCCACCTCGTTTGGTGGCCTTTTAAAAAAAAAAAAGTATCGGTTCAGGCACCGTTTAGGCACCGGAACCGTTTTAAAAGTATCGGTTTGGCACCGGAATCGAAAAAAACCCAAACGATACCCAACCCTAGTAATGATTTTAAAATGTTTGCTTGTAGGTTCCTGTAAAGGACATGTAGTGTTTGTGATGAGAATTGTGGTCATTTGATGAACCATTTGAGTTTCCATTGTGTGTAAGAAATGATTAAGTTAGATGATCTTTGGTGTCCTGCAGGTATTCGACCACCCATCCTCAATGGGCCCATGCACCCTCGTCCTCTGGTGGCACTGCTGGATGGGCGGGACTGTACTGTGGAGATGCCTATCCTGAAAGACGTGGCCACCGTGGCCTTCTGTGATGCACAGTCCACCCAAGAGATCCATGAAAAGGTAATGTCACAGGTTGTGCCCATATCCAAGGCTTTTATACAGTCAGTTTCATGGGTTTTTCTTCTGCTGCAGGTCCTAAATGAGGCTGTTGGTGCTCTGCTCTACCACACCATTACGCTCTCGCGAGACGACCTGGACAAGTTTAAAGGTCTTCGGGTCATTGTGAGGATTGGCAGTGGTTTTGACAATGTTGATATAAAAGCTGCAGCAGAGCTGGGTGAGTTTTGTTCCTTTGTTGTGAAATGATCATGTTTGATTGAATAAATGAGTTTCAGTCAGACTGACCGTTTAAACTGGTTCTCCATCTTAAACAGGTATAGCAGTGTGTAATGTGCCAGCCGCATCTGTGGAGGAGACGGCAGACACTGCCATGTGTCTAATTCTGAATCTGTATCGTCGCGTCACCTGGATGCATCAGGCTCTGCGCGAGGGCACCCGTGCCTCCAGCGTGGAGCAGATCCGGGAGGTTGCCGGAGGCGCTGCACGTATTCGAGGGGAAACGCTGGGCATCATCGGACTGGGTGAGTCCTGATATGATTAAATCAGGGCTGGCAGGAAAACCAAGGCTTTTTTTAATGAATAGTTCTATTAAGGTGACAGCTGACAGCACATTTACACTCAATACATATAAAATAACTACACTGTAAAACATGACAAACAGCAGCATTTAAATATTAATGGATAATTTATTTAAATATTAATTCACTAAAGAAGACTTAAGCAAGACACTTGTCACATTTATTTCATGCACTGGTCAATTTTGAGATTTTGGGCTTTTTAGCTTCAGACTAGTGGAAAGAAAACATCCAAAATACCCTTATGTGTTTATTTTTTTGTCTGTAGATTTCAATTACAATAAATATCTTTTTAAAGGCGGTTTTCTCAATGTGATTTTTCTCATGCATTGAGGCAGAAATCTCCACTTCAGCAGCACTTAAAAATAAGCTTTCGACAAGCTTTTCGATTCCGTATCGATTATTTTGGAGATGTATGGTACAGTACATAACAAATTTTCTCAAAGAAAAAAAAATCTCTCAACTAATGCTGTAAACCAGGGCTGCAACTTGTGATTGATTATAGATTAGTTGGCCGATTTTTATTTTTTAGATTTAATCCATGAAAAAGCGCTTTTTTTTTTTTTTTTTTAATTGACAAAATGCACTATTCCACATACTGCCCAATGCTTTCCTTCAAACAAACTTGTCAGCTGAGTGCTATGAAAACATACATACTGAATAAATCTACCCTTACAAAAATTAACCATGGCTTTATAACGAATAAAACCCCCAAAAAATAAATAAATAAAACGGGGCTATTGTAGTTATTCCATGGTAACCACAAATTAACCATAGTTTTGCTTTAAATCCATAGTTTAACTATGGTATTTGTGTGGTTATACAAATGGTAATCAATATGCCAAAAAAAACATGGTTTTACTATAATAAAACCATGGTTCATTTTTGTAAGGGTATATCTGTGCTATACATTGTTAGTTTAAATCCCTACATTAAAGAGATATTAAAGAAAATAAACACAAACTCTGTGTTACCAGATAAGAGGAATGTTCTGCAGGAACACACATTCGCTATGGACAGTCACCTGTTACTGTCATTTCTTTATCCTGTGGAAACGTCTGACATTTCTATTCAATTACACGCAGTTATCTTTTTACAGTAAAGTACACTCATAAAATTCTTGAATTACATATTGACTTTTAAACCTAAATGTAGTGTCCAACAGCAGATATTTCAGCTAAATGAATGTTATTGTGCTGAATATTAATTGTCTCTCTACTGTGTTCAGTCTGTTTAATGCGCATGCGTCTGCGTTTTCCCTCCACACCGGCGCTCGTTCAGTGAAGTTAGAAGCTTAATGCAGACTGACGTGTCAGGATGAGCTTTCATGCAAAATGGAAATTCTGGCGTGAATTAGTTGAGGTTAGTTAGGTTAAAATTAACTGATTAGTATACAAACACTTAAATTACACTCAGGGAAGTTTTTATAATAATAAAGTTCTAATACTAACTTTACAATTACATTATATTTCTACTCCAAATCGTTTTTTGAAATATAAACATTTAAATGGTGGCTTTCAACTTGACTGATTTATTCAAACATGCATTAGGCCTATATATTGAACATTTAAAAAATTATATTGAAAATGTAATATGGCGCATTTAGCAAAATGCTCCTCTCTAGAGTTAATTTTGCTAGCTGGCAAATGAGTTAAAGGTCCCATGGCATGAAATTTTCCTTTTATGAGGTTTTTCAACATTAATATGAGTTCCCCTAGACTGAATATTGTCCCCAAGTGGATAGAAATGTTTATCGGTGTAAACCCGAGTGCTGGCTGTCTTTCTCTGCCTTTGAGAAAATGACAGGCCAGACGAGCCAATCCTGAAGTCTCCTGGTTTGACGTCCAAGCAGGAACGGTTTCCTCCCTTTCCTCCGCCCAGAGAATCTGGCACACCCATGCAAACGCTCGAGAGATCATGGGTTGTGAACGCTGGCAGTTTCTCAGTGTTTGGATGTACAAATGAAAACAGAAGTCTTTTTTCAGTTCCTTCTGATCTGTGATCAGTGATTTCTGATGTGTAGCTAATTATTTATTATTCGTGCACACAATGCGGCTTCTCTCTCTCCAGACAGAACGGTGTTTTCTATCTTGTGAGTCAGTGTTTTTGTACGTCCTCGTCGCGTCTATCGGTTCTAGAATGTGCATACAGTCGGGAGTTTCTGCTCAACATCGGCAGAGTAACATCCTTAGATAAACCTTACACACGCCGAGGCTCGGGCTGACCGGTCGGCCTTCATCATCCCCGACCCCCAGTACTGCATCTGGCCCACAGCGGAGGCACCAAACGTGGCGTGAGATTAAGCAGAAGGGGGGTAAGCGTGAGGGTATACGGGCTAGCCAGCCTAGCCCCACAATAAACTGGATTACATTCGATTACTGCTGTTGTGTCTTTGTTTGCGCTGTGTACTCAACGCGCGTCACTGACGCTTTTATTTTATTTTAAAAATAATGCTATTATCAACACTTACTTTTAACTCGTTCATCTCGACAGCTGTAATGGTACTTTGCATGTGTTACAAAGTTGGTAATAATGATGAAGACGGACTCGGCGTGACTGGGACTCGTGTTTATTCAGAACTCTCAGATACAAACACAATAAACTCGCGCTGACAGACAGCGCTCTCATAACTCAGTAGTTACTATAAATAACTTTGTTAGCAATCGCTGAGCTCCGTCTCCGTGATGTCCGGTTCGCGAACGAATCATTCTTTTGAACCAGTTCTTTTTAGTGAACCGAATCAGTTCACCAAATCGGACTGAATCGTTCTAAACGGTTCACGTCTCCAGTCAGCGCTGATCCATAATTTACTAAAGTTACTAACTTTCTGACATGAGTGACAGCCCCTCCGACTAGAAATAGACTAATAACCTGAAGTATATGCTGTAACTTCAACAGTTCAGACATGCTGAGAACTGATGTGAAGTGAACTCGGGTCCATCCGTCTCTCTGGCAGCAGCTCGTGCCTGCTCGTGCCTCGTAGACCTCGTTAAACCACGCCCCCTCCGCTCATTTAAAATGCAAAGATGTCAGCCAATCACAACAGTGGGCGTTTTTACTGAAGTCTCACAGCAGACACGCCTCTTGAAGCAGGGCATTCAGCCACAGGGCAAACAACAGTATAGAAAAAATGCCTTTTATTTCTAAATTATGACATTTTATGATGTAAAAGTCATACTAACAATATAAGTACACCTCAGGAAACATTATAAAATAATAGAAAAATGCCATGCCATGGGACCTTTAATGGTCACTGAATAAGTTTTTTTTCTGAGTTAAGTGTGACATGACATTGTTTACAAGCTGTTTTATTGCCGTCTTTTCACGGTTGATAAACTGAGCAATTACATGAGACATAGATACAGATTCCGGTAAGATCTACTGTGAACATTCCTTCAGATGTTCATTAATGTTTGTAACTGGTATGGGCTGAGGAGATGATTGGTTGTAGTGTTAAAACGTATTTATTTGTTTTAATTTCTGAGTAAAATGGACAGAATTGAAATCTGAGACTGTTTCCATTGTGTCCGTTAGTGCCTCAGTGACTACTTTCTCAGAGAAGCTGTCAATCTCAGCTGTCAATCATAACGTCACACTCCTGTTTTTATAGCATCAAATAACTAACTAAAACTAAACTTATTTAAAGAACGAACACTTGAACTTACATCAGTGCGATTAAAAAACAGCCTGAAATGACAGAAACCATCTTTGGAAAAAATGTGAAGTATAATTTGATTGTTTAGTTTGTCTATGTCCCATTACATTTCATGGATGGGGGGGCTTTATGACCTATACTGCATCCAGTCACCTGGGGGCGATTGAGACGCTTTGGCTTCAATTTTCTGCAATCGTGTGGCACACTTGGTTTAATCACATACTTGTGAAATTAAGCATACATCATTATCTTAACATTTTATTTTGCCATTGAGTAAACTATCAGATTGAAGGGTGATTCTCGCAAAAATATTTTTTTTCAAGGTAAACTTGGTTTTCTTTCCAAAAAAGGACACTTGGACACTACAAAAGGACATCAAATTACCAATTATACAAGGAGTCTGTGTAATTAATACATTTATGCACACCAAACACACATGAAGAAAAAAATCAGAACAAAAACTTTCAGAATTCAGTGTACAGTGCAACACTGTTTGTTTTGCGCTTCAATATAATGGACTTAAGCACTTGCTGTACGATTCTTGTACGTCACTTTACCCCTTTACCTTGATTACAAGCCGCAACCATCAAATCTTCAGTGGCGAGAGACGCCGGTTTGCTTTATGTAGCCGAGAAACATAGTTTGCGTATCTGGCCAGCGGTGGGATGTTTAGGTGTTCTGTTCAGTGTGTATTTCACAGCGTGATGCATGAGGGCACACACTCTTCAGAAACAATAACAGAATAGGGCTACACAAAATATAATTGCATTTTGTGTGTATGTATATGTATATGTATATGTATATATAATTACCGTGACTCCTTGCTGCCACATTTTTTTTCCCACTCAATTATGTCTTAATAACGAGATATTACGAGAAAATTGTCGTTTTTACGACATAACATGTTATGTTGTTAAAACGACATATATTTTCTCCTAATAAGGACATGTTGTATAGTGATGTGTGTGTGTGTATGTATATATGTCTGTATCCACATTAGAGAATTTATTTCGGCCATGCCTTTGTCACACTTGTTTGATAAGCAGAAGCAAGCGCAGCGTAAAATAGGCTCATCTGCTGCCTGTATCAGTGGCAGTGCCCATAGATCACTAATGATTAGCGCAAAACTTTAACCTAGTAATGACGGACCCCGGTGCAGCCACAAATATCATAACTATCTATAGGCCTACTGTAATTAAGACATATATTCAAGAAATGTATTAAAAACAGAAAGACGCTATTTCACACCGAACACGAATATCGCGTCTAGTTGGACGCTTGAACATTTTGAATCCATATAAATCGAGCGTTTGAAGTGAAATAGACACGCGTTCAAGGCGCTCCAGGATAAATATGTCATAAAACACCACTCTGCCTCTTCATTTTCATAAAAAAAATATAGGCTAGTAAACAATAGCCACACAAATGTGGTGTGGTCATTATCTTCAATTGCCCTGCAGTCAAAACGATTTAGCAGACAACAAATTATAGATTCAAAATGTTCAAGTCCAACTAGATGCGGTAGATGCGATTTTTGATGCTCTATTCGCATTTGGTGTGAATGCAGCATTACTCAAAGGCCACTCCTGGCGTTCTTGGTTTGCTTCTTATTTATTAAACATACAGGCAATGAGATGAAACCTTGATCAAAATTAAAATACAATTTATAGAAAACGAAATTCACTTTAAAGAAAGACTTTCTACAAAACAAAACTCAATAAAAATCAAGTCTAACCCCACTCCATGTCTCCAGACATATTGCACGTCTTACTCATGCTGCTCACTTTCCATAATCAACATATGAAATTTTAAAAAAAATTATATAATAGGCTAATATTTAAACATAGCCTAACTACGAAACTAAATAGGCTATACGTTTTCTTTAACCCTCTGTCCGACGAAAGCGCCAGAATTTTTTTCCTTTATGACGATGGAATATCAGAATTGCCTACTCTGTCATTTTTAGCCAAACAGATAAGTTCAAGACATAATTATAAACTGTCTACTTTTATTTGTGTAAACTCACAATAACAACAAATGGTCAGACATGATTTTTATTGAGTTTTGTTTTGTAGAAAGTCTTTATTTTAAAATGAATTTCGTTTTCTATAAATTGTATTTTAATTTTGATCAAGGTTTCATCTAATTGCCTGTATATTTAATAAATAAGAAGCAAACCAAGAACGCCGGGAATGGATTGACGTGCGTAACGAACCCACTGGCCATGTTTCCGCGGCCTTTGAGTAAGGCTGAAACTATAGCGTCTTTCTGTTTTTAATACATTTCTTGAATGTGTCTTAATTACAGTAGGCCTATAGAGTTATGATATTTGTGGCTGCACCGGGGTCCGTCATTACTAGGTTAAAGTTTTGCCCTAATCATTAGTGATCCATGGCACCTGCTACCCATGGCTGTTAAGAACTGTAGGCTACATCAATACATTACAATTTCGTGTTATGGGCACTGCCACTGATAAAGGCAGCAGATGAGCCTATTTTTGCTGCGCTTGCTTCTGCTTTTCAAACAAGTGTGACAAAGGCATGGGCTAAATAAATTCTCTAATGTGGATACAGACATATATACACACATCACTATACAACACATGTCCTTATTAGGAGAACAACGGAGTAATAACTAGGAGAATAGTTTTAACGGGAAAAATGTCGTTTTAACAACAGATCTCATTATTACGACAATTTATTATTATTATTATTATTATTATTATTTTCAAATAAAAATATTAAACAAGAAATAGTACTATTGTAATAACACTTTCATATTAAAAATAAAAAATGTAGCATTTAAGAATTAAAAATAACAATATAATTAGGTTGCACTTTATTTTAAGGTGACATGGTTACATTGTACTTAAGTAAAGGAACCGTTAATTAATGTTCCTCATTACATATTTATGTACTTACTATAGAGTTACAGTTAGGGTTTGGTTTGTGGTTAGTTGCTTGTAATTATGCATAATTAACTTTTATTATTATAGTACGTACATGTAATAGTGTTTATCTATGTCACCTTAAAGAGTTACCAATAATAATAATAAAGACGAAAATAATAAATACAATTTTTTATAATAATTAAAAAAAAAACATTCACGAGAGTGCAGGATTACCTGTTTACTGGCAGACTATGACTATAAATCATTAGATCAAAAATCAAAAGTTTAAGGATTTATTATTTAATATTATATTATGATTAAAATCAATCCGTTTAAAAAAAAAAATTCAGGAGGTATGCAAAATCAAAATCCATGTCTTTTAATATAAAATATGAGCCTCTTATGCATCCACTGTGGGGGAAAAAACAAAGCCTACACTTCTGTACATTGGAGAAAAACATGGATTATCATGTACATTTCTTTTAGAGAGAAGTATTATTTTTCCTATATTTCCCAGACCCCCACCACACCACACCACACCCCAAAATAGGATGGAGTGAGCCTTACAGAGCGCGGAACTCCACATATTAGTGATGTGCGGTTGGCGGTTACAGCCGCGGATAAACCATGGATCTGGCGGATGACGTGACGAAAAATATTTAAATTAGAATAGAATAATTAAATTCGATCGGGTTACATTAGAAAATTGTATTTATTTTAATTGTATCCCTGCCTGTTGTGTCTTTTGGCACATAAAATAGGCATTGTCTGAGAGATACCAATAAAGATTCTTCTGTGTCGCATAATCTGTATTTTCCGATGTTTCACTGAGCAACACACACACACACACACACACACACACACACACACACACACACACACACACACACACACACACACACACACACACACACACACACACACACACACACACACAGACACACTCACACTAAAGGTAACAAAAAGTTTAAATTAAGTAGCCTATGGTAGCCTACCAGCATTTTTTCATCTCCAGTGTGCAACAAGAAAGTAGAATACAGTGCAAGTTGACCGATAATTCATCTCCCATCATGTCGCGTCTCGTTGCAGCGCCTGGTAGGCCACTAAGCAAACCTGCAAGCTATGAGCCCAGCTGTCAGTATGGAGGCCTAAACGTCTCGTAGATGAGAGGCCTGGGTTATTTTGTTTCGATATTAGTTATATTTTAAAACAGCCAGTCATTGTAGCCTACCACTTGGGGAATAGGCATTTAAAAGGGAGACAGATTATGGAGTGATATCAGAAATGACATCGGGCATTGGCAGCGCGAGATGTTCAGAAGAACGCAAAGCTAAACTTCTACAAGCTCAATAACATCCACAGCAAAAAAAGAAGGTAAGAAAAATAGTCTGAAAACTTTGCCCATTAATTAGATGTGCAAGGGAAGCAGGCAAGATATGGGGTTGTTATGGACCATTCAAAATGTGAACATGCCCGTTGTGCGGTGGACAGCGAATTAAGTTAATGAATAGAGTCAGTTTCTTTAATATCGAGGCTCCATAGTTTGTTTCTTGTATGATTGTCAAAATTGCAAAAAAATAAAGTGCAATAGGCATTAATTAGTTGTGGGATTCTTGTAGTGCGGCTTTGAAAATTGGTCAAAAAACGCTAGTGTGGATGGATGGTGGACAGATGAGGAGTTTTGTGATGTGGTTGCGGATAAAATAATAGCACATCTCTACCACATGCCTTACAGAAGTAATTTAACTTGACGTTACAGGAAAGACTGTGGACAAAGGCATTAAGCTATCGTCAATTGCAATGCTAATTGACATGGCCTTTATCACTGTATAAATTGTCTGCCTCATTCTATGATAAGAAGCCACATCAGCTCACAAAAGGAAGTTATTTCAAACAACTGATGTTATGAAGTGAGTTTGAAGTAAAAACATGGTATTAAATGTTGTCTTTTGTTGGACAACCGGTTTATGAACGCTTCGCAAGTTTGAGAAGACAATTGACGCATGTTGCTTTTTCAAATGCACGTTATAAGCGACTCAAACTTGCAGTGTTTTCAGTTGGAGCATTTCAAGCTGCTCTTCACTAGCTGGATGAGCCGTGGTTTTGATTCAGTATTGGTATCAAGGTATTTTAGTCGGGTATCAAAGTAATTATTTTGGGATCGTGACCATTTCGATTTTTTTAAATATATATTTTTCTCTTCAGCTGGGGTGTCTTGCCTTATAATTAATTATCAGTTAGTAATTTTATGAACCTGATTTGAGATTAGTAATGTGTTCAAACCTGAGCTGAGACTTAAACAGTTTCTTGTGATGGCTGTTTTTAGGACGTGTGGGCCAGGCAGTTGCTCTGAGGGCAAAGGCATTTGGGTTTGGAGTGATTTTCTATGACCCGTACCTGCCAGATGGGGTGGAGCGATCACTAGGGCTCCAGCGCATGGCGACACTACAGGACCTGCTCATCCACTCGGACTGCGTGTCGCTACACTGCAGCCTAAACGAACACAACCACCACCTCATCAATGACTTCACCATCAAACAGGTACGAATGCAGCCCTCCAGTAACACTCTTCTCATTTAACGGCACTGTTGAAGCCATTCGCTTCTGACTGCTTTTAGTATGAACCTGGGTCCGTTTGACATCAGTTTGATTCATTTGCTTCCTGTGGAAGCTGTTTTCTGAACTTGGGTTTACGCAATGGGACCGCACCCAATTCTTGAAAATGGAGGACTGGATTATGTTCATGTGGACTCCAGTACGGCTCACAGAAGGCAATCTGGCCTAATTTTCAGAAGTAAACTGCTGATGCCATGTGTGTTACACAATTATTCCCAAGATGAATGGGAAAAAGTTTACTCTTCCAACACATCTGTGGTAGACACACAAACATTTGTTCTCTCTGTCTTCAAGAACCTAAAAGGAGGAAATACTGAAACATGTCATTCCTGAGCTGCAGTTGCTGCTATTAAAGGGATAGTTCACCCAAAAATTACAATTACCCCATGATTTACTAGCAGTGAATGGCAGCCAAAAATCTGAGGCCCAAAAAAGTGATCATTTTTTTTAACCCCCAGAGCTGTATGGATTACTTTTATAATGGAAGGATGCACTTTTTTGGGCTTCAAATTTTGGACTGCCATTATAAAACTTGGATTAGCCAGGACATTTTTTTTTCTGATTGTATTTGTTTGAAAGAAGAATGTCATATACACCTAGTATGACTTGAAGGGGAGTAAATCATGGGCTAATTTTAATTTTTGAAAAATTAAGTGAATACTTTAAGGGAATGCATTGTTTGAGTGCAAAAAAGCATTATTGCAGAAAGCACACCTGTCACACATAAAGCCTGAACTCTTGGTTGTTAAACCCAAATCTTTCTTATTCAAGGTTATGGGTTGCAAAGACCTATCCGGGAGTAAGTTCATTTTAACTCTGAGTATGTTCACATTAAAAACACATAGACATTCTCAACAACGTGCCAAATACAGGAATCTACATGGAAATTGACAATAAGTGCAACATACTACTTCTTTTGTTTAATGCTGATTTTATAGACTTTGTGCATATCACCACCTGCTGGGTGGTTGTGCAATCTTTTTTTTTTTATCTTATGTTTTTAATCAGTTTATTTGAACATTTAATTGTATTGTTTCTTGATGCTAAATATATACATTACAGAAAGATTGATTTAACAGCCATATCCCTGTAAGCAGAGGCTGTTTTTAAAGGTTTTTTTTCCTCCATGTTTACTAGTCATTTTGGTACTTTTATTGTAAGGTGAGAAGTATTATGTATTTTTATTATAGAAATGTATTATAAAGAGCGCCATGTTGCAAAAATAATTTTGAATGTATATGTGCAATGATGAAAATAAAATGTATAGAGTAAAATAAGATAAACATTGCTTTATTATACGCAATATTGTGCAAAATCCTTCATGCCCCTGGAGCCTCATCAATAGGGCACGCATGCGCTGAATGCCTCCGAGATAAACTTTAAGCTATGTTCAGAGAATAAGTTGTCTACTTGCATACCCTGAAAGTTGAGAGGGCTGTCACTAACATTTATTTTGGTAATCGAGTAATCCGATTTTTTTTCTTTAGTTAATAAAAATTGACCCAAGCATACGAAAGCCTTTAAAATTACTTAAAATACATATATAATAACAGCGAAGCAATTGTATTTCAAATAAAGTATCAAAAGAAAGTAATCATATGGTTTTATAGAACAACACTGTTAATGCATAATTTAATAGAAAATATAAACAATCAAACAAATCTACATGCATCTAAATAAAGTGTGTATATATATTAAACCTGCAGGACATATTTATTTAATTCAATCGCAGCCATTGTGAATTCATAATAGCACTGTGCTATAGTATGGTTTTTAAATGTGTTTTAATATATCATGCAGCCTAGGAAAACGGTCTAATAATGCGGTTCATGAAATTGATTCTCTCTGTGGAATGTGCCACTTCTAGTATTTTGCCGGTTACTTGACACTAGTAAATTGCAATCAAGGATTTTTCGACTACTCTAATTTAATCGTTGAATCGTGAAAGAGTTTCTCAACTAGGGCTGTTTTCTTATCCGTGAACTTAGCCAGGTATGGGTAACCTACTTTCTGGAATACACCCCTGTGGTGGCAAAAGATTCATGTGGAAACTAATGCCGAGTTCACACTGCCGATTTTAGCCCCGATTTTGACTCGGCGATAGGTTTTGCGATATCGCAGACAAATGCCCGAAATCATAGGCAAATCGGTGCTCGTGCACATGAGTGACAGTCACACAGTGTGAATGATCAAAGACGCAATCAGAGACTCGTCGAAGAGTCTCCGAAGCCATGAGATATTTGGCATGCTAAATATCTGGACCTGTCAGTGATTCAAACTCCTGCTGTGTGAAATGTCGGTGATGACAGACAGCCAATGAGAGGGCAAGATACAGGGTAGCTGGAGGTTCGGGGAGGAGTTATAGACCAGAACATCAGTATTTTAATAGATATATTTACAATTCTATCAAACAGAAACAAAGCACAAACATTTGCTTGACCAGCCCGCAACAGCAGCACGGTGCAAAATGATTGATTTACCTCAAAGTCTCTTTGCAGAACTCTTACATTGCTCCTTGTGTCTCCAACCATTTCCTCTGCCATAATCTTTTTTCTTTTTCTCCTTTTCGCTGCAAATCAGCACACCGACAATTTGGATTGCAAGTGTTCTACAGTCTATATTTTTAATTACAATTCCAGTCTCACGCGAGAGCTCAAGTCTGACGCACGTGTGATCTCGCGTTGTTTCCTTGTTACTTCTCGACTGTGTTTGCTTTTGAAACGTAGTTTGCGGACGGGACAGCTGTCAGCGTTTTTTCCTCTTGTACAGTCATGCAGTGTGAAACCCCCTGTTGGCGACCTTTCGTGCAGTGTGAAAAAAGCAGCAACTGAACGCTACCCCAGATAGTCATGCAGTGTGAAAAGAGCAGTGATTGAAAATCGTGCAGTCTGAACTCGGCATAAGTGTAACAGCACTTTTGCAGTATGCTACATTTGGCTTACTTTTAATATAAATCATTGGTTTTTTTTTGTAGATGCGGCAGGGCGCCTTTTTAGTGAACACTGCGCGTGGTGGTCTGGTGGATGAGAAGGCTTTGGCCCAGGCTCTGAAAGAGGGCAGAATACGGGGAGCAGCTCTGGACGTTCATGAGACAGAGCCCTTCAGGTGAGAGAAACAAGTTTCCTTTTTGCTTTCATTATTTTATTATACAATAATTTAATAATCCATATTTAACGATTTGGCCTGTGAAACCTCTTATTGTAGTGTTTTTTTCCCTTTGTGTGACACTAACCCCATTTTCTTCACCAGTTTCTCTCAGGGCCCACTGAAGGACGCCCCAAATCTTATCTGTACCCCACACACATCCTGGTACAGTGAACAGGCCTCCATTGAGGCCAGAGAGGAGGCGGCGCGGGAGGTGCGCAGAGCTATAACAGGTCAGAAAACACCAGGTGGTCATTATCAGCCTGTGCCTGCTGTGAATATCTACTCGATACAATTATTTGCAGGAGGATTCATTTATTTTCTTTTATGCGTGTTTGACATGCTTTCCAACACTTATCATAGAATAAACAAGTAATACAAAACATTTAAGTATTCTTACATGTGCAGTTATAATTGAGCTGCTGCAGATGTTTGTGTGGATGGACAGATGAAGACACGAAACAGTGCGTAATTATATTTTTGGACTGCCCAATCTTTAATGTTATGAGACGGTGCTTTTTTTATCAGGACAGTTTTAAGGATTTATGGATCCAGATAATCTTTTAATTTTAAAAGTACATTTAAAGAATCTTTTATAAAATTGTACTCCTTTTGTACATGTACTTATTTTATTTAATAAAATGTTTGTTTTTATTTATTTGAATTGAAATTGTTAAATGTTTAATATGTTCTGCCATGTAATAGCCAGTGATGCTGGCTCTCTCTCTCTATATATTACTACTTCGGGTGAGAAAACAGAAAACGGCGCACAAGTCTTTTGAGCTTGAAATGGTTTAAAATCACAATAAAATGCACACATAGGAACCGATAAGCGGAATCGAAATGCCTGTTTCTTATCGAATCACCAGTTCTGGGAAATTTGGATCTGGTTCTAAAATGGAACTTGTTCTCGATACCCATACCTACCTGTCACAATATCATATGCCTGTAGAGTAATTTAAGAAATCCGTATGGAAATGGAGGTCAAAATAACTTAACCCAATTAAAATCCAAGACATTTTCTTAGCTGGTTCTAACAGCAAAAAATCACCTATAAAGCCCTGACACTTTATTGCCCTTTCTTGTGTTGACTCTGTATAAATGACTGTTTAAACCAGTTAAAGTGTCTTTGATGCAAGCCTTTAATTCATGCTCTCTTGTGTCCGTGCAGGTCGTATCCCGGACAGTCTGAAGAACTGTGTGAATAAGGAGTATTTGATGGCAGCCTCTCAGTGGCCGTCTATGGAGGCCACCACCGTGCACTCTGAACTCAACGGAGCTGCAGCCTATAGGTGACTACACATTTTTCCTGACTGCTATTGGTTTCCCTACACCATGTTTAAGAGGGTAAAAACTGACTTGTGTCTCTGTCCTAGGTTCCCTGCAGGGCTGATTGGTGTAGCAACGGGCGGGCTGCCTGGAGCCGGGGCAGGAGTGGAGGGCATCGTGGCTGGATCTCTGCCCCTGGCCCACGCCATCGCCCCGGTCTCACACCCGCCTCATACCCCATCGCCTGGGCAACCCTCCAAGGCAGAGGCGGACAGAGACATCCCTTCCGACCAATAGCATCCCAGCACATTCCATCTTTGCCCTGATTTGATGCCCTTTCACCTCACCCAGGGGGACCGACACCCCTTGCTTTCAATGTGACCTTGGGTCACCCCAGTCCAACAGAACACATGTACAAACCCAGGAGTGAAACCCTCAACCCCAAAAGTACCCCTCATTTCCACTCACTGTATCCTCTGTTGTTCACTCTGGCAGAAAGCAATAACTTCTCTCAAGGATTCAATAATTGGGTTGAAACACACTATTTGTAAGCTACGAAATCCCAATTCCTTTGCTTTGTATCTACTCTGGACTAGTTGGAGTTTGTTTCCGAGTAGTGTTTCTTACATTTTGTTCTTTTCTAATCTGTTTTAAAAGCGTGGAAATAAACGCATGGACCTTGTTTTCTTTCCTTCGTCCCCTGCCCATCCTCCTCCTCCTCCTCCTCCTAGCATACATTTGTAAAACCTTCTCAACCTGTCCCATCTTAGCAAATGTTTGATCATCAAAACAAAGTAACAGCTGGCTAACATATTTGATTAAATTCAGCAGAGCCATCAGTGTTTATTTCACAGCTGGTGTTCAATAACAGAGATCAAGGCTAATGGTGATAGCCCGTGGCTATGAGTAACTCGGTCCATGGGAAGAGCTCAGATGTTTCACGTTCCTCTCACTCTCTCTTCATGTGGAAGGCATCTTCTAGAATTGTCCATCCTCTTTCTCTCTGTCTTTCAGAAAATGAGAGCCTCACCCCCAGAGCTGTTGGGGGTTTGATCATGTGCTCCACTTTAAGTCACAAGATTTACAGCGTCCGTAATGCCTGAGGTCTGCATAACAAGTGTCATTGAAATCGCAAATGTGAGATTCCATCGTCTTGTGATGGCTGACTTCGTTTTATTTTGTGTCGCCCCTTGTGCTGCTTTGTGATGGGAGATTGCTCGTAGGCTGCCATCTTCATAGATGCAAGTTTCAAACAAAGCCATATTCATTTGACAAACTGTGTAACATAGCTGGTTTAACAAAACATATCTACACAACTCCCCCCTCAAAAAAAAACAAACAAACCCAGATGCTCTTTTTACAATGTGCGTACATTGACCTCCCCTTGACTCATACTGAGATCCACCATTGCTAAGCTGATAATATTGGCACCTTTTTTATTCTTAGCCATTTGAAGAAAATTTGCCTTGTTTTCCATATCTTCTCTCTGTCCTGGATTATCTCTTGCTGTACTTCCTCCTTGTGCCTCCTTTTCCGATTAGGCCTTCTCTTTGTGACGCGGCGAGGCATACTCGTCCACCCTTCAGATCTCCGCTCTCGTCCTCTCGCCCCCCCCCCCCTCCATCAATACCCATGAAATCACTGTGTAGCGCATTCGCCTGCCCTGCCCTGCCCTGCCCTTCCTCCTTTCCGCAAGGCACTTAAACTCTTAATACACTTTGTAATACGTTTTCATACAGGCCTGATAAACAAACTGAACTTCATCCACCTTTTTGGAAGGAAGTCCTGGTTTTAGGCGAGCTGGGGCTTGCGTGCTCTGGAGGCTGTAGTAACGTTGATGGCCAGCAGGTGGCGGTGACTTGCTTTCCCCCTCAGGTTTGGGCTGATTAGTTCATCCCCACTCAGCTGATGCTTGCACAGCAAGCCTCTCGTGAAGGTTTAGCAGAGATTCAGACAGGCCTGTCGTGGGCCGCTCCATCTGTCACTCATCGACACACTTCCAGATACTCAGGATGGGTGATAAAGCAGGTCATGCCCTGAGTTTGACATTTGCATGGGCGTCTTCTATGATATCAGCCTTTGTTTTTTCTGCGTTTTCACCGTTTAGAGCACAGAAGATAAGGTGGAAAGAATGTAAAAGCTAGGTCACAGAAACGCTGGTTGCTTTCCAAAGAAGGTAGGAGAGTGTCTCGGGATGGCGTGTTGTCTGAAGAGAAAGGCCTTTCTAGTACCTCAGTAACAGATATTGAATGTATGCTCAAATCTTTCTCGCTTTGTACAGCTTTTTTAGATCATAGGTTCCTATTCTGAGGGGGTGTGTATGCGTCTGCATGTATGTGACCGTGTGTGACTGCCTATCCGGTGCATCAGTTAATTTGCAAATGACAAAATAAAGCTTCTTTCAAGCATAGGATGTCTATTATATTGTTTCATTAGATGTAGTTTGAATCTCAGGCTTTAGCTTTAGAAAGTTCTTGATCTTTGTAATTTTCTGTATAAAGGAGCACAGTTTCACGTCTTTGTCGACATGTATGTTAATACACGGAGAAGAGGGGTCCGAAAATATTTGGAAGTGGCAGTGGTGTGATTGGGCATGATTTGCTGGCCGATGTTGTGGTAAGTGTCCCCAGATGGCCGTCGTCCTCTATTGCCAATCCTCATGGATGAATGCATGATAACGAGATGGTCACACCTATCAGGCCCCTCCCCCTCGCTTCCCCATTGGCCACGTTTTGGTGTTGAGTTTTGATTGACGTGCAGCTTTTCCTAGACTGAAGGGATGCCCTTTCTCATCAACACTTTACAGCTGCTCTGTAAAATTTCTCCGTTTTTGAATTTTTTCGAGTTTCTTCTAGCATTATCGTGGTGTTTCTTTGCCGCCGGCATCATCTCTGACACGAGATGTGCGCTATGTGTTAAAAGCAAGAAATGAGACCTTTTGATCTAGTTTGTCATTCAGTGTTCAACATGTTGTATTGAAACATTTCAAGACGAGTCTCGTTCCGTACCTTAACCCTCAGCATCCCATTTCTCGTCGTCGTGTGGTCCCCGCGCTGCCTTAATGTTGTAGACTGTGGTGGGCTTGGTGAAATGTATATGTTTTTCTCTACAAACCCCCGACCTCTCTTCTTCCCCCTGCAAACACACATGCGAGAGAGGAAGCTGTTTTATTTAGCCATATGTTGCTCTGTGTGCTTGGTGCATATTTCTAGAGAACACAAATGGCTTTCACTTTGAGGTGTGAAATGCTCGGGCACTATGAAAGACCCTTTCAGGAGCCGCCGATGTGGTTAAATCTAGTCCGTGAAGGGAGGCTGGAGAGGACCGATATGGACTTGGAGCAGTCAGTTTCTCTCTCAGGGTTCTAATACACACATATCCTTCAGCCACCAGTTAACTCTTCCTCTATCCGAATGAAGATCATGTTGTATATCTCTTACACACACACACACAGTCCATCTTTCAACAGTGAGTGTCTTTCTCAGTGATCCTTTTCCTTTCTATCGCTCTTTCCTCCTCCTCTCTTTTTGCGTATTTGTCGCACTGACACCTAACAACAGAAGAATGAATGTTTTAATAGAACTGCGTGTAACGTTGAAGTTGGGAAATGTATTTTTACAACATGTGAACTTTTTATTCCTTTCTCTTACCTTCTTTTTGTTGTGACTTGATTTTTTTTTTTTCTTTTTTTTTTCCCCCATCACCAGACTGCAAAAAAGTAAAAACAACACAAAAAAAATCCTGTAACTAGGCTCTTAAGCTTTACTTTTGTTTTTGTTTACTTTTTTATTAGAAAACAATCATGTTTGTGATGGTAACCTCTGATGGTAAATTCCACAAGGTATTTTAATAAAATCCTAAAGATTAAACCCTTGGTCGCTCGCTCTTTTCTGACACGAATTGAAAAGCTGAACTCTGAAGTCAAAGTGTAACCTCATTCGCAGACGGTTTACTTTTTTCTGTGATGAACACTACAGAAATTAATATTTTTATTTAGTAAGAACTCATCGCATGGTTCAAAAGAGAGTAAAGACATTTATAATGTTATATTTCAAATAAATGCTTTTGAAATTTCTTTGAATCTTTTTCCACAAAAAATCTAAGCAGCACAACTGTTTTCAACGTTGATAATAATAATAATCATAAATGTTTCTTGAGCATCAAATCATTGTTAGAATGATTTCTTGATTTCTGAAGGATCATGTGACACTGAAGACTGGAGTAATGATGCTGAAAATTCAGCTTTACCATCACTGGAATAAACTATATACATTAAAATAGAAGTTATTTTAATTTTTTATATTTCACTGTTACGGTTTTACTGTATTTTTTACCAAATAAATGCAGCCTTGGTGAGCAAAGTCTTTCAAAATCATTAAGAAATCAAAGCAACCCCAAACCTTTGAACGGTGGTTTGTTTCAGGAATTGTTTGGATGGTGAAAAGTGGATGTTACATAACAGAATGAGCCCAGATTTGAAGGTGAGTTTTGCTGAAATGGCGTCTAAGCCGGTACATAGTATGTAATATGAGTGGAATAGGAAAGTTTTAGAGGCAAGTTATTATTTCAATGCTATTTTTGAATGAAGACCACAACCCCCGGTTTCACAGGCAAGGCTTAAGCTAGTCCCAGACTAAAATGCACGTTTGAGCTGTTTTTTTTTTTTTTAACTGAAAGCAACTTGCCCTGACATCTTAAAATATGTACCATTGTTATGTTTCAAGATGCACACCAGTAATGTTTTTTTTCCCCCTTCTGAGGCACGTTTAAAAAGCTACTTAAAGGGGGCCTATAATGCCCTTTTTTTATAAGATGTAAAATAAGCCTCTGATCTCCCGTGTGTGTATGTGAACTTTCAGCTCTAAATACCCCACAAATCATGTTTTTATAGCATGTTAAAGGGTAACTAAACCCTAAATCAACTCTTTTTTTTAGGTAATGATCTGCAAGACTGGGGCTTTATTAGTGCTGTTCATTGATTCGAGTAAAGGTTTTGACATTTGGGTATAAAGTGTTTTAATTATATAATATATGGTGTAAAACCATATAGAGTGAGTGTTGAGAGTGTTGCCCTCTTAAGGTTGAACGGTGGCTACTGCAGTTTAATTTTCCTATTGGACGTTGTAGGTCATCCTGATGTAGGATGGTTCTTGGCTCAGTAGTTACCCACACCCCTGGCACGAGCTCACCACGCCCTAAGAAATGTTTCCCCAATCACATGATGAGAACGGCGTCACTGAGTTACATGAAGTAGAAACATTATGAATTAAATTGTCACTTTTTGAGGGTGAGCAGAAAAAAACCCGTTTTTGTGTGTTCCTTTAAATGCAAATGAGCTGCTGCTCCCGGCCTCTTCCCAGAGGGCGGAGCTTCAAGAGCTCATGTTGGCAGCTCCGATTACCTCGCCTGCTCAGCCTTTTATGTTCAAACCGGAGTCGGACAATGATGGAGAGACTCAAGAAGTGGGAACATATAGAATTGAACAGGACGTTTCTGAACGGTTAGCTGATGAATTTATATAGCTGATATGGAGTTAACTATCTTCAAGTCATCGATTAGCATATTCTGTCATGATAATCTATAAATGCTCATGTGGGAACTTTTGTTAAATGCTTACAGAGCCAGAGAATGTTGTCTGAAGATAGAACAGGTATAGTTTAGTTTCATCTTGCTTTTATGACATGCTATTGCATTTGCGTTATGTACTGCATTTCAATAAATGTGAAAAGACGGATGCGACAGCTTGAGCAGACTCTCAAATGTGCTCTACAACAACAACTCTTCCTCTTCTCAATTCATAGTTTTCACGTGACGTCACACCATTATAGGAACGCCCACCTGGAGGGCAAAACAAGGCTTTCCTCCATTGGCCACCAGTCATTTTTACCAGGTTTGTAGTAAGTTTAAATGTAGTAAGACAGTAATATTAAAAGCCCAAATTCAATATACACCTTATACTCTCTCGTTAAGTGTATTTCCCATGGAAAACCATTATAAAGAATACTCGTTGTGTTCAAATTCTTGGCTCATCTACTCGCCTGTATATGGTATGCATCATCAAAAAGGTGTTAACTGAATTTAATCTTTTAATACCACTTCAAGGGTGAGTTGCACTAATAAGAATTCTTTAGCCTGGCGTCAGTTCATCCCGATCAGCCTTTTAATTCTAACGGACTTTCTACACGGTGAATGTTTAAAATGAAGTGGTGCAACACAACTCGATAAAAAACAAAAAAAAACACATCAACAAATCCCTGATTAGCGTTAAACTTTGCTTAATTTAATCCTTATTAGTGCAACTCTCCCTATAGCGTTTTAAAAACGTCCCGCTGTTTTTAGTGACTGAAATACTGCAGCAGATGCTGTATATGGATCATAAGGGCCCAAAACGTGCATCTTGTTCACATATTTTAGTTTTTAAGATGAATATTGACAGGCTTGTGCAGCAATTCTATGGCTGTGATGTCCTCCAGGGCTCCGCAACAGTCACATGACTGAAAACTATGAACATGGCTTTTGTTGCGTGTTCCCGGGGGCAGGGTTTATGCAAATTTTAGGGTTAGTGATGTCACTAACCCATGATGAAGTTTGTTGTAGTCCTTAAAGTGAATTCTGCAAAAGAAAATATCTCCCTTTGCTTCGGACTTTGAGTGTCGTATCTTTGCAGATGTTGTTTATGCTCAAACGGCAACATTGCACACTAACTAAAGTTAAAAAAGTGAAATCATACTCAACCACCCCTTTAAATGTCCTTAAACCAAGGCCTAATCCTGGCTTAATCTAAGCCCTGTCTGTGAAACCAGGCCCAAGTGTATCATGCACAAGAAGACCATGCAGGAACGTGCATCAATTAATTGAAGGGGCTCACTTTTGATTTAATTTCAACTCTTATAATATCTGTTGGCATAAATAAATGTTTAGTCAAGAGCTCATAGCCAAGTTTTCCAGACTTGCTCTTCAGGTGTAAGTGGTTTTGTATTCATACAACATCTTTGGCTGTAGGGAAAAGAAAAGCACGGTTTGAGGTGATTAAAGGGAGGAAAGTATTCCGCTGTGTATTTTTAGCGGGGTCCTCTGAATGTGCCCTGATGGGCTGTTTATCAGCTAATGTCCCCAAGTGCTGATGTGTTGCCAATCAGGTTAATGAGGTGTTCAGGGCATATACCCCCTGCCTCTGCTGGCTTAAATTGTTACCAAATGTCTCCGAGAAACTCCCTCTGCCACATATTAAGTCCTGTTGTCTTCCGTTGAAGCCAGGAAAACCCTTTTGTGCATAATTGAGTTATGTAGGACGTTAAATGCGTTGTTTGGCGCCTGTTATTCGTGCCATTTCAGTTTGTTAATGTTGAAAGCTGAAGTTTAGGAGTGTAGGTTAACCATAAAGGTTTGGCAGTAAACATTCTTTGTCTTGTAAATGAAGGAAACTCCTTTATAAATGGGCTATCTTGGAAAAACCGTGTAGAAAAAAATAATAACGGCTTTCTCTGTAGTTGAGTGAGATGGGGTTTTATGATGGTTGATGGTTCAGATGAAATGTGCTGAAACAAAAAACTGTTTTATTGCAGTGATTCACCATTATGTCTGAAGTCTCCTAAGGATTGCGCAACACTGTGATGTTGAAACCTTAAAGCCAGTTGATTTAATTAGGCAAGTTTCTTTGTTTTTGACATCCACTAACCCAAAACAACCATTCAATTTTAAAATGTTAAAATCTTTTAGATGCATAAAACAAACTCCATGTAGTTTCAAAGTGTTGCTTACGACAGATTTTTCCATAACGTCCTCCAGTAAACCATTTATGAAGTGCATTTTATTTTGTCACATGCTTTGAAAACGGCCAATTATTACATTCGCTAATTATCTAAGCCTATGGAGTGTTATTAATCTTATTACATGTGAATAATGGGTTAAGTATATAGAATATAAAAATCTCAAATCCTCTTAATCTTAAATACCCCCATGAAAAGACTGTATGCAAATGTATGCACTGCGAATGAAATTACTTCATCCCTGTTATATTTAAAAATGTTATATCATATTTCACTCTTAATAGTCTATTTATAAACGCATTCTATCTCGTTAACCAGAACTATTGTTACGATCATGACCGAAAACAAACAAAAACAGGATCTTTGTCCCTCTCTTAGCCTATAAGCTAAAATCAAATTATACTAAAATGAACAAATCGTTGTCTTAATGAGTCATTGAATCATTTAGCCAAATGATTCATTCGACTAATTCATTCAGGGACAAAAGCAAGTGAATGGCTGCATCTGAAATCACATACTTCCCTACAATATAGTAGGTGAAAAACGGTATGTGACAATAGTATGTCCAGTACTCAAAAAGTACCTGGATGACTTACTACTTCCAGCGAGATTCTGATGTGTGTATACGAAGGACACTTTACTGTCCCACTGTTAGGTCATATGATAATGACAGTATTGCGAATGTAGTACATCCAGATTACATTCATACTACACACATTCAGAACAGTGTTTCTCAACTGGTGGGACGCGACCCAAAAGTGGTTCGCAAGACCGTTTTGAGTGGGTCATAGATTGTTTGTTGTTGTTTCTTTTGACTGCATACTGTTTTTCTGATGCGAAACTTGTATTTTGATTTTTGAAAGAAAAAGCCTTTGTCCTGATTCTGTAAAAACGCCTTTGTCCTGATTCTGTATCTGCGGCCAGATGAGACATTATCAAGCTATGACAATGTCTTTATTCTAAAGTCTCTCACCTCAGAAAAGCCAACTTTCCTGTCCTGTCAGCTGTAATGCGCACTCTTCAATGGCGCACACTGTATATCACTATAATTAAGTCATTATAAATAAAGTGCAAAAGAAATTTACGAGCATGCTAGTTACGCTGTCAATTGGTAAATCATGAAATTACAGATAAATAGTACCGATACATTACGTAGCTGGTACTTTGTGTGTTAGCTGGGAAGGATTTGCATGCAGGTATGATGTTCATTCTATTGATCTGGAGCAGTTTCCATGTTTTCATGTTAGTATTTTGTATTTACCATGGTAACTGTTTCTGTAACCCCAAAATGCCACTTTATTTTCACATTCAGTGTTATTTTGTATATTTTTAAAGTTCTATGGTGGCTCATACCAACATACTAACTTCATTGTATTAACACTTTATCAGTATTAGTCATATTCTTACAATTTATGTGTATGTTACGTAAAGTGGGACGCGGCTTAATGACCGTGAAAAATGTGGGTCCCAAAGCCAAACCATTTGAGAACCTCTGATATAGAACATACTTTTTTAGCAGCCACAATTTAAGTACTTATTCAAGTACCTACTCAAGAGTATGAGATTTCGGACACTGTCTTTGAGTGAGTTGTTGAGTCATAGACCGATTCGTTCAAAAACGCGTAAATATTGTGTCTAAGTCACCTAATATTAACCACATGTGTATTGAACTGTTGCAAATGTGAGCTGATATTCGGGAAAACGGCACTCTTGCTCATGTGGTATTGCTTATAAATATTAAAAACAAGAACTTATACAGAGATAGGCCTGTCGCGATTGGTCGATAATTGAATGCGTCGACGCTGTTAATTAGTCGAAGTCAATATTTTTAGTCGACTGGGGTACGATATGAAATTGTTTTAGTACTGCTACATTTCACTCAGACAGATCGCGACGTCAGTTTCGCGGATTATTGGGTTTGAATGGTAAAAAATATTAAAAATGTACGTCCTGGCGAGTATTCGGGTAAACGCAGTCGGATATGTCTTTAGTGAGCGTATACAGAATTGAATGAGAAATTCAATTCTGGATTTAATATTCTGTGTGAAGCAAGGCAGGGCAGGAACATGCCGGCCAAGTGAGTTTTTAGGGTTTTTTAACCCTAAAACAATGAAAAGAATATGAATAGTAAGTTCTGTCATACTATTCAATTACTTTTACAGTTTTTTGCCATGATATCGATTCCGTATCGGTATTGAAGTATTTTAGTCTGGTATCGTATAGAAGTCATAATTTTGGTATCGTGACAACACTATTCTATATAAAAAGTATTTGCTGATATTCTCTTTTTTTTGTTATGTTGGTTTACAAATTTGTACCTTTTTAAATTTGTACTCTTAGTTTTACATTTTGTCAAGGGCTTGTTTACAATTATACTTTTTTATAGTTCACTGCTGAAGGCCAACGTTGCAAGTTAAATTAAATGTTGCAATAAGTTAGTCGATAGATTAATTGATAAATTAGTCGATAGATTAAAGGGTTAGTTCACCCAAAAATGAAAATTCTCATTATATACGAAATACGAAATATGTCATTAATTACTCACCCTCATGTCGTTCGACACCCGTAAGACCTCCGTTCATCTTCGGAACACAAATGAAGATATTTTTGTTAAAATCTGATGGCTGAGAAAGGCTTCAGATAGGCCTCCATTGGCATTCAGTACATTTACACTCACAAGACCCATAAAAGGCACTTAAAACGTCGTTACAAAGTCCATCTCACCAAAGTGGCTCTACAATAATTTTACGAAGCGACGACAATAGTTTGTGCGCAAAAAAAAATCAAAATAACGCCTTTATCCAACTTGTTCTTGTCTTCCGTGTGTGCCTCCACGACGCATGCGCGAGAATATGACGTAGCGCCGGCGTTTGGGAATCCATGAAATGCGCACTTTAACCCCATTTTGAGCACTACGCCGAGACCTAAAGCACGATCAATGTAGAATTCAACAGCTTAGATACGCACGTCTCCTTCTGCTTGTAAACAAATCACTTCTGGGTCATGTATCCGAACGCCGGATCTGCGTCATATTCTCGCCGTGGAGGCATACACGGAAGACAAGAACAAGTTGGATAAAGGCGCTATTTAGATTTTTTTTGCGCACAAAAACTATTGTCGTCGCTTCGTAAAATTATTGTAGAGCCACTGTGGTGAGATGGACTTTGTAACGACGTTTTAAGTGCCTTTTATGGGTCTTGTGAGTGTAAATGTACTGAATGCCAATGGAGGCCTATCTGAAGCCTTTCTCAGCCATCAGCTTTCAACAAAAATATCTTCATTTGTGTTCCGAAGATGAACGGAGGTCTTACGGGTGTCGAACGACATGAGGGTGAGTAATTAATGACATTTTAGTAATTAATGTTTTGGGTGAACTAACCCTTTAATCAATATAAAAATAGTCGTTTGTGGCAGCCCTATACAGACATTTTTTTGCACCATATACTGGATTTATGGGGCATTTTTTGTATTCATTTTGGTGGCATTTTCCCCCAAGCCCCCGTTCATTTCAGACCCATGTGTGTGCGTGGCATGATGGCGGGGGCGGGGCTCTTTTTCGAGCGCAAGCGGAGGACCCTTCTGTTGCGTGGCCCGCAGTGAAACAGGGGAAACATAGCAAATGCCACTACTGCATATGTCTACGCTGCAACTCCAGACGAGAAGGTGACCATGTATTATGTCTAAAACGGTTTCCCTCAGACAAGACGTAAAACTAGATTCCACTGTTTATGGGAGTCAGTCAGCAGAGAATGACTGTTTATGCAGCACTCTGACCCCATGTAAATGTTTTTTTTTCTACAGGTTTGTCTTGCTAGACTTTGGCAGTTTATTTGACATGGCTTCGATGCATCGCCACTTAATCCCACAGAATGACGTCATGATTCCCACTGACAAGTTGTCGGAGGTGAAATGACAGGAAAAAGTGAGCTGTTGAAGGAATAGACAGCCGCACTTGAAATACTGAGCAGAAATGACATTTTTGGATGCTAAATTTGGTTTATTGTCCTTAGACGACCGAGCATGAGCTCATCTACCTTATGTCACTCTTTACCCGAAATATCGATCAAAGTTTTGGATTAACTTTATATTGGCTGTTTTCACAACCACAATTATTTAAACTGAACAAACAAGTCAATAAATACAATCCTACAGAGTTTGAATTCTTAGTGAAGTATTTCTAAGTGTACTAGTGAAATATTGGCATATAGATCAAGTTTTAGTTGCATTGGGCTGCAGATTACTTTGCTCATTGAGACCGTGTGAGCAATTGCGTAAATGCTCCATGCTACACACTCCTGTTTCTTGTACATTCTTGGTCTCATCAGCTCACTGGCAGATTTATCAAGGGCTTTTGTCCAGGAGGGGTTCACATTAGGGTCAGTGTACTCAGAGTGTACATAACACTCATTGAGACAGAAACCGATCACTTCGTTCGTGGTGTCCAATCCCATCTGCGTCAATGCAAACTAATCACCATTCAGTCTGGCCTCTGATGAAGTGATGACTACTTTTGCCTGACACAGTTAACATTACCAAATTTGATGAATGGGTGCTTTTACATCGGACTTTTCCTGTAAATGCCAGTCTTGATTTATGGGGCCTAGTAAAATCCTCTTGGCTTTTAGCTGTATTTCTGCTGTTGTCTTTTCTTGATGGGCAAATCAGTGACAAATGTGTGTTATGTTGGATTGACGTGAGCTCCAACAGCGACCGACTGCTTTCTAACCAGAAAATTCCCAGATGTCATTCATGTCTATTGCTGCGTTTCCACCGCAGGATTTTTACCCAGGAACTAGGAACTAGGGACTTCGGGGTGGTACTCTGTGTTTTGACAGCAGGGATCAGAGTGTAAATGAAGTTCAGGGTAAAACCCCCCCTCAGAAAGTCCCTGCTCATGAGGTAGTACTTTTTAAAAGTTCAGCAACTTTTGGGGGTGGGACTTAGGTGGCTAACATGCTGATTGGTTGAGTTCACGCAGCATTTTGATTGGTTTACTCAACGCAGCATTTTATTTCAACCACCATTTTTAAAAGTCTGTTGCAGTGCGTGCAGTAAGAGTTGTACGACCGATGGACCGACGATGAGGTTCAGGCTTTATCGAGCTTACATGCGGAGGAAGAAATTCAGCGGGAACTGGAAAGTCACGCGCAGTCCTACGTCACCGGACTAATTTGCCTAATCTTCACGGTACTTTAGACCGCGATGGAAACGCAGACAGCAACAGGTCTGGGTTTGGAAAAGTTCCTAAGAGAGTGTATTTTGCAAACTAATCTTCCGGTGCTAAAATGCAGATCCTGATTTCACCAAGTGCAATATTACTTGATATTACTTTGCCAAGTCTGTGGAACAAAACTAATCCAATGGCCAGTCAAAAGTAGCCTAAAAATAACCCAATGCGATTTTCTCCGTCAGGTGGCCAAATTCTCCACTGAATTTGTGCATCTGGGGGGTGTTTTTGGGGTGTTGGAGTGCCAAAACGGAATCTAAGGGAGATGAAATCAACAACAACTTAAAAGAAGCCCAATTATGCGGGAAAACAGCAACAACCTTCCAATCAACCAATCAGATTTGAGGGACAAATTTAAAGTTTATGTCAAATTTAGGCTTACAACAGGTTTGGGTGCTTCTATATCAGCGACAGCGTAATTCACCAATCATTTCCCTCTGGTTTTAAGGATAGCTTATGGATAGAGTTAGGTTTAGGGGTACGGATAAGGTTAGGATTACAATTTTTGGACAGGAATGTTGACCCAGAAATGCGTCTAACTCCGCAAGATCAGGATGTGCTACTAAAAGCTCTTGTGCGAGTCTGTGAGCTGCTGTAGATCAGCTATATCAGTGCAGTATTACCAAAGCAAGCAACACTATTAATTACTCTTAACTACTAATCAAATCTCTAACCCCAGGTTTTGAATGTCACAGTGTGACATACCTCAGACTGTTTGGGCTACTGATATGATGTATGGAATGGTATGGAAAAGTCATGTGGCTCATAGAGGAAATTTGGACTATATTTTCTAAGCAATTGGATGCTTGTGAAAAATAATCCGACTCAGGACTCAAGTTCCTTTTAGAAACAGAGCAACATGCTAAAACAAACCCACTCTGAACACTTTAGCAACTGGATAGCAACGCTCTGGCGTATTGTGTTGGCACGTTTGGGCATTTCTGTGTGTAATGGGATAAGATTTTGTATTTTCAGCTGCCTTGTTTGATCCACTGCAAAGAAATACATTAATATACAGTCAACTTTAAGTCATTTGTAGGCTGATTCCCCTGATAAGTGCTGTTTTCTGTTTGTTTGAGCAGCCCGACACTGCATTAATTGCACAACCAATGGTGTGTATTCGGGGCGGAGCTTTCTGTTTGTCTGACCAATGCCAAATGGAGGGTGTGTTCAGGAAAACTGTTAGAAAACATTTTTCATGATTTGCTACTTACTACTTCTAGCAAACACTATAGATATAGAAAGCAGCTGCCGTTAGACGCGCCGGTTCCCATAGAAACCTGAAACTCGCGCTTAGGACTGCACATGCGCATTGGCTGGTCTAGCCTGAAAAATACGGGGGGGGGTTTTATGCTATTTGAGCATAATAAACAACATTTATGGGACAGTTCATGTCAGATTTTGTTGCTGATTTGAAATGTTATTTAATTGTTAGTTTGCCAAGCAGTTTTTAAGATTTCGAAAATTCAAATAGATAGGACTTGGGCTGAATCCGAAATCACCCCCTATACCCTCAAATAGGGCTTTATTTGAGGGGACACCCATTTGTAGTGTTGTCCGAAACCATAGTGGACGTTATTGAGTGCACTTATTCAATCCCACATTGCCTGAGATAGATGCCCGGAGACGTTGCAAATATGGCCGCCGAATGAACAGACTTCGTTTCTAGTCAGAAGTGGTATTATTCTCATTTTAGAGAAAATTGTACCAAAATTTGGTTACACCCCTGAGTGCATGATGAGTCATCAATTTTTAGGCTGTATTCAATTCAATTCATATTTATTTGTATTGCGTTTTTCACAATACGTAGACATTTTCATTGAAAAGAAAGACTACTGTCTAAATTTTAAAAGCATTCATCAGCTAAAACATTACTTTTTAAAAAAAAATTAGGAGATGACCAAAGTATCAACTCCCAGTTTTATTTTATGAGATAAATAATAATAATAAAAAAACATTAAATATGAATAATTTATCATTTATTTCTACAGTGTGTAAAGCTCTGAAACTTTAATGTGAAGTGTTTAATATCTGTGCAGTTTGAATCACTAAACGGAATCATTCAAATATGGCTGCGTCTGAAATTGTAAGTAGGTATATTATTTTGAATAAGTACCAAAAATAATTCCTGGTTGTTAAAAAGTGTGTTCTATATAGAATGTACAGCAGAATGTGATCTAGTTGTTCTAACATTCGTCATACAGTATCATTTGTGTTGCTTCACTGCCATTTACAACTCCTCTTCTGTGGCCTCATGGGATAGTAATATGTCCAGCGGATGTGCACTCCAGAATCTCATTGGAAGTATTAGGTCAACCGGGTACATTTTAGGGCTTTTCACGCTTGAAACAGTTAACCCCGGGTCAACTGAATCCTGGGTTATCTTGCTTCACGTTTCACACTGCTCAAAATGTACCTGTGGTTAACAATTAATCCTGGGTATTCATAAAGTGACATTTCCTAAACTCTGGGGTAACGTTCTTATTTGCATATTTGCAGGCTCAGTGTCATTGATTGGATGAACAAAGCACGTGGCCTGTTTGCGTAAAAGCTCTAGCATTGCCGACTATACTATCGAGTTTATACTGAATGGATACTTTGGACTATAAAGGTAAGAACTAAACTGTCTCTTCACTAAATTTTAAGATTTTCTGTCAGCATTTGACATTTTTCCTCTCAAATGCTGAATTTACTGTTTATATACAATGTGCAGTGTTTCCGTGACTATACAAAGCACGCAAATATGTACGCGATTGGTTGTCTGTTGCTAAGTCGTAACATTCTAACACCACATCATTTCACACTGTACAAGTTTGGCACCTTAAAGCGGGGTTAACACAGCAAAAGCGGTGCTAACCCTGCTCCGGAGCAAGGTTTCATAACCCCTGGTAAAAAAACGGCGCTGACCCTGCTTTTAAATGACAAGTAGGGCTTTTCACACTGCGCTTAACCCTGGGTCGTTGTCATTCTGAACACTGCTTTAATAACCCAGGGCAAAGGAGGATAACCTTAAGCACAGTGTGAAAAGCCTTGCCTAGCCTATATTTTACTAATACTCTGAGTTAAGACTTTTTTTTTTCCCCTGAGCGACTACTTTTCTCCTACTAAGTATGCTGCTTAGTATGCCTATTCAGATGCACCCGATGACTGTTTTCAAACAAGTTTCCCAAACACTCCCCTTCCTCTACCATTGGCAAAACAAACAGAGAGCCCTGCCCCAAAATCACGCCATTGGCTGAGCTGTTGTCAGGCTGGTTGCACAAACAAACCAAGCAATGTTTTGATAGAGCCACAGAGAAATGTTTACACTTTTCCAGGGGAAGCAACCTACAAATGACGCAGTTGTATTACAAAGTTAAGTATTTTCACATGAAATTCTTTAAGCAAAACATCACTGAAATTCCCAGATACAAACAGGAATCCGCAGCTCAGACAGCTATAAACTATTAGATGAATGCTTACTTATGGAGTCAGTTATTCATATATATGAACACAGCAACTTGGCTGTTGCACAGGGGACCGTCTGTGATCTCACAGGAGAAGAAAAAGAGATAAACGGAGAGGACAGGAAAAAGAGCAAGGCTGTTACGAGAGAAAGTGTGTGTGTGTGTGTGTGCATGTTTTTCTATCCCGGACTTCAACCTGAATGCACACAGGCTCATGGGGATTCGTGTCACTGTTGGGACCTAAATTAAGGTCCCCATGAGGAAACAAGCTTATAAATCAAATAGAATGAGGTTGTTGTTTTTTTTGAAAATGTAAAAATGCAGAACGTTTTGTGTGATGTGTAGGTTAAGTTTAAGGGGAGAGAATGTACAGTTTGTAAAAATCATGTCTATGGAAAGTCCCCATAAAACATGAAAACACAACGTCTGTGTGTGTGTGTGTGTGTGTGTGTGTGTGTGTGTACCCATACATGGAGAGGTGGGGGTGAAGAATGGGAGGAGAAAGAGGAAGAAAAAAGAGGAGGGGTAAGAGAGCATGAAAGTGAGGTATCCTGATCCGTAGTGCACCTCTCCTCAAACCCTGTCCTGCTGTCTACCATCACAGCCAGGTAAGAGTGAGCCGTTCACTAGCATGTGATCCACTGCGTGTGTGTGTGTGTGTGTGTGTCCTGCGCTCATGCCGGCTGCTGTGGCAAAGGTTAAACCGAGGGTTGCTTTTCTGCTTCTCCACTTTCCTGCTGTGCCTCTACCTTCCCACACTCCTCTTCTGCAGGTTTGACGTCTCTTTGAGGAACAATGCTGCAGTCCTTAAGTGTTTTAACACATGTGCTGCTCTTGACAGTTATTTAACTATTTTCCCCTTTTTGCTCATTCATTTCTTACTCTAAAGGTTTTGCGTTTGCATGCGACTGAAATGCACGCTTTGACCTCTTTCTTCAGTACAAGCGCACTGCGGCTTCATAATTGCTCTCCCTGTAAGTTTAAGCTTAAGTGTGGAAAAGCCGCAAGCTCTTTTCTTTGGCAATTTTCCGTCTCCACTGGTTTTATTGTGTCTGGTTCGTGCTGAGAGCAGAGATTTGCTGTGTGTCTCGGATGTTTGAGAATACGTGTGTCTTTTGACATTGCGCTGGAGACGGCAAACAGAGGGAGGTTTGCTTTAGGTCGGTGTCATGCAGCATCTGCAACCTCTGGCAAGTGCAGGGCTGCAGAAATGCATCCCAACCCAGCAAAACGCACCTGAATTTTGTCATGTGATTTGATTTAATCGCACAGTCCAAGCCCCAGAGAAAGAGATAATGTGGAAAACGTGGGACTTTTCATTTGTACGTGTGCAGAATGTCACTGCAGATGGGAGATAAAAATATTTATGCTGTTTTAATAGCCAGTGGATGATGTTTGGGAATGCTGACTGCACTAGATAGACAAGGCATTGTTTCAAGGCAATGCTTTGCTCGGTCTCGCATGAACAAACAGATCTGTTTGTTTTTCGGACAAACATTATTGAGCAACTGTAGCATGTATGCCTGATGCTTGTAGGTTATCGTCACTTTCACACATGAAACCTGTTAAACGGCTGGATAACCTCTTCTGGCAAATGCCACATCTGCTTTTCACACTTTCAACAGCTTTTATTGGTCCCGTTTACATATCAGCACTAAACTGCAGTTAAAACTCTGTGATGTTATTTAGTGGCGATGGCTTTTAAACAGCTACGCCAGAAATCTAGAACCTCAAACTGCTTCGAGATCTGTTGAGATCTCATTTATTCATCCACACGGATGAAAAGTTTCTACTTTTGTTTCAATGCTTGTCCAGTTTTCTTTTCAAAATGTAGAGTTTCATGTGGCGCGACCAACATGTCATAGAAAAACAAAACTAAAAAACAGGAAATTATGTCATAGAGACGACCCCCACAGACCCATGACTGCGAAAGTCTCTTTAAATATCTGATGATTTGACCTTTTTATGACATGGAACTAGGGATGCACCGAATATTCGGCCACCGAAAATTTTCGGCCGAAAATGGCCCAAACGTAAATTTTCGGTTTTCGGCCGAAAGACTTTTATCACCGAAACAACACGGCCGAAATGTTGTGATGACGCAAACAGAAACCGCGACCTGCACGTGGACCAGAAGAGGACCAGACTTCACTGTGAAACCGAACGCAATCTTTAACAGTGGGCATGTTTTAAGCGCGGAACACACTTCAATCTGGCGGCGGCGCGCGCGCGTGAACACGATCATCTGTGAGCGCGATCGATCATCTCTTCCTTAAGAATAAACATGAATGAATGAACGTGTGTTGAGGATACATTACAACTTACTGTCACGTATCTTATGTGGTGTAATCGCTCAATCAGTGTCTCAACGGCGGAAAGACCTCAATATAACTGCTGTAAACTAAACAGTCATGTAGCATCATTTACCTCAGGCAGTCACGTGTCCACATCTGTTAGTTCACTAGAGAAATCAACTCTTTCACTAAATATATGACCTATATTAGCCGTTATATTCGTTATATTCTACTTAACCTGTTAATGATATATTGATTATTTCATGTAGGCTATGTTTAAATAAAATGACAGACACTGTGTATAAATGATTATATTTCAACAACGAATTGGATAAAAAACTATTTTATAATTAGATTTAGAAGTTATTGCAAAAACTGCCTTATGTGAAGTTTACATGTTTGTGTACTATGTTACTTGAGTGTTGATTATTAGACCTAAAAATACATAGCAACTGAATTTATGCTAATAGTTTTGGCTCTGTTGTTAACCTTTAATATTAATGTGCAAGTAAGGGCTCCCTATATAGTTTAGAGCAATATATTCAATAAACTTTTAGTTATAATTTAATTCATGTAAGGACAGATACTTTTTTTTTCAGTAAACCAATAAAAATAAATAAAAAGCCATTTTGTAAAACTGTTGTGCACCGCTACACCCCTATTCTACAGTTAACATATGGGCTATGGCAGTCTTTGTTTTGATACACTATTATGTTGAAGGCCTACAGAGAAAATAGTTGTATCTTTAAGCAGTTGCACTTGTTCTGAATGCACTTTCTTGTAGTCCTACAGAGAACATTTTTAAATGCACTAGACCTAAATGCACTTTGTTTTTATGAGAGAACATTTAATTTTATAACCTTTCTGTAGGCCTGTACATTATTATTTAATGTTCAAATGAGTGGGGTCAAGTTAAACATTTTAGTTTGAATTTTATTTTATACTGTGCATTGTTGCAATGTGCTAAATAAATATTGGCATAATTTGTAATTTATTTATTCTTTGAAACTTTAATATTAATTTATGCAATTGCAATGCCTTGATTTTAGTAAAGTTAGTACACAGTCATAGCCATAAATGCAATAGTACTAATAATTGGCATAATTTCTTTCGGTGTTTCGGTTTTCGGCTTTTGGCCTTGGTTTCCTCTTTTTCGGTTTTCGGTTTCGGCCAGGAATTTTCATTTCGGTGCATCCCTACATGGAACGATTAGTTCAGGCTGTAAATGTCATGTGGTGCAACTCCCCAAAAACCCTAATGACATTTGTGAATAAATAACTCAAAAATAAGGATACAAATGTGTACATTGACTGATAATTACGTATTACTATTATTATTATTATTACATTTTACTTGATGGTTACACCACATGACATTTTTAGAGTTCGTAAATGTGGCAAAATGTTACCTAATAGTTATCACGAGACTTGACAACTTTTTTGTATTACAAGTTTTCTGAAATGTTATCTAATTAAATATGCACCAATTTGCTTAGAGAAACCGAGAAATCTGAACATTCGATAAGGTTTTCATTTTATTGACTCACTAGAGTTAAATGATTTGCAGAAGGGATTTTCTTTTATCACTTCATAAATCAGAAAATATTGTTGAAAATGTCCATAAAATGTTAAATATATCAGGCAAATTATATATAGACAAACCCCTCTGTAAAAACCTTCAGAAAACTGTAACGTTTGGTGTTAGTAAGTGCTCCTGAAGTGAAGATTTCTGCAGGAATCCTTTAAAAATGTGTTGTAATTGAAAACTACAGACGCATAAATGTGTGTTTTGCATGTTTTCTTTCCACTAGTCTGAAAGAAGACATGTTACGGAAGCAAAATAAATCTCAAAATTGACCATTGCATGAAAAATGCACCTTAAATGTATTTTTTTTTCCTTGAAAATAAGTTTTAACTAAGGTGTCGGCACCGTAAGAAATGTAAAAAAATCGAAGAGCTCCTAAACCTCATGAATGCATGCATCAATTCAGAATTTTTCCAGCAATGTTACAACTTCTCAAGCGGGCAAAATTGCTGTGGCTGATTTGCCGGCGTTTCGGTTCACGCGCTGTTCACCTCTAAATGGGAAAAAATGCAGTTGGAAAAGTCTGTATGTGTGAAAGTGCCTTGACATTTCAGATTTTCCAAAAGATGCCGAAACCTGATCTGTCAAATATTGGAGAAGGAGACTCTGAGTTCTGAAGAAAAAGAGAGGAAACCACAAAGGAGTGCACGCTCAGTCCTCACTCGTAAGATTTTATCCATGTCCCATTGAACCTGCGGTCTAGCCGGCTTTAAAACAAGGAGCGTTTAGCTGCTCTCTCACTCCAGAACTATGTCCATTAGACATGAGGTCATTTCTGGTGACTCAAGACCTCTCTCCTCATGGATCTTAATATATCTGTTCATTATGAGTACTATTATAACCCTGTCCGCTGTTTTGCTTCAATAACATCAGAGTCACCCTCTCAAATGTATATATATATATATATATATGAACTACCGGTCCAACCTAAACCTACATTAATGACTTCAAATTTTAACAGGCGAGCATAAAAATACCAGAAGCGGGGACGCTGTGAGCCTGTGTCTTTGATCTGCGGGTCTGTCATCTGATCGTGGCTCGTTATAAACTATGGGGATCCAGCGCAACGACGGGGCCAGAGCAATAGTCTGAGCCTGCGGTGATGAACTTGTGCCCTTTGTCGCTTCGCCTCTTTATTAAAAGACAGTGGCAGACGGTGCAGATCCCAGTATCTCATGCAGTCATGCTCTAAACCTTCAGCCGTGGTCTTGCGTAATACAATCAATCAAAGGATATATGGGATGAAAATAAATCAGTCACACAACCCCTTTCTGTTGTGTTATTTTAATTTAGTCGGGAATAAACAGCAAGCCTAGGGTTGTTGTGATGATAGGGGGTTGGCTGGGATGTGACTGTGGGGTTCTGGGTAAATCTGTGCCGTGGACCGTGGTGATGTTGAGTTGACCACACATGCCTTCAACAGCTGTTAATTATGTTTTATTTTAAAGCATGAAGTAAGTTTAAAACTTTATGAAGCTGACTTGTCTTTGCCAGTCTTGCTTTTAAAGGGATAGTTCACCCAAAAATGTACTCCGCCTTATGTTGTTCCAAAGTCCAAATGATAGACTTTCTAGAAACACAAAATGAATGAATGTTCACCTTTCTTCTTTTCATACATTGAATATGAAAGGGGAAGGTGCTGTCAAGCTTCAAAATAGATAAAAACAACCATAAAATCTTTATGGGGTCTGCTAGAATACATTTACACGATTTGAAGTTCAAAAAGATTATTTTTCTCATACTAGTCTTTGCCGCAGCACCTCTTTTCACCATTTGCCTGAAGCGTTCTGTTTTCGTTCCTGTCTCTTTAAAGCCCACCTTTCTAAAAAGGTCTGAAAATGTCACTATAGTCATGTTTCCACTGAAATTACCCAGAAGTTTTTTCCCTCCAGACCTGTTGCTGTCTGCGTTTCCATTGTGGTCTAAAGTACCGTGAAGATTAGGCAAATTAGTCCTAGGACTGCGAGTGACTTTCCAGTTCCTGCTGGATTTCGTCCTCTGCATGTAAGCTTAATAAACCTGAACCTCGTGGTCAGTCCATCTGTCGTATTTTTTAAACCCCAATGTTGATTCGAATAGCAAACAACTCTTACTGCACACACCGCAACGGACGTTTAAAAATGGTGGTTCATGTTCAGCACCTAAAGCCGCGTTTCCACCACGGGAACTTTCCCCAGGAACTAGGAACTTTGGGGTGGTACTATGTGTGTTTCGACCGCAGGAACTGGGGTCTAAATGAAGTAAATATTTCCCCCTTCAAACGGCCCTACTTTTTCAAAGTTCAGGAACTTTCGGGGGTGGTTCTTGTGAGCTGAACATGCTGATTGGTTGAGTTCACGCTGAATTTTATTTCAACCGGCATTTTTAAAAGTCTTTTGCGAGGTTCGTTCTGCGTTCAGTAAATAAATATCAATCTTGCTCTTTCTGTCCGATGGCGCGCGTTGTCTCAGCCATCGCACGGTCAATGTCCGTAATAGCTGATAATAACATACGTTGTCTTATTTTAAATCTAGCTTTACGACCTCTCATAATACGCTTTAGTATCAGTGCTCATCTCTTTTCCGCAGTTTTGTTAATTACATCTTTAGTAAACCAATACATAACTAGCAAAAGCGGCGCTGCTTGCATCTCCTCCATACTTGTTATTGTTGCAGACAGTGTCGCCCAAAAATTGTTACTGTGACTAATTTGTCTAATCTTCACGGTACTTTAGACCGCAGTGGAAACGCAGACAGTAGCAGGTCTGGGGGAAAAAAAAGTTCCTGTAAAAAATGTTGCGGGTACAAATTGTTCTGGGTAATTTCGGTGGAAATGTCCCACCCCTGAAAGTTTCTGAACTTTGAGAAAGTACTACCTCGTAAGCAGGGCCTTTCTGAGGGGGGATTTTTTCCCCGTAACTTCATTTAGACCCTGAGGTCGAGTACCACCCACTGATCTATATAAATGACTCTGAGTCATTTATATAGATCAGTGGTACCACCCCAAAGTCCCTAGTTCCTGGAGAAAGTTCCTGCGGTGGCTTATGTTTCCTTTAATAAGTGAAATCATCTACCCAACTATTCTTTGAAGGTGGCCAAAGCAACCAGTAGTGACATTATGCAAATGTATTTACATGACGTAGCGAAGTCAAGGAAATAATGGCAGTGCTACAAACAAGGTGTTTCAGGCAAGTGTTTTCTGTTGGAGAGATTCACTGTTTTTGGTGTTGACTTTGCTTTGCAACTTTGCAGATTGTATGCATGCACAAACAGCAATATTGCATACTAAAGGAAAGGTTTAATAATAATTGGTGCATTTTGAAAACCGACATAATGTCAATGTCAACTGCTTTACGCATCTCACAGCATCGTCAGTAACTTCAAACCTGATGCAACACATCTCGCTCGTCCATATTTGAACATGTTTGAATATGAAATTTCAGAACCAAATTGGAGGGGAAGATTGTCAGTGAATAACAAGTTTAATTTTGGTCGTATGTCTCTTTTGGAGTTTCAATTCACGTTCATCGTATGCAAGTTTGTGCTCAGGACTTCAGTTCCTCAGAAGAATGAAAGTCATACAGGTTTGGAACAACATGCCATGTGTGAATGATGACAGACTTTTAATTTTCATTCATTTCAGAAGACCTGTCCCTCATAAGAGTTTCTCTAAAGGAGTGTAACTTTGTAATATCAGATGGTTAGTGTCTTTGAATGCGCTCTCATCCCGAGCAAGCTGCAAATTTCAGATGCTTCCCTCGACAGAGGATTAAGGTGTCAGGAACCAAAGTTATGTAATTTCCTATTGCGATACATATTTGCTGCATGAGTGGATCAGAGTTATTGAAGGATGAAAAGTGTCGTTACTATTAACCATACAACGGGAAACAAACTGTGCTTTCTTCAAAAGAAGTATTTGGCTAATGACTTTTCCTGCTCTTTTTTTTTCCTGACACAGATGATGTCATCAGAGATCTTGGTTCCTGGTTGGCTGCAGCAGCTGCTCGTCGTGCTGCTCAGGTTTACGCTGTCCTGCGCAGCCCCAGTGAACCTGAACAATGGGACGGAGTGCAGCGCTCGAGGACCCGCCTCTTACATCCTGGTGTTCACCGGCCACTGGAGTCCACAGACCTTCCCCAAACAGTATCCCTTGTTCCGGCCACCTGCTCAGTGGTCCAAGCTCATGGGTAAGACTCCTGCGAGGTGGCAGAAAGTGAGAGCGTGAGCTTTGTGAGAGATGAGCTGTTTGGTTGACATTTCAGATGTAGGTTGCTAGATGTGGAACATTTAGTTCTCTGAGGCTGACCGCCAGCGATGGCTTCACGTTCTGTTAGGGATGAGGCTGTTCAAACTTCCTCACCTCACCATATGTCAGGACACTAAATACTCACAGCTGGCCTGTTAACCCTGTAATTTGCCCCGACGACCCCCGAAACATACACGCATTACCTGCCACAGCACGTGAGCGGGGCAGTCTAATGAGGAAAGCAGAACGAGACAGAGGTTGAAGAGTAATAACCGTTGCCAGATGACACGGGCTGCCCTGCAGGTTCACCCTTTTCTTTTATGCTCCTTCCATAAACACCCAACGCATGCGGCCTGCAATGGCCATTGACTTTAATGCAATGGCAGTGTGCTCACATTTTCTGAGAACGCGCTCTCTGGGTGTCACCGGTATACCAGCCGTCACATGCCACTGCACGCGAGCCAAGACCAGCAGCAGACGTGGACGCCTCAGCCAAAACATTTGAAACCCAGAGATCCTGAAAGTTCAGGCTGTGGCTTTGGAGCGCTGAGATGATGTCTGTGCGGTTTTCTGCTGCCTCCTGGATGCCTTTATGGCTCTCTCTTTATCCATTTTTCACTGTTGTATCACAATTATGTTCACAAACCACACATTTTTGTATCTAATCAAAAGTTTGCGCCGTACATATGAACTCCCTGGATGAAGTATAAGACAATTTGGGGAAAGACGGAGATACAGAGATAAAAGTGTGGGAGATGGTTGTGGTTTGTGCTTTAGCTGATTGAGGTCAGGTCTCTTCAATTTTCCTGTCCACATTTGGGCCAGACGTGTACCATGGAGAGACTAGACGTGTCAGCGTGCCAAACGTGCTCCCTGCCTTCCTGTCATTCTCACTTGTATCTTTTTCTCTCATTCTCCTGCGCTCTCGCTCCCAGCTCAGGCTCTGCCAGACCAAAATGGTTTGTAGCTATGAAGAACACACTGGGACGTTAAAGAGAGGCTGAAATCGTTTCAGAAACATCATCTTAGCTCCTTCCTCGTTCAAAACCTCTATTGCCATATCAAGAGCTAATAGGTGAATTATCAAACTAGGCACGTTTTGTCTTTGGAGGAATAGTTCACTGAAAAATGAGTATTTACTCATGATTATGTCGTTCCACACATGCTGCTACTGCTTATGCCATCTGACTCTGATTAGCTGGAAGGTGTGCAATAAAATTGTTTAATGCACAGGTAGTTCCAAGTCAGTTGAATCAACGTTATACATTAATGCGCAGTTTTCACTCGCACACAGAGAGCTGAGATTGCGTTGCGCACACTGAAACATTCAGGAGGAGCACAGAAACTTTGCTGTCAATGCTGCCCTGTGACTTTTAGTAATAAAATAGCTTCACTTTACCGAATCGCTACGTTATATTTCTTAGCAACGAAGGAGTTACACCGCCATTTTGAAGTAATTAAACGCATGCAGCTTCATTGTTAATAGAGAGAGAGAGAGAGAGAGAGAGAGACGCTGAACAGACACAGGTACAAATCTCTCTCGCTCTCTCGATCGATAATTAATTCAAATAAATGATATAATTCATTCATTCAAATAAATGTAATCTTGAGCACTACTTTTATCTCTGTCTGATTCAAAATAGGCAGAATGCTAGATCTAACTAGCCTGACGTCGTCATACTCAGATTCTAGTCCGAATATGAGTCTGATACTGCTCCATTGGGCTGTGATTATGGGGCGTGTTTTAACCGAACCAGGAAAGACCTCAATTGGAAGACCTACAACCAATCAGAGCAACGGTGCGACGTAGTTGTCAACAGAACTCAACTGCACGCACGCTGGAAGAAGTAGAAAAAGAAGATGAGTGTAAACGATCTTTGCCGGGGTTGTAAAAAGAATTTAAGGATAGACGGAGTACTTGCCAACACGATAATTTTTGAGAGAAATAGTAAAGGTGAATGCATATACGAACAAGTTCTCCGTTTAGGATTAGGCCGAATTCAACCCAATCGCTCTTTCGATGATTACGTTACTGTTTATCATCTGTCCATCATTGTATAAAGCCCGCCCTGACAATTTCATTGGTTCGAGCATAGTTGCTCCACAACGGATCAAGTCCAGACCGAACTTCCCGACCTCGGGGCGGGGCTAAGTTCGGCTGGCATCCAGGCTAAGATCTAACCAGCCGTAACTGACAAAACATCCATTACAGCTTTAAGTTTTTCATAGTATAAGCGGGATAATCCACAGCTAGCTCTGCATTCAATTATTTTAATGCATTTCACGTCTTTGCCTCCACGTTGTGCATTATCCTTACTTATACATGCATATACAGTTGAGACTTGCGCTGTGTCTGAATTCGTGTACATAGCTAATGTATCGCCCGATTGGGAAGATTCCTATTGAACTGACTGGATTTTGCCTGAAAAACTGTGACAGCACATAATGTGCTTGAATGTGTTGTCAATTATGGACAGAGGACAGAGTTTTAGCTATGAATCACAGGAATCTACATGCAAAGTAAAAGGAGCCTGAAAATGTGCTGCTTCACAATATTTATCGTCTCACTACACAGGTGGGTTTTTTTGTTGTAAACTTAAAGTTTGAAAAGCTCCCTTTGAATAACATGGATGTTAAAATGCCATGGAAAAAAATAAGTAATTTTTCTTTTGCACGTTCTTGCACGCAGATTTTTTAAGTACATTTCACATATGGAATTAAGTAAAATTTACAAAGAAAATAAAGGGGCCAGTTAAAGTTTGTTGTGTAATTTCTACAATTTCTGCAATACTCTGTTTCAAGTACATTTTACTCAAACGGCATAACACTGAATTAAGCCATGCTTTTAAAGTGAAAGCTTTACTTAGAACATCTAAGTTAATAATACAATAGATATTGTGTAGACAACATAATAGAAGTAATATGGTACCCACCCGAACACAGAGACCTCAATACTTGGTACACAATAACAGTAACATTCATTAGATCATTTTTGAGTACGAATATGTCCTTTTGAGTAGAAAATGAACTCCAGATGTCACAAAAACAGCAAGTTACTAAGCCTAAAAACAAGAGCAATGATAAAACGATGTTGAGTAAATGAGTAAATACAGCTGTAAAACAGTGGAAAATGCAACCTTATTAATTATTATAACACCAGTATCAGAAAGTTGAGTAGGGTTTACTTACTTTTATAGCGTTGATATTTACACTTTAATGTCCACAAGCTTTAATTGAGTGCTAATATAGAATTGACTTTGTTTTTCTGTAGTGTTTACTCAGTGAGTGAGTGAAGATCATGTCATAATATTTGCATACCAGTTTTGTTACCGGTCTTTGTGTGTTTGCATACTGAACTGTGATCGGTCTTTCTTCTTTGCACACATTTAACCACAGTGCAGAGCATTGTTAGATTGGGTAAACCCAGCCTGATCTGCCGGCGATTTGATTTCGCCCTGCAGTTCAGGCTGGAAACCTGTACATTAGTTTTTCCTGCTTCTGTCATACTTTTGCGGGAACCAATCACAGACTGGCTTATCCACCTGGCGCGCTATTGGTTATTGTTATTGATCGATGCCCGTTGATCACGCTTCTTGTGGTCTGATTGGTTCAAGGACTTTCCAATTGCGTCATTTGAATTAAGCTCGTTTATCACGCCTCTTGTGCAGTAGAAAATACATAGCTGATTCCCCAGACCAATGTTCAATCTTAAATTGAGCTTGGTCTGGTGATAGCCAGACAAGAGCATTGGGATTTTTGAGTGCAATGAACTGCAAACACGATGCACGTTGAATGTCAAAGTGTCTCTGACACACAGAACCAAATCTGAAAACATGTGTGAGGTTTACCTAAAACCTTAACCTTTTGCTGCCTTGCAAGCACTGATATTACCTTCAAGACATGAATCTACTTTAATATATTACATAACAGTCTCAGTCACCCCTGCACTTTAGGTGCCCGCTAGACTCATAGTAGGTCTGGTTTTTCTCACTGACGGTTTTGTTTTTCGGTGTTTATTCTCTTGGCATTGGGGCTTCTGCGTGGCTTTATTTTAAACAGCTAGAGGTCTGTTGAGCACACACAGAAAGTGGCAGACCTGTATTTGTGTTTTTTGAAATCTGATGAGCATTATAAATTCTTGGAGAGGTAGTAATATTCAACAGGCCACAAGGAATCACGAGGCCTGTGAACACGAGCAATTGAAATGTGTTTATTCTTTTACTTCTGAATCTGTGCAGCCGTGACCCATAATGAGCAGTACCGGCTGTGGCAGGAGGGGGCGGCGGCGAGCGATGGCATGAAGAGCTTTGCTGAGCAGGGGCTCACAGTGGATCTGGTGAAGGATGCAAAGGAGGCGAGGAAGGGGCGAGCGGTGGGGTCCATGTACCGCACAGCCGGGATTCCCTCTGGCATCGGCCACAGCTCCACAGAGCTGCTTCTGACGCCCAGGAGTCCGCTGGTAAGATGACCATAGTCACTGCACAAAATGGGTCATTTTGTTCCTACTCTAAATAGAAACCTATTTTTTCTGTACCTAAAATTTTTTTGCGTATATGTCAGTTCATGAATTACTGAAAGAGCTTAGGTGATAGAATAAAACTGTATCAAATATTGATAGGGATTGTTTGATTTTCCTGGTAGAAAAGTAGGTAAATCTGCCTCTTTTAGTGAAACACTGACTTTTCATTGGAATTGAAATAAAACAGATCTTTGGAAATAATGATCACCAGGATGGCTAGTAGGAAGGGACATTCAGGGGCGGATCTAGAACATTTTTGTAGGGTGGTAAGGGGATGGCATGAGGACTGTGACAACACCAAAGCAAGCATCTTTGCATCATTCTTGTGGATTATGGCTTGACATAAAAAGTTTTGCCCATGAATATGCAAAACTGTTACATTAGTAATCATACCACAAAGTAATCGCATATACTAGTAATAAGAAACAAATGAGAAAATATCAATATCCACTGTTACAAATCAACAGATTCTAAATGTAGGTCTTTCATCATTACTACACAGAAATTTGTTTTTATTAATATACCATAAACTACTTGAATAATATATAAATCACAAGTTTTAGTGCATCAAGTTAAAGAGCAGCTAAAACTTGAATTTGCTTTTGGACATTAAAGTTTTAAATCAAGATTACATTCGTACCTAACTCTGCTATTAGTTTCCATGATCAGGATCTTCTTATTGGCAAATGTCTATTTCTATGATAAAACTGACACGGCCATGAGATTGTTTTTTGCGCAGTAGGAGAATGTGCGCACCACCTGAAAATGGTACACAACACAGGTGTGAAACAAAATAAAGAGAAACCTTGTGGATGGGACAGGATTATACACTATATTGGCAAAAGTATTGGGACACCCCTCCAAATCATTGAATTCAGGTGTTCCAATCACTTCCATGGCCACAGGCGTATAAAATCAAGCACTAGGCATGTAGACGCTACAAACGTCTGTGAACGAATGGGTCGCTCTCAGGAGCTCAGAGAATTCAAGTGTGGTACCGTGATCGGTTGCCGCCTGTGCAATGAGTCCCTTCGTGAAATTTCCTCACTACTAAATATTCCACAGTCAACTGTTAGTGGTATTATAACAAAGTGGAAGCAATTGGGAACAACAGCAACTCAGCCACGAAGTGGTAGGCCACGTAAAATCACAGAGCGGGGTCAGCACATGCATAGAGAGCTTCATGGAATGGTTTTCCATGGCCGAGCAGCTCATCCAAGCCTTACATCACCAAATACAATGCAAAGCGTGGGATGCAGTGGGGTAAAGCACGCTGCCACTGGACTCTAGAGCAGTGGAGACGTGTTCTCTGGAGTGACCAATCATGCTTCTCTGTTTGGTAATCTAATGGACAAGTCTGGGTTTGGCAGTTGCCAGGAGTTTGGCGGAGGGGGGATTATGGTGTGGGGTTGTTTTAAAGGGGTTGGGCTTGGCCCCTTAGTTCCAGTGATAGGAACTCTTAATGCTTCAGCATACTGAGACATTTTGGACAATTTCATGCTTCCAAACTTGTGGAAACAGTTTGGGGACGGCCCCTTCCTGTTCCAACATGACTGTGCACCAGTGCACAAAGCAAGTTCCATAAAGACATGGATGAGCGAGTTTGGTGTGGAGGAGCTTGACTGGCCTGCACAGATTCCTGACCTCAACCCGATAGAACACCTTTGGGATGAATTATAGTTGAGACTGCCAGCCAGGCCTTCTCGTCAAACTTCAGTGCCTGACCTCACAAATGCACTTCTAGAAGTATGGTCAAATATTCCCATAAACACACTCCTAAACCTTGTGGAAAGCCTTCCCAGATGAGTTGAAGCTGTTATAGCTGCAAAGGGTGGGCCAACTCCATATTAAACCCTACGGATTAAGAATGGGATGTCATTAAAGGGGTCATGAACTGCGTTTTTGTTAGAATGCTTTCTACATAAAAAATTGCCATAATTTATAAATAAAAGGGATTCTTCCTACCCCGATTTAACCTTCTGCTCTGAATGCTCCATTTTAAGGGGCGTGTCCGCTGGGAGACTTCAGTGTAAACACCCACTGCTGTGATTGGCTGACGTCTTTCCATTTGAAATAGTATTACTCCCTCTTTTAGCTAATTTTTACAATTACAGATCTCATGGTTAACTAACCGTGAAAAGTGTCGTATTGAATTTAGATCTATGGCATTATATTGAGATTGTGGCATGAAAGGTTGCAGTGATGATCATTGTAGCTGATGCAAACGTGATTTAGTTAAGAGATTCGTTGAATAAAGCCAGAGTCACTGATAAACGCGTTACTGATAAACTCAGTTTGATTGACAGCTCCAACGCGCGCTGCTCCAACGATTGCAAAGGGAGCTTTCTTTGATCGCTTTCTATATATAATTAAATCACTGTTAAATAACACATTATTTTCATCCTACTAAGAGAAACAATGCAAGTTGACGTTTAGTCACTGGTCTGATTTACTGACACACAGACAAAGAACATCTGACTGCATGAATCATTACATTTCAGATCAGGCATTAGAATGAACACAGTTACTTACATGTTGTATTACTGTTGAACCCAGTCACTGCACAATATTTTGTAATCCTCAACGGCATGTTTTATTGCTTTTTAGCTCGAAGGTTTAACACTAGGCCTATGTTACATGTGCGAATTGGTGGGCGGAGCTAAACAGGCAGTGATGAAGTAGGCATTGATATTCTTCTGCTGAGGCGGTGCTTGCCTCCCTTTGACGTCATAGATCCCCACTTTGAAAAACCTGTCGTTTGCTGGGCCTGGTGTCTATAAAAGCTTTTCTTTGACTAACAAGGACGTTTTCAGCTCTGAAACTTACAGGATGTTCTTATATTACCATGACCTTTTATATATCAAAAGGCTCAAGGGAAAGTTGATTTCTCAATTCATCACCCCTTTAAAGTTCATGTGCATGTAAAGACAGACGTCCCAAAACCTTTACCGATATAGTGTAATTCCGTAATGGATTATCGAGAAAAAAAAGGAATGTAGGCTGTGTATACTTGGTCCGATGCATCATTTGTTTATTCGATTTATTGCACTCAAAAGTGGAAGCAGATGAACGTGAGCTTGCGGGATCGGGTTTAAGAGAGTAAATGATTGGCGAAGTCCTGCATACGTCATTCAGGTCATGCTGACTTTAATGATACAATTTAGTTCTATATTGCACAAAGGCAGACTTTACCAGAGCGCAAGTCTGCAAAACCACATCCACAGTCCCGGGACCTCCAGACCACAAGCCTCACTCCCTCCCTTCCGGCTCCTGTGCTGTGCTTCCTGCACCCACCAGATTTGCAGATAGGGAGAGGCTGGATCCTTTCCTTCTCAGTTTCTGGAATATTTATTTTCCTTAGCCATGAGTCAGTTGGTTATAGGGTCTAAAGGCAGCGCTGGTGCTGCTGGTGACCTACATATCTTTATTGCCAAAGTCTGGAATACAAACGAGACTTATTAAAAACGGCAACTCCCCTCAGATGCGCTTGGCATTCAGTCCTGCAGGCACTTAACCACAGCATGGCGGGATGTCTGCCGTGGCACTGCTGTTTTTAGATCCGCAGGGCAGTAAAGTACAGCTGAGAGCATGAATGTGGCCTTGGGATGAGACTGTGAGGTGTGAGCTGTGAGTGTCTGTTCACTTATTATTGATGAACTGATTGCTTACACCTTAATATTAAGCATATGTAATAATAATAAACTTCAGTGAGTAATTTGTTCTGAATGTTTGTGCTACAGATATTAATGAAACCTCAAATCACACGGCTTGTTGAGTATATTCTTAGTGATCAGACTTAATAATCCCATAAACGTACATCAGAAAGCTAATGCTTTTTTGACATGTGATTTTAAAATTGGCATTTACATTTTTATTAATTTAGCATTTTATTTAAAGCCTTCCTAAATTTTAAATCATCCATTAAACATAATCTTAACCCTCTATGGGATGCATTATGTTCTAACCATGAAATATTTTTTTCAAAAAAGTTTTATTACATGAAATAGCTTCAATCATACAAACAAAAAAATATGTTTTATATGGCAACGCTGTACCACAATGGAAAATTGTCCAAAAAGTAGTTGTTCTATAAAATTATGATTTTCTTTTCTATTTATATGCACACTTCTTTTAGAAATTGATAAATGTATATACTTGGGACCAAAAATAAGTAGATCCCTATCATTTAATCCCTATCGTTCTCATCCTTTATCCATATCGTTTTCTCATCTCATCCTCACTCTCATCACATGGAAGAGCTAACTCTGCACTATTGCCCTTTCCGTAAAATATTGCTGTATTCATTTTCTGAAAAGAAGAAATAATTTTGTTACTTATACATAAACACAACAATACTACAATAAACACTTTAAATAGATAAATAAATAACTGCAATTATATTGTTGATGCTACCTAAAAAATCCCAATGGGGAAATACAATACTGCAATTCCAACACTCTACAGCGTTGCCATTTGGCAACATTGAAATCCCCCTTGAGAAGAGATGTTAAGAAATGAGTTACAGAGCAATTACTGGAGCATTTCAACCCCTGTCTTCCGTGTCATGGTGACCAGGGGAAAGAGAGTTTTGGAGGGACATTCAAATGTAATTTGACTTAAAAACAGCACATCATTGGCTACCTTAAGGACTGCCCTTTTAATTCCCGTAGTGCAATTCATTGTATTTTTTTCTGAATAACAAGGAAATTAGTAGAAATTAATTGTTGCCATATGGCAACGCTGTACCATAGGTATATACAATAGTAGCAGGTTTTTTTCTAGGTTCATTGACATCTTCACCCTTTATGCAAATATTATTAGAAAACAAAAATGTGTTAAAGATTTGTAAGCATATTGTGTATAGCTGTGCTTGGAGTCAATTGTTTTAATTGTAGTAACACAATGAAACATACTAAATTGTGTGGACATAATTTTTTGACCAGGCTGTCATACAATCTGCCGTTTTTGCCAATATAATTATATATATAATATATATATATATATATATATATATATATATATATATATATATATAATATAATATAATATATAATTTCAACACTAGCAACAGCATAGGTTGCAATGGACAGTAACAAAGACTTTTTCCTTATTTTTCTTTTTTCAAGTATCATAAATGGCAATGCACAGATTTGACAGTAACTTGTAATCTGTAACTTTACTCTTATTAAAATGAACATTGTATTCAGACATACCTTGATGCCTTCTTACCTCTGTATGCTGCCTTCCCCTTTCTGTGTCATTTTCTGAGAAACTACGTAAATACACTGTTGGGCTGCGGCCGACATTGAACAGTGTTCAATTATTAAAAGAGACAGTGTCAGATTTCAGATTCCCACACATGCCCAACACCACCAAATCAACAGGAACATAGGGTAATCAAAAACAGCTAAATGCTGTCCAAAATTACAAAAGGTTCTTTTGCATTTAATAGGAACCAGACAGCGGCAGCACTGTGTAAGAAACCGCAGCACGTTCCAGCAGCACACGCAGACAGAAAGAGGAATAGATGAGTTGTGTATTATTTTTCCTGACACAATGTTCTGGCAAATCAGGGCATTGGTTTGGCAATTATGTGTTAGTTTTTACTTTGTGCCCTGAAGAGAGATTGAGCTCTATTAGCGCAGGGCCGGAACAGACAGCAGAGGGATGAGGCACCGCTTGCCTCTCACGCCAGAGAAATTGATATAGCAGGAGGTATTCCTGGAAAAGCCACAGAATGAGAAGAGATGTGAGCGAGAGACAAGAGTAAATCCAGCCTGGAGAAGAGTCAGCCGTAGACTGGATGTTGTCACTAGGTACCAAAATTGTGGCCCAAATATGGATGGAAAGTGACCGACTACAAATAAATCTGTCCTGCTTTTTTAATGTTTGCTTTGGGAATTATGTATAGTAAGCAATTCACACTAAAATGCATACTTTAAAGTGAGATCCATTTCGGATGTAGTGTTGCTTAAGTTTGTGTCCCAGAGGAGACTAAATGCAGTGGTTCTCAACCTTTTTGGCTCCAGGGCCCCTTCAGTGCAAAATAATTAACGGTGATTGATTATATGATTCCAGAAGTTTCAAGAACTGTTCCTCAGTAAAAACAGCAGCTGTTGAGGGGACAAATGAAAATAAATATGCCAGTTTCCTAGATGAACAGCTTTTTTTCAGGTTCATGACTTTTAGGGTTTTGGTGAGTTTAGCCTTTTAAATTAATGTATTACATAAAATTATTTATATCCAAATAATTTTATATAGTCGTGCTGCCCCCTTTGGAAGTATGGAACCATTGATTTTTTAAATTGTGTTTTAAGTGTCAACTTTGTCTCAAATGATTCGCTTTTAATTCCATAAAAATACATACAGATTATAGAACGATAAAACTGCATTTTAAAACTACACAATATAACTTTTCTGCATACCTTTAGATTGCAATTCTGAGTGGTTTTAGACATTTTTGAGAGGTCTTCTGAAACTCTAGAGGAGACAAGTGAGATTATAGGGTCTCTTTTTTTTCTCAAGAGACAAATCTAAGATTCAGGACATTCCAAAAAATCTCCTTTTGCTCTCTATTTAATATCAATTACTGTCTAGAAAAAGAAAATTACACTCTAAAAAGGTTCCAAAAGGATTTGTTTGCAGCAATGCCATAGAAATACCATTTTAGGTTTCCCAAATAACCTTTTTTTTCTTAGTGTGAAGAACATTTTAATAATCTAAAGAACCTTTAGTGGAATGGAAAGGTTTGATGGATGTTAAAGATTCTTCATGGAACCATTGACAGTGTTGGGGAAAGTTACTTTTAAAAGTAATGCGTTACTACCTAAAAAGTAACTAATTGCATTACTTAAAAGACATATTACTTATGAAAAGTAATATGTTACGTAACTTTTGCGTTGCTTTTTCTCACCTGGGCAGGGATCGCTTGTCTTTTTTTCTTTTTTTTTACCTCTATTGACGCTTTCCGTGTTTTCACTTTTATACAGTAGGGGCTGCTATTACACATCTTCTGAAAGAGTACTGAATCTCCAGATCAAAACACATGCGAAAAAGAAGCAGAAACAGTCGATTTCATATGTAATCATAGGCATATGTAAAATAACGCGATCATCAAAATTAAACAGCATATAAATCAAAACTGCCTAATGTTATGAATGAAATGTCCACCCAGGACGAGCTCTAGGACTGTGTTCTGGATGTAGTCTTTAACAAGAATGCGTTTTTCTCAGCTTTTTGCTCAAAATGTTGCTTTTTTATTAAACTTACCCACAATCAAGTGTTGATTAAAAAAAGAATGCATTAAGCTATAGAATTTTTGGTTTATTTGTTTTGTTTAAAAGCAGAGGGTCTGTTCATTATTTTAATATATTGCATGATCAGATATTCATACAAAATATCTGGGGGCCATGAAAATGTTGTGAAAATTATATTTTTTACGCTGACGGGAAAAGATTTAATAACAAAAATTCTATTTTTGGCTAATTCAAAGGCGTTTCCACACCAAGGGCCCTATTTTAACGATCTGAGCGCATGGCGCAGGTGCACTTTGGGGCGTGTCCGAATCCACTTTTGCTAGTTTAAAGGTGGGGTCTAAAAGGGTTGTACCTAGTCTCTTATTGAGCCATGGGTGTGTTTTGGGCATAACTTGCAATAAACCAATCAATTTCCTCTAAAAGCCAGTTGCGCTTGCACCATAGCGGATTTACATGACAGAATTTGTGAGTGGAAAGACTGAATGCTTCCTTTTATTTTTAATATTTAAAAATGTTTGCGTGTCCCTGTGTGTGTAATAATCAGAGTGTACGCGTATTGTCCACCCGCCTATAGGCGCATATTACAAACACGCCCTTTAAATAACACAAAAAATACTGCACTATTCACTTTAAACCAGGTTTTTGTTGGTCAATGGCGCAGTCGATTTCAGTTCCTCAAAACAATGCGCCTGAACACACCTCGTTTTCAGACCAGCATGCCCATGGGCGAACAGATGGGCGCGAGTGCATTTAATTAATATCGTCGGGGCTGAAACTAGCAAAAAACCCTTGTGTCTTGCCTGGGGCCACATTGCGCCATGTGTATGACAGGGCCCCAAAAGTGACATGAATAATCCTCAGGAAATACAAACTCACGCGTGTACATTAGAGGGCGCAGCTCAAACAAACCTTTCAGCTGTGCTGCAGTTCTGGATCACAGAAGAATAGGACGCAGGCAAATAAACGCTCTCACTTCAACAATTAAAACAAAAAATGAAACTAATGATGTTTATCTAAAATAATTTTTGCTTATGGTTGAATTGGATCATCAAAGGTCAGCAGCACTGATACATTGGTTAATAAAGTGAGATTAAACACATAAAGTATATTTGTGTTATTTAACATTCAATTATTGCAGGTTTGCGTAATATTCTGAGTTTGAGTTTCACGGTTTTATTCATTTAGTGCAAGTGAGATGAGTAAATGCATGTTCACATTTAGTCTAGAACTACAATAAGCATCATGTTCACACACGTCTCTCTGAATTTACTCATGATTTCTTTCAACATAAAGGACAAGAATGGGGAAACTATGTAACTTGCGTTACTTACTTGAGAAAGTAAATTTAAATTAAAAAGTAATGAGTTACTTTACTAGTTACTTGACAAAAGTAATTTGATTATTTAACTTGCGTTACCCCTAAAATTGACTATCGATGCCAATAAAGAACCTTTATTGTGTATAGACCCTTTTCACATTTCCGGGTTTCTCAGAGCGGAAGTCGTCATAGTTGGGTTAACTTTTATAGCGGAGTATTGAGAGTATTCATGAAATATATTTTTTGTGTGCCCATTTGCTCAAATAGCAAAAGAAAAACGCCACAATAGTGATTTCACAACTTTCAAAAAGAGGGGAAAAATAGAGTGAGATTAATAACGGCAGTGAAAAGAGAGAAAGATAATTTTTAGTTAATTTTTACCATCACTCCCATAGACGCTGTATTAGAAACACCCTTACAGCAGCGGTAACTTGTTTTTTGTAATTTGATGCAAAAGTAACATAATACAAAGTATTAGTGTTATAAATGTACATACATTTAAAAAAAAAAATGAAAATACAAAAAACGTAGCAGGATTTACGATATTGATTACCGTTAAAATGCGTCATCACAGTCTGTGAAAAGGGTCTATTAAAATTTGACTAGCACCAGTAAGCAACTAGCCAGAACACCCTAGCAACCACATAGCAACACACTAAAAAACACTCCGAACCTTTTAGCAACTGCACAGCAATATCCTGGCAAACCTGGTGGCGAGTTTTGCACTTTTGCATTTTGGTCAGAAAATATGAATCTACCTTCTCTTTAGTAGAGAGGTTTGACTGATATACCTGAAATGAACTCAAGCAGGCATGATCTGTCAGGTTTTATTGTGTCTGATGAATCATCTTTGGCTCAATATTAGGCTTGTGCTCGTCCTGAAATAGCCATTGTCACAGTATGGCACGTTCTCTCTGTGCGACTGTGTCGTGTGGCTATTCCCTCATTCTGCTCTTACCGAAGGGATCTTCCTGCATGAGGTCATAGTCAAAAAGGAAACATTCATCACCATTGAATGGTTTAACATAACATACACAGGAAGGAGTGGAAAATGCTGGAAATGGCTACAAAGAAAAGTTTCAGATGTGACTTATGAAGCCAATTATGTTAGCAGAGCATGCTGAAAAAAGGAAGTGCATTGCCAAAGGTAAATCAGCGTTGATAATGTCTGTGTGTGTGTTTTCAACATGAGGGTGACTGATCGTCTTGTGTTTTCTCTCACAGCTGTCTCTGATAGTGAAAGTGATCCCCAGTCCAGACTGGTTTGTGGGGGTTGACAGTCTGAACCTGTGTGAGGGTGGCCAGTGGAAACAGGAAGTGACCTTTGACTTGCACCCATTTGATGCCGGCACAGATAGCGGCTTCACTTTCTCCTCACCGAACTTTCCAACAATACCTTCTGAAAATATCACCATGGTGAGATTATATATTTTATATATTTTCCTTTAATGTTTAAAATATTTTTATATTTTAAACATTCAAGTTTTTGATCGGTAAGATTTTTTATGTTTTTAGAATAAGTCTCTTATGCTCACCAAGGCTGCATTTATTTTATTAAAAATACAAAAAAGTAATATTTATTCCAATGTAACCTAAAGAACTTAAATAAATTAATACATTTATTCAGCAAGGATGCATTAAATTGAGCAAAAGTGACAGTGTAGACATTTATAATGTTACAAAATATCCTATTTCAAATAAAAGCTGTTCTTTTGAACTTTCTATTCATCAAAGAATTAATTTACACAACTGCTTTCAACATTGATATTAATCATAAATGTTTCTTGAGCATCAAATCATCATATTAGAATGATTTCTGAAGGATCATGTGACACTGGAGCCTGGAGCAATGATGCTGAAAATTCAGCTTTGATCACAGGACTAAATTACATTTTAAAATATATTTATTTAATGTATAATATTTAATATATAATAGAAAACAGTGCTTTCTTATTTCTTACTTACTGTTTTTTTTTTTGGTATTTTTAATCAAATAAATGCAGCCTTGGTGAGCATAAGAGACTTCTTCTAAAAACATAAAAATTCATACCGATCAAGAACTTTTGAACGGCAGTGTTTATTTTTTTGTTGTTGAATATTTTAAATATGATTGAAAGACCAAAATTATTTGGTAAAAATAATACAGCTACAGATTTTATTTTACTGTGCAAAAAATGCATAGAAAAACAAAAAGCTCACAGGAAAAAACATCCATTATACAGCATAATTAATAAAAAAGTTATTCATATTTTCTTGGTTCTCTCTTGTTTTTGCATGTGTTCATAATTTCTTTATAAGACAGCCGGGCCAAAAATGTTGACTGCACATTTTGTCATGTTTCATTGCGTTATCATCACATGCTACAAAATCATTGACACATTTTTAATAATATATGGTAATGATGTCAATTGTTTGTAGGCCTGACATCACTTTTGGCCACTGATATATTTGCAATATTTTTTACTAATTCAAATCACTGTTTTACCATGTCTCTGTTGTTTTATTGTGATGCAGATCACCTCTCAGAACCCAAACCACCCGGCAAATTCCTTCTTTTACCCTCGGCTAACAGAACTCCCGCCTCTGGCCACCATTTGGGTCAAGCGTCAGGGTCGCTCATCTGCCCGTCAACAGAACCGGGTGTCCAATCACATCCTGCCTGAAGCAACCAAACCTCACAGATTCTCAGGTAGAGCTGCAGACACATTTCGCACATGCAAGGGCAGAGTATTGTGTCTCTCGATCGTGATCTGATGGTAAATCCAAAAAAGAAGTGCTATGTGCTTCTTCAAGATGTTTTGGTTTACCACAGCATTGTGCAGGATTTAACGTGTTTTAGGGCAAGTAAACAGTTTAGACTTGATGAACCCTAATGCACGCCACATGTGGTAAACACTTTTTATTTGCTTCCACAAAAAATTTAGCATGTGCGTTGTTCCACTAACTAATGTGCTGGTTTCAATTATTATGCTATTTTAAAGGTTCTTAATTTTGTTGTGGAGGTCTCCAAAAAAACATGCATATGCATATCTGAATTTCAGCTCCAGATCTTCCTCAGCACTTGATACGAACAGCAACGATGATGCTGGTTTTACCGTACCGAATCCTCATCCGTTGGAAGTGCTGCAAAGTGGATTTGCTTTGGCAGCGCTGAAAACAGCGTCTTCTCGACATGTCTACAACTACACTGTTTGAGGGTCAAAGTAGACGTTGTTCGCGGTCAGCCAATAGCCGCTTTTCCATTGTGGGGTCTGTGTGAGCCAGGGCTTTCAATGGGCCGGGCTGTGCTAATAGCCTCAGACCTGTAGCCCCAAGCCCAAAACCACACCATCGGGCCAGAAGCTCCACAGTGCTTCACTAAAACCCAACCGTAACACGCCTCTCTGGAACAACGTCACACAAACCCATCGTTTCACCAACAAATGGACGTTTTATCAGAAATAAATCTCTGGAAACTAGCGAGATCGCAAAACCGACATGATAAAAGCGGCCGTGTGTTGCAATTTTTGTTGTTTACTTGAATATTTAAAGCCCAAGCATCAATGTTTTACCACAGTTTTACAATATTAAGTGATACCTTGATCATAATGAATTCATTTGTGTCAAGATTGCACATTAGTCCCACAGAAATAAAGAGGTATTTACCGTTATTTCAGAAAAGAAAGAGGACACACGTACTTATTATAATGGCGTCTGTTTCTGTTTATTTGTAGTCACAGAATGATCGTTTCTACAAATTTTCCACCAAAAGTACGACCTGAGGAGCTTTAGCGCTCTTTCCAGTGACAGTCCCAGTACAGTTATATTATCAGTCAGAGAACCAGAGGAACAGAAGAAGCTCCCGATAAAAGATATATAGAGATGAGACATTATGACAGATCAAATAAATACACGATTGTGATAGCCTACATGATTTGTCTTATTTCTTCAAGCGGTCGTATTTACCATGACTCATGACCATGACCGTCTCCAGACTCAGATAAACCCTTTGTTCATAACCACTCCTCAAGCCCGAGCTGGCCCACTTTCGACCAAGGTATTCGGCAGGCCAAAAAACCTTGGCCGTTGGCTCCAAGGAAGCCCAGGCAAGACCCGTTCAAGCTCTGGAAGTGACAGTGGAAACGGGACTGGCCCTAGCATGCACTAGCATGCCCGTATTTGGCCCGACAGTGGGAACGCGGCTAAGGAAGACCATAGACTGGCATTATGCAAATTTGTTACAAACCTACGTAGGTTTGAGCAGGAAGTAAGACTGGAATTACAGGCGACTTGTTTCAGGTAGTTCAGAATCGGTTATTTCTTTTAGGAGACAATAACTCCATTCTTTGACCTTTTAACCTTTTACATTCACAAACAGCTATAACACTACATGTAAGATAATATCTGAAAAAGCATAATAGGGGCACTTTAAGAGATTCAGTATTACAACTTTCTATTGCATGTCGCTGATGCGAGTCCATAGACCTACTGTAAAATACACGTATCTTCAATTATTTGGGATATCCGAGCTGGTCTGCCCTAGAGTACGCCAGTGGCCTGCTTTTCTTTATCTGACCATGCATAAACAGCCACATAAACATAATCTCTTGACGGATTGCTTCCAGACTAGCGATCCTCATGATTCCTGCATGTGTTTCAGAAACACCACTGGACTGCGAGGTGTCGATGTGGTCGTCCTGGGGCCTGTGTCTGGGGCCGTGCTCTCGGGGCGGACTGCGCCATCGCACCCGTTATATCCTGCTGAAACCCGCCAACAGTGGCACGCCGTGCCCCGAGCTGGAGGAACAAGAAGAGTGCACGCCGCACAACTGCCTCGCATATCAGTGATGCCGGTCACACCGCTGGCATAGACACTTCGACGCTGTCCAAACGGAGAGCCGAGTTTAACCTCATGCCAATGCTGAGTCACTGCCGCAGAATGCGGGAGAGCCGCCTGGCTGGACGTCCAGTGAGCTGCATTGGCTCCTCTCCTCACTGGAAAAGAACGGCTCGTATTCTGTTAATAGAGACTTTGATTACGGGTGCTGTACTCGCAGTAATCTCAGTGTATCTTTGCATAATCGCACATTATTTTGCCAATATAGATTTATGGAATAGTCGACTTGCAGTTGCCCAACCACTGATTTCAACATAAATACACGAATTAACATAAGCCTGCCTCTTGATCTCACAACAGTAGCAACCTTTTTGAAGTAGCCTAGTTGGGTTTTGAGTGATTTGACCGACGATTAGTACGCTGTAGAAGTCAACCGGTAGTTCATTAGTAAAATAACACTTGAAGACACCTCAGCTCCTGTCTCATACAGGCCTAATGATGATCAAAATGCAGCATGCATACAGTTTACAATATTATCTTGTGCGGAATCACACCAAAACATTGATCATGTGTCATTTATCAAATAAGGGACCGTTTAGATGTTGTATACACTACCGGTCAAAAGTTTGCAATCATTAAGATTTTTTAAATGTTTTTGAAAGAAGTCTCCTATGCTCACCAAGGCTGCATTTATTTGGTTGAAAATACAGTAAAAACAGTATTATTGTGAAATATTATCAAAATGTCAAAGAACTGTTTTTCTATTTGAATATATTAGCTGAATTTTCAGCATCCTTACTCCAGTCTTCAATGTCACATGATCCTTCAGAAATCATTCTAATATGATGATTTGCTGCTCCAATTTATTTTCTGTATATCATTGTGCTGCTTCATATTTGTGACCTTTAATGAATATAAACTTCAAAAGAACAGCATTTATTTGAAATCTTTTGTAACGTTATAAATGTCTTTATTGTTATCTTTGATCAATTTAATGCGTCCTTACCTACCCCAAACTTTCGAATGGTAATAATGTATCACAAAACTGTTTTCAACATTGATAATCAGAAACGTTTCTTGAGCAGCAAATCATCATATTAGAATAATTTCTGAAGGATCATGTGACACTGAAGACTGGAGTAATGATGCTGAAAATTCAGCTTTGATCACAGGAATAAATGACATTTTACAATATATTGACATAGAAAACATTTTAAATTGCTATACTTTTCACAATATTACTGTTTTTCTTTCAAAAACATTTTAAAAGGATTTCAAATATTTTGAACGGTAGTGTATATGTTGTATTTTATGTTTCTTCTAATAATAAACTATGAAATTCTCTCTCAAATCATCTCCTCTTTGTTGCGTTTTCTTTGTGGTAGCATTTTATAATAATTTGACTTAATAATAACATCATTAGTATAATAAGGGTCCTCAAACGGGAGCATACCTATGTTCCCAGATTTATTTAAAGAACACATGAAATAGGGTCCCCAGTTCAATGCAAGTATAGGTATCTGCAGGATAGTAAAAGGAGTTACTAGATCAGTGGGCCATAAACAGAGGGCGTTTTTCACTGCGTTACCTGATTTTCCCACGTCACAGGGTGGGTACGGTTTAGGGGTGGGGTGGGGTGGGGTCAGGTGAAGGGGATCATTTTCATTGCATGGTTTATAAACACCCATCAGTTTGAAAACACCCACAAATTTAGAAACGTCCACTTTTGTTCCACAGAGACCTCATACTCGTTTAATGGTCTGTTAACACACATTAAAGGGCACCTATTATGCCCCGTTTTACAAGATGTAATATAAGTCTCAGGTGTCCGTGAAGTTTCAGATCAAAATTCCTAACAGATCTTTTAATATACCATTATGAAAATGTCAAATTTTGAGAAAAATTTGCAGTTTTGTGTGTCTCCTTTAAATGCAAATGAGCTGCTGCTCCCTGCCCCAGGGGGCGGAGCCTTCACAGCTCATGAACAGGCAAATGAAAACTGCAACATGATACGCATGACATTGCAGTTCTTCATCATGATGAAATATTATCATCTGCATGCGTTTCAAAGTCATATCACTCAACTTGAGCAAACACACCATGCACAGAGAGCTGGATATCGATGTGTCCGTGGGTATTTTAAACTAAACTAGTTCTCTTTCATGTGTTATTGCGATTAAACTGTCAAATGCACACAAGGTTATGTCAGAAACACACTAAGTTCACAGGAAAACAGTTGGTTATGTCTGTGCACGTATGCAGCAAGTACAGAAATCCTGTGTGTATATTAGTTTATTAAAGTGAAAGCAGTATAACAAACAGTACCTACTGCTATATCTGCTGTTAATATGAATCAAACAGAAAATCACTCACTGCTCTTGACTGAATGAACTTTAGTAGCTTTATTAAGAACACATTTCTTACTTGAACGCTGCTGTTAATGCTCTGGCGAGGAGATAAACATGGCAGACTGTGTACAGCTCTCTCTGAGGGCGGGGTCTATGCTAATACGGCAGTCTCCATCAACACTTGTGGGCGGGGCCTGTGAAATGTGATGTCACATTGCATAGAATTATAGACCGTAAAAAAATATGGACAACGCAACTTCATTCTCTTCCGCTGAAGTAACTGAAGCGTCCGGAGGTCAGAATATGAAGCTGACATCTTGTGCAGATTTGAGACCGAGTCTGCGCAGTAGTGACCTCGGGACTGGAGTCTGAGCAGAATAGAGCAGGAAGTAGAGGCGCGATATCAAAAGCCTGCCCACACTCTCGCAGATCCAGAACAATTCATTATGTTGGTGTGAAATAAACAGTTATGGAAATGTAGAAATTAAAGCTAAAGCTCCAATATCCTCCCAAAATTCCAGAAAATGTATGAGCTATACTGGAACCAACCACCTGGGGCGATCGAGACGTTTTGGCTTCAGTTTTTAACACGAGTGCGGCAGGCTTGCCCAGAATCTGCAAACGGCTTGTTCTGAGACACTGCTTATGATTTATGGGGACAAAAAAAAAGGATAGGTGAATTTTTACCGTTATAGGGTGGTTGTGTACACACACTGCCAACACACATTTATGTTCAAACATGTTCAGACATGTTGCATAATGGGTGCCCTTTAAGTAATTTTCTGGACTTATTTTCCCAGGGCCCTATCAACTTTATAAACTCTTAACATAAGGAAGCTATAGTCTTTTATGATTCCATAGCAATTTGTTTAGTTCCCTATTGAGAGCCACACAGCAGTGCTGTGGAACAGAAAACCCCTTTGACACATTCCCACAATAAGCCATCTCATATTAGGCTAATACGGACCTTGGGAATATATTTTTTCCAGGTTCTCACACTGTAAAAAAAATAAACCTGTAAAATGTACAGTAAAAAAAAAAGAAATCAGCAGCTGTGGTTGTCAGCACATTACTGCAAAAACAAATAAACACGGTAGCATTTAGATTTAATGGGACTGAACCTAAATGTATGTTACACAACTATATCTTATTAACTGATATAATGTTAATATTCCATCTAAAGTAATAATAAAACCTGTTTTCTGTATATTATATATCATCCTGGATATATGTGAATATATGACACACTGTCATACAAATACAACAGACCATCATGCTAACAAACAGTATTTTTCTCTAAAATTATGTAAAATGTCTGTTAGATCTATTACATGTTTCACCATATGGTAAGGGAACTTATACAGTGTTTTAGGCTACTGTTACTATTACAAACCTTTTTTTTTGTGCTAATTAAACATAGGAAACATGGGACCATTTTCATGTGCTCATTATGTGCAATATAAATCTGGGAACATAAGGGCCCCCTCAAACATTATGAATCTGTTGTTTGCACAAACTTGTGGAGTGCATAGTGGAGTGCATAGTGCTGCTGTCATTACAGAAAGGGAACAAAAACTTTGTTATGCTAATTATATAATTTGTAATTAGTAATAAAATTAGTCAATAATGCCACATAGGAGCATTTTCTCTCGCTACTTAAAGGCTAACAGCAAAATCAGTCTCTGAAATCTATCCATAACCTCTTGTGTGACCCATAACGATGTGATTATGTGTATGTTTTAATTTCCCTCTCAGGTGATAGCCTAGGCTACTAAATAAAAAGGGTTTATGCTGCCTTCACGTGCTATCGAATTATCGTAAATAATAGTTTCCTAGTTAAATAATTGTACATGAACGCCCTCAAGTTAAAATTTGAATACAATGAGGTCGTAATCACGACTTCAGAAAGTAGGAAATTCCCGATAGCACTTGAAGGCAGCATTTTCACATGGCACATTTTTCAAACAATCAGCGGCGGTGGATGACAACATAAACTCGTTGAAAAGCATTAGATGTATTACCGTTTATTAACATTTAATTATTTGGGAAATAATATTGTCGTGATATTACCCAGTTAACCGCTTTCTTGCATGACAGACACCCATGTTTTGAACTTCAAGTCAAGCGAAGCTGAACTTCAACGTGATTATGTTTTGAAATGTCACCATCTAGTGGAGAAAACAGAGAATTAAACTAGATTTAGGAGCCCCAACATTGTCATGGAAAACCTGGAAATATCAAATAATTTTATAATTGTGATTTTCAGGCTTATATGAGTCTAGACAATAATAAAAATAATAAAGGGATAGTTAACCTAAACATGAAAAAGAACGTCAGGTTCCCTTAACTCATTAAAGGGACAGTTCACCCAATAATGAAAAATCTGTCATCGTTCAGCCTCATGTTGTTCCAAACCTGTTCCAAACCCACAAGACATTCGTTCATCAGAACACAAATGAAGATCTTTTTGTTGAAATCTGAGAGCTTGCTGTCCCTCCACTGACATTTGTGTCATTTGCATTCTGAAGATGAACGAGTAAACGACTAATTAATGAAGTCTAGACGTCATCCATGTCCCAAAATTCCTAGTGGTCAGTTCCAAGAGACCGAAAACAACTCATAAACAGTGTCCATCGAGAATGGTCTCTTGCGCCCCCTGCTGGCAAAACAAACTGTATTCAGTTCCATGGTTTTCAAAGAGGATTCTGATAAAAAATACTGCAAAATATCCCCAGCAATGCTCTAGAATGTATTTAGTTCAGTAATAACAGTCAAAAACATTACAAAAAAGTAAAGAGCATTATTTAACAGTTCAGAGAATCTGAGATAAAGAACAAAAAATAATAATGCATGTAAACACATCCACACACATAATGTGTCTTATTGTTGTTTTTTAGATATTATGACCACCTTCCTAACATTGTGTTGGTCCCCCTTTTGCTGGCATGGACTACACTAGACCCCTGAAGGTGTGCTGTGGTATCTGACACCAAGATGTTAGCAGCAGATCCTTTAAGTCCTGTAAGTTGCGAGGTGGGGCCTCCATGGATTGGACTTGTTTGTTCAGCACATCCCACAGATGCTCGATTGGATTGAGATCTGGGGAATTTGGAGGCAAAGTCAACACCTCAAACTCGTTGTTGTGGTCCTCAGACCATTCCTGAACCATTTTTTCTTTGTGGCAGGGAGTATTCTCCTGCTGAAAGAGCCACAGCCACCAGGGAATACCGTTTTTTTGAAAGGGTGTACATGGTCTGCCCCAATGCTGAGGTAGGTGGTATGTGTTAAAGTAACATCTACATTGATGGCAGGACCCAAAGTTTCCCAGCAGAACACTGCCCAAAGCATCACACTGCCTCCCCGGCTTGCCTTCTTCCCATAGTGCATCCTGGTGTGTGTTCCCCAGGTTAAGCAACGCACACGCACCGGGCCATCCACGTGATGTAAAAGAAAACGTGATTCATCAGACCAGGCCACCTTCTTCCATTGCTCCGTGGTCCAGTTCTGATGCTCATGTGGCCACTGTTGGTGCTTTCGGCGGTGGACAGGGGTCAGCATGGGCACCCTGACTGGTGTGTGGCTATGCAGCCCCATACACAACAAACTGCGATACACTGTGTATTCTGACACCTTTCTATCAGAACCAGCATGAACTTCTTGAGCAATTTGAGCTACAGTAGCTCGTCTGTTTGATCGGACCACACGGGCCAGCCTTCACTCCCCATGTGCATCAATGAGCCTTGGCCACCCATGACCCTGTCGCCGGATCAACACTGTTTCTACCTTCGATCACTTTTGATAGAGACTGACCACTGCAGACCGGGAACAGCCCACAAGAGCTGCAGTTTTGGAGATTCTCTGACCCAGTAGTCTAGCCATCACATTTTGGCCCTTGTCAAACTTGCTCAAATCCTTACACTTGCCCATTTTTACTGCTTCTAACATCAACTTTGAGGACAAAATGTTCCCTTGCTGCCTAATATATCCCACCCACTAGGTGCCATGACGAAGAGATAATCAGTGTTATTTACTTCACATCATAATGTTATGCCTGATCGGTGTGATTATATATACTGTATGTAGTTCAATAAAATGAATGATGCAATTTTTTTTTCAGTGTGGGTTTTGTAAAAGTAAAATATTGTACAGGTCTAAATGTAATGTCCCTGTCATGTCCATTTAAAAGTCAATACAAAATGTAGGGGGAACAGCAATAAAAAAAAAGTTCAGTATCTTCAAGTTATCTGTTGCAGGTAATACATGTATATGTATATGTTGGATATATCTACTAATAGCTGCATTTATAGGATAACATTGATTAATAATTAGACATTTGTTAGAAATAACGATACACTCTTAAAGACAGGTTCTTTATTGGCATTCATGATGAATAATATTTAACATCCAGGGAAGCTTTCTGGTTCATTATAGTGGAAAACGGTTATTAAAATCTTCTTTACACCAAGAAAGAAAACTGTTCTTATAAGAACGGATCACTCAAAGGTTCTTTTTGGGAACCAAAAAAATTATTCCTATGGCATCATTGCAAAAACACAATTTTGAAAACTTTATTTTAAGAGTGTATGCCTATGGTGAGGTTTAAGCCATTTTGATTTACATTGAGGATTGGATCCAACGTTAAAGGAGTTCAAAAAAGAGAGGCCATTTACTGAAAGTTAGGGATTTTGTAAGGTTCTAGGCCACAGAGGCATAACCTCCTGGGTGCCACATTATATTTTAGTGAATTTTTCTGACACCACACATGTCCTGTAAAGAGCACATTGAGGGCTTTTCAGCAATACCATTTCTTTGGAGGTTTCACCATGGACAACGACTTCTCATTGGTCTTTAAAAATGACTGAATGATCAAATTTAGCACTATTTAAATCTGATTAATTTTCAAATTGTTTGTTATAACTCAACATCTCAGGAAAATGTTATGGTTTCTAATCAAAATATGACTTTCTGTTACAAAACAGGGCACTGATTTCATACATGTCCACTGTAGAGGACACAGGGACGTGTTTATCAGGCATTTTAGACACAAGTAAACAGAGAAAGAAAATAGGCAACATATCAATGTTCATAGGCAATATTAGATATTATTATGAAAATGTTCCCAACTATTCATCCCGTTATTACACTTCTTTTTTCATTACATGTTGCTGCAAGAACACATTATGCAAATTAGATCCAGTGTATAGATAAGATTGCAATGAATGGGAAAACCCATGTGGCCATTTTACCCACATATTGCATAAAGTAAAATGGTATGTCAATTAATTCCGTTATATCTTTCATAACCTAGTTGAGAATCATATTTAAACAAAGTTTGGTTAAAAAAATTCTGAAACCTGAAAATTGATTGGTGAAGGAAAACAAATTCCCAATGATTTTGCCTATACATGTCATTTTATTTTTTTAAACAACCGAGTCTCGGTGTCCACATACGAGGACATAGCATAACATGCATGAAATATAAAAAAAACAAAACAAGTTTCATTTGTTTCTTATGCTCTAACAATGTAATGACATGAAACAAACACTAAATTCTATAGACTTTGTTTTCATGTGTCTTAGGAGGTTAATATACCACTGGGAATAGCCTTAATCGATTAAAAAAACATTTAAACAAAAAACGTATTTAAAAATAAAATTGGGGAAAGTGTGTAACTGACAATTATTGTCAATAAGTTGGTTTAAAACGCGGACGTTGCTGCGCGACTCAATCCCAATAAATAAGTGCAAGTGAATCTCGCGAGAGTTTGGCGTGACCCTCCCAGACAGACCTCCAGAGATGCGCGTTCACTGTGAATGGCGCGTACAGTGTCCAGAAGGGGGCGCTGCTCTATTTCTCGGCAGCCAGTGAAGCGCAGTCCCGCAGCAGTACGAGGGGTGCGTTTGATTACTGCACAGCTAAATGGCGGATGAAGACAAGGGGCTGTAGCTCGAACAATAACACCTTACCTTTCCTCAGTAAAGCGCGTTCTCAATCGTCTCAGCTTGCCGATGCAAATCCCGCGCGCATAGGCTGCAGTCGTTCATATGTGGCTACAGTAATTGACTGATTTAGTTGAGGTACGATTGATCGCGGATTTGAGCAGAGCTCCGGAGGAAGTCGCTCTCTTCATGGTGGTTGTAATATGGGGGACTCGCTCGGTTTGATCGGGAAGCGGCTGCTTCTGCTGCTCAATGACGGGAGCTCCGCGGCTGCAGCGGCGGCCGGTGGGATGGAGCCGGCGGCCTGGCTCCGCGGCACCGTGCGGGCGGTCAGTGTGATCGGGCTGGCGAGCCCGGGGGTGGAGGTGAGACCGATACAACAACAACAACACCACCAACACACCGTCAAAACATCAAACAAAACCGGTCCGTGCGAATAAACACTGCTGCATTCGTCAGTGTAACACAATGAGACATGACTCTAGGTTGCATTTGATTCTGAACTGAGGGAGAGATAAGCACATAGACATTAAATGTGTGTTGGAGTGCTAGTTAGCTAAGTTAGCTAGCTGCAGATAAGGGCTGGCTTAAATCCTGGTGTATTTTTGGGAGTCATTGATGCTGTCTGGAGAGGCAGCTTACTAGTTTTTAAATTCAGAAAAGGCCCATTGTGATTAAAACGCATTCAGCACGATGGAAATCGTTTAAATATACTCGCTATGGTCACAAAGGGAAAGGCCATTGTTTATATCATATTGCCTTTGAAGTAATATTCATTTTGTTATGATGGGGACTGAGAGTTTTGATAAGTGTTTTTTTTTTTCTATTTAGAATAAGTGGAAATATAAGCTATTGTGTCTATTCATATTCACACAGACAAACCCTATATATTAAGATTTTTAGATGGTTTTGGATTAATTTACATTAGATTCAGTTTAATGGTCAATGGGTAGTTGACATAAGAAAACAACACTTTTGAAAAATAAAATGCATATTATGTAGTGTGAAGTCTGATGTTTGAGAAAATATAAGGTGTCACTAACGTTTGTAAATTCGTTCACAGTTTTTTATTTTATTTTACATTTTTACTGAAATGTGTCTTGGTTTGACATAGGAAGAATTAATAATAAAGGGGTGTCGCGCCAAAGGACACCAAAACTTAACACATTTATAGTGGTTATCGGAGACAGACACTTGCCATGTCCACATGCTTCAAGGGGGCTTCAGTATCATGACATTGAATGGGGTCCTTCAACTAATTAAACTTGTCAGTGGAATTGGCCGATTTTAAATCAGGATATGGTGTCACACCAGAGGACATGGTTTTTAGTGACAAAATGTATCAAGTTCCTACGCTTTTAGAAATATGGATGAGAAAAAATCATTTGTCATTTACTAAAATAGACACTTGTAAAATTATGCCTGAGGTATTTATTAACATCTGTATGCTTTTCTTTTTAATTTATAAAAGTTATGTATTGAACCATAGGACAATTTTGAGATTTGGCTCAGTTAAAAAAAAAAAAATCTAAAGACAGCAGTTTTTATATCAACAGGTTCATGTAAGACAAAGAAATGTTTAACCATTTACTGCATTTTAAACGATGAGACTACTAATTATATTAAGTTTGATCTTGTGACAGTAAAAATGACATTTCACATCAACAACCCGAATACAGAACCAATGAAATGCATGGTAGACACATGCAGGCTTTATATTTCTTGTGCTTTGGTTTGATTTAATCCTGTTAATTTTTACCATTTGTTAGTGATCTGTTATTTACTGGAATCCAGCAGACTAGCTAATGTTACTTTTTTTGTCCCTTCGAATGTCTCAAACTAAATGCTGTTCTAAAATAACAGATTCTCGAACTGATTTTTAAAATGGAGTTATACATTTTTAAAAGGAAGCTACTTTCACTCACCACATTTTAATAATATTAACTAGGGGTGTCAGTGTCACAATATATCGCGATACAAAAAATTCAACAATATGTATCGTGGGTATTGACAGTTTGTGTTGTGTATAGTTCACTCACCCAAAAAAGTTTCAGCGTCAGTACTACATTAAACTACTATCTATATAATGTTGAATTTAATGTATAATGTAATTGGGGAATATTTGTGGTTCCTGATAATGCCAAATGTCCAATGTTACCAGTAAAAAGTGGCCTACATTATTTTAAATATATCCAGTCAGTGACAGAGTGCAAGCATAATCGTCTAAAATAATTCTGTATTTTCAGCTTCAGAATCATTAATATCTTTGTTCTGGTGTCACCATTGGGTTACCAGCCCCAATGTAATACCAAGTTTAGCATTTTAATCAACAGTACATTTTATCATATGTCTTTGAGTATCCCAATAATATTGTATTGTGAGTTCAATATCGTGACATGTATTGAATTGTCACATGAGGGTATCGCTATACCCGTAATATTAACAGTGCAGCTGCTGAAATATGAGTAATAAAAGCATTTTCCTGTTTGGTGCTAATGAGCCTTATGACAGGGTTGTTGTCATGGGACAGAAAAGGTTGTGAGTTTGGTATGTAGTTACCGTAATATCCATTTCCAACAGATGGTTCGTGTCGAAACCAAGCGTTCTAGAGTGCAGCATTTTACTTGCGGTGTTCTGCAAAGATGCCAACCTTCCATTTTCATTGTAGGTGTTTGTGGAATTTGAGGAGAGCCGTTGGCGGCAGCGGTCATGGGTGCAGGTGTACGGGGACGAGGTGCGTGCCGTTCTCATGGAGAGTGCCATCGTCTGGGCCAACTGTAGCGACCCTTCCCTCGCCGCTGCTGTAGGAGCGGCTGCTACTCAATGGCCAGCCTTGGTGAGTACAGATGCACACTGGGATTTAGCTCTGCCCATCCTGGTAATTTTCCCATGATTGGCCACTTGTGATCTGAACATCCAAGACAGATCTTAAAGTCGGTGTGTCAAACGGAAGTTGCGCTAATCTCTTCTTCCCTGTGAAACGGTTTCTCTAAAAAGAACAAATGTAGGGCGAGACTTGATTTTGTCCATGGGGAATTGATTGGATGCTTGTGGTTTGCTATTGGTGACAGGCTGCCCGCCCTCACGCCAGTAAACACATCATCAGACAAGAGATGACGCTGCAAGAGAGAGGAAATTATTTTGATTAAATATTATGAGGACCGATGAATTTTAGGGTGCCTTCACACTAGCACACTAGGGTGCGCACCCGGGTTCGATTGACGACAGAGTTTGGTTCGTTTGGATGATGTGAACGCTGTCTTCCAAACTCGGGTGCACACCCACGAACTGTACCCGAGTCCGCTTAAAAAGGGTCACCTGGGGTACGGTTCGCTGTTGATAAGAAAGCAATTGTACTAAATCGAGAAAGTGAACCGCTACTAATGATGCATGATTTGATAAAAATGTGCGTTTGTGTGCGTTTCGCTCACTTTCCTGGCGAGCGTGACTTGCGTACTCCAAGCAGTGAGCTGGATATCTAATTTCTGCTGGGGTTTTTGAGCAGTTGCAGTACATTCACATTGTCAGTTGTCTTTGTTTTTTGTTGTAGTTATAGTTTTAATTAGAAAAAGCTTTTGGAAATTGATTAGATTGGGTCTCTTGTTTTGTTTTTCACTCGTTTGTGCATCTCATACTGTTTTCCCGAACCCACTTTTTGTCTTTTTGTCTCAATCTTCAGATGTTCAAACCGCTGGTTGACCGTGTGGGTTTGGGATCCATGGTTCCTGTCGAGTTCTTTGTACCGAGAACTTTGGTGTTTCTCCCTAATGGGAATTCACTGCACACTTTTGAGGTTGGTGACCATCATGAGATCTGCATTTTGATCATATTTACTGATGCAACTTTTGCACTGTACAAGTTCAAATGGAAGTATATCAAATAGATTATCTTTCTTTCTTCAGACTGAAAAAGATTTTAGACACTCCTTGCTACAAGAGCAGCCGGCACTTCAAGCTGCCATCAGCAGCTGGCACAGTGACTCTGAGCTGCAGGAGATCCTACGGAAAGGTCAGTTACATTTAACTATAAATAAACTCTAACTCTATAAACGTGCTTGAGTAAACTTACCTGTTCAAAGCCTGAAATGAAGTCGTGCAATATATAAAGGGATAGTTCACCCAAAAATGAAAATCATTTAATCACCCTCATGTTGTTCCAAACCCATTAGACTTTTGTTCATGTTCGGAACACAAGTGAAGATATTTTTGATGAAATCAGAGATTTAAAAAGTCTATTCACCCAAAATTCTGATGCTTCAAAACATTCATAAAGAGATCGTAAAATAAATCCATATGCATTGAGTGGTTTGGTCTAAAGTCTTCTGAAGAGACATAATTGCTTTATATGATGAACAGATTGAATTTACGTTTTTATTCGCATATAAACACAAGCTCAACCGTTCTTGGTTCTCACTCATCAAGCAACCATGCTTGAGCTTCCGTTTACCTAAATTAAATGCTGTAAACTGACTTTTCTGACCAATGTTTATATGTGAATAAATGCCTAAATTCAATCTGTTCATCCTATAAAGCGATTGCATCTCTTCAGAAGACTTTGGACTAAACCGCTCAATGCATATGGATTTATTTTACGATTTCTTTCTGAAAGTTTTGGGTGAACAATAGATTTTCAATGGAGGGACTGAAATCTTTTAGATTTCATTACAAATAGCTTCATTTGGGTTTCAAAGAGGAACGAAAGTCTTAAAGTCCCTGTAAAGGAAATTCTGAGATTTGTTTCTAAATGCATTATAAATGTTTGGAAATGTATTGCTGAAACATGTTACAAAGACTGTGAACTGTGTAGTACTGAATTGTGAAGTTAGACTCACTTTCACCATCGCTGTGTTCAGGATTTTTTTGGCCGGCGCTAAAACGGTGGCTCGATAACGCACTGGAGGCATTGAGGCTGGCTCCTCCACTAACACTATCATAACTAGAGCACATTCGCATTAGTTCGCCCGCTCAATCATGCGTTATTGTCAGTACTGTCAGTTACTACAACCTACAGCTTACAAAATAATGATGACATCAAGAAGAGGTGGATTAATTTTGTGAACAGCTACCTTGATGGAGAGCGGAGGATCACCACCAACACCTGCCTCTGCAGTGACTTTATACCGGATAGTTTTACAAACTTGACAACTGGGATTCACTGATAATCCGCTGCAGAACGGGGCCGAACCGACTATCTCCCACGCCGGCCTTCATCCTCCCGTCCTGTTGACATCTGGTGCCGCCGTATGTATGTTGTCTTGAGTGCTTACCGCAGCTTTCCTGTGAGTGGGCGTGGTTTCAGCGGCGACAGCGGACACTCCCTCAGCGTTTGAGAGCACAGAATGCTGCTTCTTTTTTTCAAGATTTTGATTAGCTATTTTATTTACTTGGAGGATTTTTTTTATCATTCAAATTTGGCTGGGTGGTTAATAACACATTTTTCTGTGGTGCGACAAACTCAGAACCCATTTAATTTTGACTTTACTGGGACTTTAAGGGTTTGAAACAACATGAGGGTCAGTAAATTATGACGGAATATTCATTTTTGGGTGAACTATCCCTTTAAGCTGATAATATAAGCTTTACTTCTCTTCTGTCTTGCACAGGATCTTACACTATTCAGGGTCGGAGAGTACAGGTGTACCAGCCGGAGTTTGAGGAGCCCTGGGCCCTGGGACTCGTATCTCAGCATGATCCTGTTTCACACATAATGGAGATTACCATGGACCAGGTCCGTGCGAAAGTCAGTATGCTCTCTGTTTAACTAATGGTGTTACCATTGACTGATTCATGGGGTACAGTAGATGGTGTTTGGCTTGATGTGTCTGTCATGGTGTATTGTTGCAGGGTGAGGAGACTCAAGTGGTCGATCCTCGAGTTATTCACGTGATGCTTGCTGTGGAACAATTAGAGGAGGTATGTTAGGTTTCTGTCATTGCTAGTGTCAATTAGAGCATATGTTATGTCCCCTGTTCCAAAGAAAGTATTTTTGGGTATTGTAATTTTCTTTTCTTTTTTGTAACATTTTTATTTGCACCAGAAAGAATGTATTAAATGTTAAATTTGATTTAGCAAAAATAGTTGGAAGTTATACAGCTAAGACTTTATATTGCAAATGTTGATCAAAAGTTTTCTTCTGTTGAAGAAAAGATTAAATAAATGCTTTTATTTTGACCATTAATAATGATGATAATCAATTTTAATGATTATAATAAATGCGTCTTGAGCAGCAATTCATCATATTAGAATGATTTCTGAAGGATCATGTGACACTGAAGACTGGAGTAATGATGATGATAAATTCAGCTCTACATCACTGGAATAAATTACATTTTAAAATCTATTGAAAATAAAGGTAGTCTTGGTGAGCATATGAGCTTCTTCCAAAACAAAACAGAAAATCTTACTGACCTCAAACATATATAAACACTTATTTATGCATGTGTGTGTGTATAGTTTCACATTCACACACATAGCTAGATATACACATACACATATATATGAACTTTGTAATTTACCTTGTGCCCGGGTCATTCTACCATATTGTGTCTCTTTTAGAGCCAAGATAGACGCAAGAAGGATGGTGATGGTGGGAAAGGTGAGGGCACTCGGCGGCGCCGGACAGCATCTGAAGGAGATGAAGACGTTACTCTCAAACGTTTCAAAGGAGCCGGGGAGAGTGCCTCTGACAGCCAGAATGGGAACGGCTCCAACAAGGGCACTGAGGCTATGGTAACACGCGTAGAGAGACCGGGAGAGGGATTAGTGGAGGGAAAAGACGGAGGGGGTGGTGTAGGTGGGAGGGTGTCGAGCACCTGTAGTCCAGTAGCTTTCACAAACCAAGACTCCTCTAACAACAGCACTTCCTCTCAGCAGGATCACTCCCACATAAGGAGCACAAGTTTTATCAAGGAGAATGGCAGTTTTGTCCCAAACCAAGAGCGGATATCTTCAGTGTCAGCGGTGCTTCCTGCGTCCACTCCAACACCACCTCCGTTGAAGCCTGCCCCGTCGCCTTTTTCTAACACTTTTCCTTCTTTGGGTCAAATGCCCAGCTTGGTGCCCGGGGCCCCTGCCCCTAAATCATCTCCCACACTCCCAGCAACTGAGCGGGAGGAGGGAGGTGTCCTTTCAGGGTATCCTAAAACGGCTGCCCTGGTGTCTCCAGGTCCTGTGACCATTTCATCACCTTCCCAAGACAATGCTTCAAGTGTGGCTCTTTCTGTTCCTGTGGACCCAAACCAAAAGCCCAGTATGTGGGGATCAACCTCAGAAGCAAGCCAGGTAAGACATTAGTTTATTCCCTTTGCATCTTTTAATTCATTCAAAAATATATTAAATGTAATTCATACATACAAATTAATACACCACTTCATTATGAGTTTTAATTCAGAAATTAAAAACATACTTGTTTTGATATTTTGGGGTGTATCAGAGTGAAGTCGTTTTGTTAAAAATATTAATGTATGGAAATTGGAAAAACCTTTGCACGCATTTGTCATGTTAAAAAACAGACATAAATCGACCTTGACACAAAAAAGGTTCAAGGGTGTTTAGGGGTCCCCTAAAAATGTAATGTTATGAACTAATATACATTTATAAGAAATACTTTTTATGTTGAAAAATCTATTTAAAACCTATTCAGAATAATTTAAATACAAACCTTTCTTAAAAATGCTATAAGGTTTTTTGAATCCTTATGAAATTTGCAATCAGTTTGTAAAAGTATGGAAAAAAGAAAGCAGAGTATGGAAAAATATTTGCATTTCCAGACTATTGTCCCTATTTAGTTTTCTATAATGGAAAATTGAGAATTTTAATAACTAATTTATAATTCAAGGTGCACTTTTTTTACCGTGCAAAAATGCAGATCAGCGTTTTTGGTTGTTCACATTCTTAACACAAATGAAGATATTTTTTAATAAAATGGAGGGACAAAAGTTTTTAGATTTCATCACAAAGATTTTCATTTGTGTTCTGAAGCTGAATGACATGAGGGTGAGTAATTAGTGACAGCATTTTTATTTTGGGGTGAACTAACACTAAGTATTTTATTTCAGTTCAATTACTGAGAAATTTTGTTTTAGTTAATATCAACACTGGTTTTCACAAGATGTCTTTAACAAGATTGTCCATTTCTTTCTTTGGACTGTCCCTTATTTGGCTTATTTATATTTCAGACCCCCAAGACCCTTGTTCCCACACAGACCAATGGTTCTTCCCAGGAGGACAAGCCTTTTGGCTTTTCTTTTGGAGCTGCGAAGGAACCCCAGAGGCAGGACGCTGATCCCTCACAGAATCTGTTCTTCCAATGCATGTCTCAGAACCAGAGTGTCACGCAAGGCCAGTCAAAGGCCTTCACGTCCTTGTCTGAGTGCCTGAACAAGGAGCCGCCAAGCCTGTTCAAGCATACCGCTTCCTCCGAGGGTTTCAAAAAGGCTGTTGTTTCTTCTGCATCCGCTAGATTGTTTGGTTCAGCACCTGCTAGTGGCCTGGCACCACTGAAAGAGCAGCCAAAAGTGCCTGATGTCAAGCCTGCAGGCAATGGGCTAATGAACAAGCCTTTCGGCGCGGTGGTGGAGGCACACGGAAAACTCCCAGCCACTTTTCCCTCAGCCATCGGGCAAGCCGCAAGCTCTGCGGAGGTGCAGAAACCCTCTTTGGGGTTAGGAACCAGTGGACTTGGAAGTGCCAGTGGTGGGATTAGAAATGTTAACAGCTCGAGCCCAGTCAGCGGTTTTGGTTTGCTTGCTGGCAACAAGCTTTCAGAAACTCATCAGAACCTATTCCTACAGGCGTCGAAGGAGACAAATCCATTTCTCGCTTATGGTGGAGCTGTTTCACACAGCCCTTTCAGTTCTATGTCAACTCCAAAGTCTTCATCCGCCCTGTCTGCATCTGCTGTTTCACCTTCAGGCAGCACCAGTGTACTTAGTCAAGATTCTCCTGGTAATGATGCCAAACCAAATCTCTTCACCATGGCAGAACCTCCTAAGGGAATCTTAGCCGCCCAGTTCGCTGCTCCTGCTCTCATAACCACTCCGTCATTCACATCGGTAGCCCAGGATGGACAACAAACATCCAAACCAAACAAAGAGGGTTCGGATGTCAGCACGGGAACCCGCCTCACCACTGAAGACCAAGGTGTCGCAATGCCCTTCGACCAAACCAAGTTTTCTATGGAGGAACGCGGTCAGTCCACCAAAAGGGATTCAGAGTCCAGTAGCAACAGTGACCTGTCTGATTTAAGCGAGGCGGAGGACAACTCTGGCCAGGGCCAGAAACCTGGTGTTCCTTCAGCCAATGAGGATAAGAATAAGACCCAGCCTGCGCCTAAGAGCCGGCCGCGGAGCAAACCCTTTAAAGGTAACGTGTGTGACTACTGCATTAGTTCACTCAAAAATGTAAATTGTCATCATTGACCAGCCCCAATGTTGCTCCAAACCTTTATGAGTTTCTCTATTCTGTGGAACATGAAGGAAGATATTTTGATAAATGTCTTTTTTGTTTGTTTTTGTTTTTGCATACAATAAAAGTCAAAGGGGTCCAGTGTTGTTTTGGACCTCAATGACTGTCATTTGTATGGACAAAAACAGTTGAACCTTTTCAACTATCACTTGATTAATTTTGATTCATGCCTTATGAGTTTTGCCTTGTAGCAGTTTTATGCCTATATTGTTATATTGGTTTTTCAGTTTGGCCGAGATATGTCAGAAGCAAGATTGTTATTTTGACAGCTGAGAACTGATATCAATGTGCGAGCGTAGACACAAAGGTGCTCCCGTTTTCTGCGTAGAATGGTGCAGTTGACATATTTTTGTAGGCTAACCCGTAAGTTAGCTTCACACTGGTTCCTTCGACAAAAACCCTGTAAGATTTTTCCATTGGCTTTTGTATTATTGCAGAAAATAAGCTCTGTGACCAACAAAAGTTTAGGATTTTTACGCGATTTGTTCACTTCATTATGATAATCTTCACAAAAGAACACAAGTTTTATGAATTTTAAAGCCTAAAAACAATTGGAAAAAGCTAAAAGCTTAAAGTAGGCTACAGATACACACCACCACCACTAAGATTCTGACAACTCTATCTGTCTTTATTGAAAACATTTTTTTCCTCAAGTTAGAATAGTTTGCAAGAGTGTGATTTATAAATACAATGAGGCTGTGAAAGCGGACTAGTGCGTAGATATTGTTAATTATTTGAAGCCAAATTACAGGAAGGAAAAAATGACTAAATAGATGACCGCATCAATATTTTTTTCTTTTACACAGAGATTAGTAGTTCTGTTAGTTAAATCTGTTGACTTTAGCAATCTTTGTTGCATTTAATGCCAACGGTGACATTTCATAAATGGGAAAAGCATGTTTTTTACACCAAGTTTGCATGCCTGTAACTCAAAAAGTATTAAAGATATCGTAATATCCTTTTAGATTCTGGGTCTTAACAAACTTTTCTTTTAGTATCTTATCATTTTGAGCAAGTTAATGTGCCCCAAATTGACCATTTCAGTGGATTTTTGGCACACAGAGAGGCATGTTGTATGCAATTGTTTTGATAATGTTGAAACGTATCTTGTTTCCCTCCTATTTATTCTTCAGACATTCCCCTTTAAAATGCAATAAGTATCAGCTGTAAGGGTGTAACAGTACACAAAAATGATGGTTCGGTGCGTACCTCGCTTTTGAAGTCATGGCTCGGTACGGTTTCGGTACAGCAGGAGAGAGAACTAATCATTTTTTAAAAATGAAATGGTGGTTTACTGAACAAATTGTGTCTCTGTCTTTAAATAAATTCAATTATAATAAAAAAAGGAGCCCTTTCTTGCACATTACTTTAATATTAAAGGTTACAATTAATAGATCAGTCAGCATTCACGGTCATCTGATTTTGATTTCATGTGTGAACATCTCTAGTGGGACAGTCCGTGTTGAAGGACCAGAGTAAGGTTCGGCGTTTGAAGCAGTCCGGAGAGTCCTTCCTGCAAGATGGCTCCTGCATTAATGTGGCTCCTCACCTGCACAAATGCCGCGAGTGCCGTCTGGAGCGCTACAGGAAATCCCGCGAGCAAGACTCCGATGATGACGACCCAAATGTGGCCTGCCGATTCTTCCACTTTCGCAGGTGAATACGATTCAGACAACTTGTGGTATGACTTGTTTAACTCTTGCCTAAGGTATGACACTGACATCTTGACTTATGTTGTAACAGGCTGGCTTTCACTAAGAAGGGAGTCCTTCGTGTGGAAGGTTTTCTGAGCCCGCAGCAGAGTGACAGCATGGCAATGGGACTGTGGCTCCCCACCCTCGTGGCACAGGAAGGACTTGACCTGGACACGTCCAAATATATTTTAGCAAACGTGGGTGACCAGTTTTGCCAATTGGTCATGTCAGAGAAAGAGGCTATGATGATGGTAGAGCCCCATCGTAAGTAACTAAATGTTTATTAAAACTGAATAAAGGCCTGTTCACACTAAATAACTTATAATCTGAATAAATCATAAGAAAGTATCACATAAAACCAAACTCTTAACCGAACCGACAATGATGAATTAGACATTCTACTCAAGTTTTGAGACATACTTTTCCCTACATTGGTTTATCTGCAAAAAGCTTTCCATATATAATAAAACTACACATTTTTATTTATATACCACCTATAAATAAAGGACCTCAAGGTCACTTGTTTTAGTGTGAACACTTTAGGACTTAATAGTCGAAACTGTTACTAAAACGAAAGCTAGCAGTGCAAAAAAAAAAGTTATTTTAGCTAAAATAAAAAATGTGTTTATAAATGTTCACTAAAATATTAACAAAACTAAAATAATAGACAAATTAAAAGCTAGTAACCATTTTAAAACTCTGGTAAGAACTTGTATAAAATCTGATAATCCTCTGTGATTTTGCAGAAAAAGTGGCATGGAAGCGAGCTGTGAGGGGAGTGAGAGAAATGTGCGATGTGTGTGAAACGACACTGTTCAACATCCACTGGGTGTGTCGCAAATGCGGCTTCGGTGTTTGTCTTGACTGCTACCGGCTACGCAAGAACAGGCCACCTGAAGGTAAATATGATAAGGATCTGTCACATTAATGACTGGTCAAACGATCATGCTGTTTGATGCAAGACCACTATCTTGTATTATGTACATCCATTACAGCATGTCTCTGATTCCACTCTTTCAGTAGAAGACAGTTCTGATGAAGAGGTGTTCTCATGGCTGAAGTGTGCTAAAGGCCAGCCACATGAACCACAGAACCTCATGCCCACTCAAATTATACCTGGCACAGGTTAGTGCATTTATTCCTGTTTAATATACACCGATCAGGCATAACATTATGACTTGAATAACACTGATTATCTATTCATCATGGCATCTGTTAGTGGGTGGGATATATTAGGCAGCAAGTGAACAAGTTGTTGCGTTGGAAGCAGGAAAAATGGGCAAGCTTAAGGATTTGAGTGAGTTTGACAAGGGCCAAATTGTGATGGCTAGATGACTGGGTCAGAGAATCTCCAAAACTGCAGCTCTTGTGGGGTGTTCCCGGTCTGCAGTGGGCAGTATCTATCAAAAGTGATCCAAGGAAGGAACAGTGGTGAACCGGCGACAAGGTAATAGGCGACCAAGGCTCATTGATGCACGGGGGGAGCGAAGGCTGGGCCGTGTGGTCCGATCAAACAGACGAGCTACTGTAGCTCAAATTGCTCAAGAAGTTAATGCTGGTTCTGAAAGGTGTCAGAATACACAGTTTATTGCATATGGGGCTGCATAGTCGGGGAACACATGGCACCAGGATGCACTATGGGAAGAAGGCAAGCTGGAGGAGGAAGTGTGATGCTTTGGGCAATGATCTGCTGGGAAACCTTGGGTCCTGCCATCCATGTGGATGTTACTTTGACACGTACCACCTACCTAAGCATTGTGGCAGACCATGTACACCCTTTCATGGAAACGGTATTCCATGGTGGTTGTGGCTCTTTCAGCAGGTTAATGTCCCCTGCCACAAAGCAAAAATGGTTCAGGAATGGTTTTAGTAGCACGAGTTTGAGGTGTTGACTTTGCCTCCAAATTCCCCCAGATCTCAATCCAATCGAGCATCTGTGGGATGTGCTGAACAAACAAGTCCGATCCATGGAGGCCCCACCTCGCAACTTACAGGACTTAAAGGATCTGCTGCTAACATCTTGGTGCCAGATACCACAGCACACCTTCAGGGGTCTAGTGGAGTCCATGCCTCGAAGGGTCAGGGCTGTTTTGGCAGCAAAATGGGGACAAAACAAAATTAGGAAGGTGGTCATAGTGTTACGCTTGATGGGTGTATGTATATTTAAAAAAAGAAAATGAAATCACAGTAACTGGAGCCACAATCACATTTATATTGTCTCCTTGTATCTCTTTAGCCTTGTACAGCATAGGTGACATGGTACACGCAGCCAGAGGTAAATGGGGGATCAAAGCGAACTGCCCCTGCACTAGTCGACATAACAAACCCTTGGTGCGGCCCAGTGCTCCAAATGGCCTTTCACAGGCATGTTTTCTTTTTGATACTCTTAAGTATTGCAGAAACACATTCCCCCCCCCCCCCCCCCTAGTCTCTTCTTGCAATATCTCATCTTTTGTCTCTTTACTGGTGCAGTCGAGTGCAGCTCACACTTCGGGTAATGGAGCCACCTCCACTTCAGCCACAACCCGCCCTAATGGGGAATCTGCAGCAGGCGCAGTAGTCAAAACAGAACCTGTTGAAGAGGCGTGCAGTGCTGACACAATATCAAGCACCAGTGGAACAAACAACAGCGCACCTAGCCCTGCTGCTGCCCCCACACCAGCCGCAAAAGATGTCAAGGCCAATTCCTCAGCCCTGCACTGGCTGGCTGACCTTGCCACACAAAAGGAGCCCAAAGGTGAGACTATGTGGAGGTACTTTATAACCGTAACAGTGGTAGCACTTTATTTTACAGTCCTGTTCCCTATGTATATAATATGTACTTATTACAGTAATTACAGTAACTGGGTAATAACTAGGTACTAACCCTGAACCTACATATTCTCCTAAACTTAATCCTTATATTACCCAGTATTTTCTTAACTACATGCAAGTACACATACTGTAAAATAAAGTGCAACCCAACTGGTTTTCGCTTCAGTTACTTTAACTTACATTTGACCAAAGTGTTTACACAATTTTTCTTATATTTATGCAAAGATATTTGTATTATGGTAACACTTTACAATAGGGTTGTATTTAGTTAACATTAGTTAAATGCATTAGTTAATATGAACTAACCATGAACAACACCTCTGTTCAGCATTAGTTAATCTTTGTTAATTAAAAAACAGCTGTTCAGGGTTTGTTCATGTTAGTTCACAGTGCACTAATGTTAACAAGATTTTAATAATGCATTAGTAAATGTTGAAATTAACATTAACAAAGATAAATGCTTAATAAATGCAGTTCATTATTAGTTAATGTTAACTAATGTTGTTAACTGATGAACCTTATTTTATTGTTAAAATACACTATAATAATAATATGCTTATTTTTATATCATCTTTCATACAAGAAATGCATATCAAAGTGCTTTACAATACAAAACATGACATCAAGCACAAAGTTCTTTACATAAAAACAAATAAAAATACTTAATATAACATGAAACCCCACTTTATTATAATAATAATAAAATATTAAATTAGTATTCATGTAATGCATAACAAAAGATGGAAATTAAAACTTAATTATAATAAGAGAAACAAAATACAAAAAATGCATATTAGGTAAAAAAGTCAATGAATACAAAAGGAATTTAGATAATTTTTGCTTTAGTAAATTAATTTCATTTTAGTTCAAAGCTAAAGTAAAAAATACATTTTTAGCCTTCTTTTAAAAATATTTGGTGTGCTAGCTTCCCTAATATTATTGGAGTATAATAATTATTTTGTTACCATTGTGTTAAAAAAAACTGAAAAAATATTTAATAAATTATTAAAGGTCCCATGGCATGGCATTTTTCTATTATTTTATAATGTTTCCTGAGGTGTACTTATATTGTTAGTTTGACTTTTACATCATAAAATGTCATTATTTAGAAATAAAAGGCATTTATTCTATACTGCTGTTTGCCCTGTGGCTGAATGCCCTGCTTCAAGAGGCGTGTCTGCTGTGAGACTTCAGTAAAAACGCCGCTGACATCTTTGCATTTTAAATGAGCGGAGGGGGCGTGGTTTAACGAGGTCTACGAGGCACGAGCTGCTGCCAGATAGGGCTGGGCAATTTTATCGATTCTGCGATATAAATCGATATTTTTTCTCCCAAGAAAGTATCGATTTTTTAAGCCGTGAGTATCGATACATAAGTCCCATTCAAATCCCCGTGTTTACCCCCATTTGCGTTGCAGGAAGAGCGATTTGGTCAGCCAGCCGCTAGTACCGCTGTAGAGCAAGTTACCCGCACTAACTTTACACAGACGCCGACGTCTACCTCTTCTTGTTTACGGAGTCAGAGCGAGGAGATTCAAAAAAATGGCCGCGAAAATAAATCCAGCGCCTTCATGCTTAAAAGCAGATGTGTGGGAGCACTTTGGGTTTAAAAAGAAGGAAAGCGACGACTTGGACTCAGGGGTCAACAACATGAGTCGCCCGCAAGGACCACACGAGTTGCCCGCGGGTCTGTTCTAAAAATAGCTCACCATAGCAGCTGCGTTCAGTCGCTTCCGTGTTCATTTAAGCGCAGGGCTCCAGACTGAAGCCGAATATATACTAGTGTCTGTAAATAATAAACTGCAAAATACTATTTAAATATTACTCCTGCATGTTCTGCGTCTGTGTGGATGACGAGCGCCGCGCGCACACTCGCTCTTGTAGTCTCTGCCGACACGAAAGCATAAACCGTCACTTCATGAGAATTTACCATTTCATTTGAGAAAACTGGCTGCGTCTCATTCAGCTCCTGGTTCCGTAGTCAGGGCACTGATCAGGACATGAGTCAATGGGCTGATCCCTGACTGAACTAGGGAGCTGAATGACTGAGACGCGCACCCACTGTCATATCATCATGAACACAGACGCTGGTAATCACGGCAACCCGTCAAAATAAAAGTTCGGTTTAACGTGAAGAGATTGACTACAGATTGTAGCCTACAGTAAATTTAGCTACGTCTCTATGTAATAATAATACGTCTCTACTAATAATAATAATTATGAAATAAATAATACTAATTATATAATTATTAATGGTTGCTTATTTTTCACTTGATCTTTCATTTATAAGCAATGTTTACTTTTAAACAGCATACAGCCTTTACATGTTTATGTATTATTTACTTATGATTATCATCATATATAATAAAACATTTATTTAAAAAAAAAAAATAGTGGTATTGTACTGACTACTGGAACTACTACTATACTCTTTCAGGTGTAAAACAGTTTGGATAGGTGTTAATATTAGAATTATGATGCATTATTTAAGAGTTTTAAGTATTATATAACATGAGTAGCTCTCTTTGACTTTCTTTTTTAAAAAGTAGCTCTCAAATGAAAAAAGTTTGGAGACCCTTGACTTAGACAAAGCATCACGGTTGGTTTGCAAGCTGTGTGACACAAACGTGAAATACTCTGGAAATACTACCAAATGTCAGTGTCAAGCTAAAAAAGCTGTCAAAGAAACTGTTCAGAACAGGCCACTTGCTGCAATTTTTAAAACTCCATTGTTAATTGCAATACTGCACTTTATTTACTTTTCAAAGGCTTGTAAGCTACAGTTTGCACTGTTTCAATAAATATAACTAATTTTCTCAACACATCTTTGATTCATTTTGTCCAGCATTTGCAAGCTGTAGACTCTGTCCCGTCAGAGACATATATTGTGTAATTGATGATTTTAGTTTTCAGTTCAGTTAATTCAATCCAAGTAAATGAAACACTCACAAGATGTCACCAAAATCACTCTGTCCCCTTTAAATCTTTCAGAAAATGATGTAAGTGTATCGAATCGTATCGTTGGCTGAATATCGTGATATATATCGTATCGTGAGCTGAATATCGTATCGTATCGTGAGATTAGTGTATCGCTACAGCCCTACTGCCAGAGAGACGGATGGACCTGAGTTCACTTCACATCAGTTCTCAGCATGTCTGAACTGTTGTAGTTACAGCATATACTTCAGGTTATTAGTCTATTTCTAGTCGGAGGGGCTGTCACTCATGTCAGAAAGTTAGTAACTTTTGTAAATTATGGATCAGCGCTGACTGGAGACGCGAACCGTTTAGAACGATTCAGTCCGATTTGGTGAACTGATTCGGTTCACTAAAAAGAACTGGTTCAAAAGAAAGATCGTTCGCGAACCGGACATCACTAATGTACCAGAGATGGAGCTCAGCGATTGCTAACAAAGTTATTTATAGTAACTACTGAGTCATGAGAGCGCTGTCAGTCAGCGCGAGTTTATTGTGTTTGTATCAGAGTTCTGAATAAACACGAGTCCCAGTCACACCGAGTCCGTCTTCATCATTATTACCAACTTTGTAACACATGCAAAGTACCATTACAGCTGTCGAGATGAACGAGTTAAAAGTAAGTGTTGATAATAGCATTATTTTTAAAATAAAATAAAAGCGTCAGTGATGCGCGTTGAGTACACAGCGCAAACAAAGACACAACAGCAGTAATCGAATGTAATCCAGTTTATTGTGGGGCTAGGCTGGCTAGCCCGGATATGCTCACGCTTACCCCCCTTCTGCTTAATCTCACGCCGCGTTTGGTGCCTCCGCTGTGGGCCAGATGCAGTACTGGGGGTCGGGGATGTTGAAGGCCACCGGCCAGTGCAGCCCGAGCTTCGGCGTGTGTGAGGTTTATCTCTAAAGATGTTACTCTGTGCATACAGTCATGAGTTTCTGCTCAACATCGGCATTTTAGAACCGATAGACGCGACGAGGACGTACAAAAACACTGACTCACAAGATAGAAAACACGAAAACACCGTTCTGTCTGGAGAGAGAGAAGCCGCATTGTGTGCACGAATAATAAATAATTAGCTACACATCAGAAATCACTGATCACAGATCAGAAGGAACTGAAAAAAGACTTCTGTTTTCATTTGTACATCCAAACACTGAGAAACTGCCAGCATTTACTCGTTCACAAGCCATGATCTCTCCAGGACAAACAAATATGGCGCTCGCATGGGCGTGCCAAATTCTCTGGGTGGAGGAAAGGGAGGTAACCGTTCCTGCTTGGACGTCAAACCAGGAGACTTCAGGATTGGCTCGTCTGGCCTGTCATTTTCTCAAAGGCAGAGAAAGACAGCCACAACTCGGTTTTACACCAATCAACATTTCTATCCACTTGGGGACAATATTCAGGCTAGGGGAACTCATATTAATGTTGAAAAACCTCATAAAATGAAAATTTCATGCCATGGGACCTTTAAATATTGGTTCTGCACTGGTTATCAGACACTTTAACATATATAATAATTAAATATTGGTATTCGTAAATCATATGGGTTGATCTGTACTGCCTATTTTCTTTCAAATAGCAGTAATTTGCAGTAAAAATACTATATAGTGTTATTTTAAAAATTGACAAGCCTATTTATCTTTCTATTCCAAACCATGCATGATTATATGCTCTCCCTCTTGTTTTATCATTTTTCAGAGTCACTGCGCTCCATGATGGGTCGTGACCCTCGCGCTCCGTTTGGCCTGGACTCCTTCAGCACGCTTTCCAAACCCTCGGGTTCCAGCCCCAAGCTCTTCAATAGTCTGCTGCTGGGTGCTGGCCCATCCCAACCCAAAGCAGAGGGTACTAGCCTCAGAGATCTGCTGAACTGTGGCCCTGGGAAGCTCCCGCAAGGTCCCACCGAGGGAGGAGTCCCCTTCCCTTCAGTGTTCTCCACTGCTGGTGTAAGTATCAGTGCTTTGCATCTATCTTGCATTGTTTTTGAGGCTTATTTTTAAATCATGTGTTTTCAGTATTCATTGAAATAGTTTGAAATGGTCACTTTTGATCAATTTATTGTATCCTTGCTCAATAAAAATGTTAATTTCTTTAAAAATATAATACTGACGTTAAACATTGGAATGGTAATGTAAAAATTGTTATTGAGACTTAAAAGACATGAAATGTTCTAAATGCGTTTTATTAATATAGTTTTGTTCTTTCCCTCCTTAGCAGACTGATAAAATGAAGGGAGGTCTTCCTAATTTCCTAGATCATATCATTGCATCAGTAGTAGAGACAAAGAAGGCAGAGGGTCGGCGTGTGTCAGGGTCAGCAGAAGGCGGCGAGTCTGGGGCTGTTCCTCGCAGAGAGGGGGTGATGGGCCTCAGTGTGCTAGACCCTCACACCTCCCACTCCTGGCTGTGTGACGGCCGTTTACTCTGCCTACAAGACCCCAGAAACGGCAACAACTGGAAGATCTTCAGAGAGTGCTGGAAACAAGGACAGGTGAGCAGTGGCGGTCAAATGGATGCACTTCTGTTTTATCAATTATGTTCTGCTGATGCTAATCACACTTTCTTCTGTTTAGCCTGTGCTGGTCTCGGGCATACACAGGAGGCTGAAGGGTAACTTATGGAAGCCTGAGGCTTTCAGCCTGGAGTTTGGAGACCAGGATGTAGACCTGGTCAACTGTAGGAACTGCGCAATCATCTCTGATGTCAAAGTCCGAGACTTCTGGGATGGCTTCCAGGTCATTTCCAGTGAGTACATATGCTTTAATATCTCCAGACTTCTTCTCAAACTTGGCTGGGCTTTTCATAGTTTAATCAATTATTAACAACCGTTTAATTGATTGTTGATTAATTGTTAACATCCCTAACTGTCATCATAACCAGTTAACAATGAAACCACTTTAACCTTGAGTTTATTATATTCTCCTTTCTTCTCTAGAACGGTTGCAAGGTGGAGATGGCCAACCTATGGTATTAAAACTTAAAGACTGGCCTCCTGGAGAAGATTTCAGAGACATGATGCCCACTCGGTAGGTTTGATGTCATTTGCTGCCTTGGTATCTTCATCCGTGCTATATCTATCTGGGAGCAGCCAGTGTGTTTAGCAGTTTATGATTTGACTTACTTATGTTCTTCTGTTTGCAGGTTTGATGATCTCATGGACAACCTTCCTCTACCAGAGTACACAAAGAGAGACGGCCGTCTCAACCTGGCTTCTCGTCTTCCAAACTTCTTCGTTCGGCCAGATCTGGGCCCTAAAATGTACAATGCCTATGGTAAGGGATCTTCATTCAAAATCCTGCCAGTACTCAAGAGGAATACGTTGACTTATCTTTAACCTCTTTCCTTTGCTGTGTCTCTCTCAGGTCTGATCTCCACAGAAGACAGGAAGGTTGGCACCACTAACCTGCATCTGGACGTATCCGATGCAGTCAACGTGATGGTGTATGTGGGCGTCCCAGAAGGGGACAGTGATCAAGAAAAGGGTAAGCATAAAGCTTATGTGTATAACATTTTATTGCTAATTTACTTGTTATTGTTTCTGTAAACTTATATTGCTAAATTATATTATAATATTTTAGTTTGCATCTGTTGTTTGTTCCTGTACTGTATAAGGATGGGCATCATTTTGATAGTTATTTTGTAGTCTATTATTATTTAAAAAAAAAAAACCTTTGTAATCTTTTGTAAATCTTTTTATCGTCTTATTTGCAAATGTTATCACCAATAATGGTTTCAAACCTTCAATGTAATACAAAAAATGAAAAATCAACACAGTGTTCACAAGCTGTCAAATTCCCCTGAAAACGCTTTGTCCTAAAATGGTTAGTTCAATTAAAAATAGAAATATTGTCATTTGTTTACTCATCCTCGTGTTGTTCTGAACCCGTTTGACGAAATATAAAAGGAAAAGCAGAATTTGAACTCACTTTCATTGCATTGTTTTCCTCATACAGTGAAAGTGAATGTTGAATGGGTCATTCTGTCTAGCAAATTTTGCATTCTGTGGAATAAGGAAAGTCATACAGGTTTGGAATGATAAATAGTAATTGAATTTTTAGATAAAGTGTCCCTTTAGGCATAAGCTAGAATTAGAGAATCCACCCATAGATTAAATAATTGGATGGGGAAAAGTGGCAAATAGAACACATTAGATACAGTGCCTTACAGAAGTATTCAGACCCCTAACTTTTTGTTAAAAGTTTTATATCGGTGAATAATAGTCCCAAGCCTCCCTCAAGAGGTAGTTTCCTAGATTCCACCATGACAGACCTTATTAAGAGTAGAAGCTGTATTTAATTAGGTTGTGATGGTGATGCCTATGTTTGCAGAAAGACGTACAGTGTCGTTCATGATCAGTACAACATATTGAATGTCTTTCCCTCATAGCTGTATTTTTGTTGGTGTCATTAAAGGGATCGTTCACCCAAAAATTTAAACTGGCCCATGATTTACTCGCCCTCAGAGGTGTCAAAAGTATTCACATTCATTACTCAGGTAGAAGTATAGATACTAGGGTTTAAAAAGACTTCTGTAGAAGTTGAAGTATCAACTCAAGCTTTTTACTCAAGTAAAAGTACTGGTTTCAAAACTACTTAAAGTATAAAAGTAATGTAAGGGGAAAAAATGCCATTAAAGGGGTAGTTCACCCAAAAATGAAAATTCTGTCATTTACTCACCCTCAAATACTTCCAACCGGTATGAGTTTCTTTGTTCTGAAGAATGTTTGTAACCAAGCAGATAGAGAAACCATTGACTGCCATAGTAGGGGCAAAATGCTATGGCTGTCAATGGTTGCATATAATCTGCTTGGTTACAAACATTCTTCAAAATATCTTCAGAACAAAGAAACTTGAATGAACAAAGTACTTGAGGGTGAGTAAATGATGACTGAATTTTCATTTTTGGGTGAACTATCCCTTTAAGGACAAAAGATTAGGCCGCGCCACAGTGCATACCCCACCTCCTCAAAAAAAAAAAGTCTAAAGGCCATAATGACTATAATGTTATATTAAAAAGTTAATGTTTACATTTTTTAGATGCATAGGCTACCCGTTTCAGCCGCATATATTCCCATTGAAAATCAACGCATTTTAGGACAATGCAAATACATTAAAGAACCATATGTGTACTACTGAGCAAAAAGTCAAAATTTAGAGGCATGTTATCAATAACCATTATTTGAATGTGTGATCAGTGTTGCCAGATTGGGTCGACGATTTCCAGCCCAAAAACTCACCAAATGTACATTTATATTCAAAAAATGGTTATTGATAACATTCCTCTGAATTTTGACTTTTTGCACCTTTACAATACTTATAGGCAACTATTCACTCCTAGAAAAAACCCAAAACTTTAACTGCCAAAATAATGTGATATTATTTTATTGGCATTACAATCAATGTTAATAAGTAAGTTACCATTTTATCTCCTTTAAACATAACATTGATGATAAAAAAAAAAAAATCCCAGTAAAACGAATCAAATATGACTATGTCCAGGTAGAAACTGTCAAAACGGCTATCCCTCAGAAAAACACAATGTCAACAGTAAGAAGCCAATTTATGTGCAAAAAGTGCCCAATATAGAGATTGGAAAAAGCAATGTAATAAACAGGCATTTCACACGTTAATGCACACACCACTGTCAAAATGTGTAATTCATTGATACTGTACAATAATCCGTCAACAAAAAATAACAACAATGCGCTTACCTTTGTGTTGCACTTTGCTTTGACAAAACTACAGTACGTCTTTCGTGAAGTACATGGCACATGCACTTAGCACAGTCAGAACGGATTAATCGTTGATTTAAACCTCTTTCAGCAGCTGTCGGGGTTGCTAGTTGCAGATGTCCTAAGTGTGTGTATATGACGATGGACAGGAGTCACGGTCATATTTATATGATAGAGTCTTCGAGTCACAGGTGTAATTCACGTTTGAGAGTTGAGTCACTCCCACTCTTTACTGTAGATACAACTTACTGTATATTTATGCTACTGGCATAACGATCACTGGAATATACAGCTATGAGTTATCACGCTAAAAACCCGGCTAAAGTCATGAATGAGCACGTCTGCCTGCTGATCGCTGATTGGCTGAAAGTGCGTGCTCTCGACGGCGAGAATCCGCCCTATCTGGCAACATGGTGTGTGATTTGTGCAGGTGCAGGCGTGATTGATCGCGTACAACCCAATAGGGTGTCGGAATGGTTTGTGTTTATCCTTCTCATCCAACCACAATCAAATTCACTCTATCCGGATGGCGCGATTTATCTGGATACAGTGGATAGTTTTTTTTTTTGACGACAAGCCGGAATGAAAACATGCCGATATGGAATAGGAGTAACGAGGCTATTATTAAAATGTAAGGAGTAGAAAGTACAGATAATTGCTTGAAAATGTAAGGAGTAGAAGTAAAAAGTAGGCTGAAAAATAATTACTCCAGTAAAGTATAGATACTCAAAATTTCTACTTAAGTAAGGTAACGAAGTATTTGTATTTCGTTACTTGACACCTCTGCTCGCCCTCAAGTCATCCTAGGTGTATATGACATTCTTCTTTCCGACAAATACAATCAGTTATATTAAAAATGTCCTGACTCTTCAAAACTTTATAATGGCAGTGACTTTTTGAAGTCCATAAAAGTGCATTTATCCATCATATAACAGGGGTTACTCTTTTGCCGTAAAACGATGCGTACGGCAGTCCACCGGAAGCTAGTTATTTTAGTCTATAAAGTTTTAAATATATTTTTCTTACACAAACGTATGGCTTTGCTTTAGAAGGCCTTTATTAACTCCCCGGAGCCATGTGGAGCAGTTATATGATGGATGGATGCACTTTTATGGATTTAAAAAACGAAAATAGTCACTGCCATTATAATGCTTGAAAGAGCCAGGACTTTTTTTTTTATATATAACTCTGATTGTATTCGTCTGAAAGAAGAATGTCATATATTACATTATTATATATATTACATATTTTTGGGTGAACTAATCTTTTAAAGGATTAGTTCACTTTTCAAATAAAAATTTCCTGATAATTTACTCACCCCCATCTCATCCAAGATGCTCAAGTTCATTTTATTTATATAGCACATTTACAACAGCAACTATACTAACCAAAGTGCTTAACAGAAGAACAAGATTAAAATATAACATGCATAAAACAATAAAAATAAGAGCACAGTTACCATAAAACAGGAAGACCGCAACCAGAAATCGAAGCTCCGATATAAATTACCAACATCTAATCTCTAACGGCAGGCTGTTCCAAAGTCGTGGCTCTGCCACCGCAAATGCACGCTCCTCTCTACGCTTGAGTCTAAAGTGAGGGACTACCAGCAGACCCTGGCCGCAGGATCTTAGGCTTCTGGATGGAGTGTAGGGATGAAGAAGCTAAGAGAGGTAAACAGGAGCTAGGTTATGTAGAGATTTATATACAAAGAGGAGAATTTTGAAGTCTACGAGAGCACCAGACGGCATGCCAAACACACAGGGACCATCTTGGAATCCAAGATGTTCATGTCTTTCTTTCTTCAGTCGAAAAGAAATTAAGAATTAAAAATGTATATACTTTTAAAACACAAATGCTCGACTTTGGTGTTGTTCGTCTTCACGGTGTATGGCGTAATCACGTCAGGCCATTTGATTTAGTCTTTGCGCGTTTGTTTTAACACTGGGTCGGTACTTCCACCTATATCACGCGTGGCCTTTCCGACGTGATGCGTCATGAAGCACAACTCTGAAGATGCGCATTTGAGGTTAAAAAGTATATACATTTTATTTATTTTTGAAAATGACCGATGGTTTCACTAGATAAGTATATTACTCTGCTGGGATCGTGCAGAGCCTTTGAAATGGCATTGATTTGGACCTTTCAACCCATTAGTTGCCATTGAGGTGTCTATAATGTGGAGAAAAATCCTGGAATGTTTTCCTCAAAAAACTAAAAAAAAATTGACTGAAGAAAGATAGTCACGAACATCTTGGAGGATATGGGGGTGAGTAAATTATCAGGAAATTGAAATTTTGAAGTGAATTAATCCTTTAAATATAGCATCTGCTCTGACTGAGGTCTCTCATGGTGAAATCTGTGCAGATAATGAGCTATTGTAGCACCTTTATAGCATCCAAACCACTCACAGGCCAGTGGGCCGGATGCAGTCAGGGCCTTTAGGATGGCCTGTGCTCTTGGGGGTCTTACTACTTTTGATTGTGGCACCATTTCTCATTCACAGAAGCAGACCTCGCGGGATTTAAAGGTCTGTGCATTTTTTTTTCATTTGTCTCACCTCAGGCATGCCCTTCCCACTTTTCTCACTATCTCTTGTTCTACACTCCCATTGCTTTAACCCATCTCTTACTACTCTTCTTTACATTAAATTAATTATTAGTGTTGATGGTTTATTATAAAGCAACACTATATGGGTAATGGGTATGGACAGTGCACCTCTCAGTGCAACATTTTGTACTACATTCAGATTTTTTTTTTTTTGTTACTAGGGATGCACCGGTTGACCGGCCAAAAACCGTTTTTCTTTGTATTTTTCTGCCGTTTTTTCCGGAATTGCGCCCGCGTGCACATACGCCAATATTGCAGTCATTCGCGAGCATGTCACTTGTGTGTTACAAACGGAAACTGGAGAACTGAGGGAAGAGCCGCTTTCCTGTGTGAGGTGAAGTTGCGCGAGCTTACCTCTCTGCGCCCTGCACAAGGAGATAGTGAGCGTTTGTTCAGCTCAGCTTCTCACGTGTTGGATCGGATGAGAACGAAACAGACTAACTTGTAATACTTCTTTTTGTAGCCTAAAGAAGAACATGCATGCACTTTTGAAATGAAATTCTATCAGTTCTGTAGCCTATAGGATGATCATTTTTATTTTACCTTAAAATTACATTTGACTTAATTTGATTTAAAAAGCACCTGCTGTAGCATCTTAGTTTTTTTCGTTGCACTAAACATTATTTGATTTAACATTTTGGAACAATTATATACTTTGGTTTTATTTAATTTCACTGGTAAAGACTTTTTTTCTTTACACTGAATTTAAAAACAAATGCTGATTTAAGTAACATCTTTGTTTGGATTGCAGAATATGCAGTTGTTGCCTTTAATTTCACCTTTCAGCCTTTTAATTTCCAATTCAATTTCCCGTTAATTTCAGATTGCGGACTTGTTTTCATTAGCCAAAAGCCAATTTAGCCTGTTAAATACCAAATAAACATCTTGTTCATGTATACTTTCGTTCTTTTATTGTGTAAAAAATAAAAATAAACGGAAATCGGTATCGGAATCGGCCAGTTTTCTTGAAAAAAATCAGTATCGGAATCGGCCATGTAAAATCATGATCGGTGCATCACTAGTTGTTACATTTCACTGTTGATGCCCCTTCAGACCAATTTATGAGTTATTTTTTTAAGTGGTCATATAATAATAATAATAATAATAATAATAATAATAATAATAACCACAAGTAGTTTTATGTATAATGACTTATACATTTCAGAAATTGAAATGTCCTCCTCAGTCAAAAAAGACAATTTATGAAAGGAATAGTTGACCCAAAAATGAAGATTTACTATATTTCAAAACCATATGCTTTTAGTTCAGCTGTGAAACACAAAGGGGGATTTTTTTTCGAAGAGTTCATACGAAGACTCTCCTCATGTGTTTGCATAATGATGAGTTAATGACCAAAAATCTTTATTAAAGTTTACAGTGCTGTTGGAGATGAAATATAATGTGGATAACATCGAATAATAATATTTTTTTTTGTCAGGTTAGATACTGATTATTAATTACTCAAACCCTTTTATCCAAACCTCTCTGCTTAACCGTCTTTCACATCCGCCATGTTTGTGGTGGTTTAACACCTTTTTATTCATGTTTGAAAAAAAAACAAATCCTTGTCCAATGCGCAATGGGTTGTGGGCAATATTAGCTGTTAGATCCACATGTCTGCACTTCGGATTCTAACCAGAAAAAGTAGACAGCCAGAAGAACAGTCTCTACAGAGCATCGTGGGAGAAAAAGCACAGCATCCACAGTGGAAGGTTTTAATCTAGTCCTCCTTTCTTCTTAACTCTTCCAGCTGCGCAGAAGGCACGCTCGCTGCTACTGCTATTGGCGGGAACACTAAACAATGTGCGAGCCAGTCTTGACAGTCGCAGTAGCATGGTCTTGTTGTTTCCACCAGCACAGCATATCTCCTAGTTTATTTTTAATTTATGAAAAATAAAAAGGCTTCTAATCCAGGCACCTTTGAAATACTAATTTCAACATACTACAATTTGGGACATACTAATTCTAATTTCGAATAATATTTAGGGTGAGTATGCGAATTAGGACACAGCACAACAGTACACATTTTCAAACACGCCTTATTCAACTCATTAGTTTGTTAGTAGAGACTTACAAAATGTTAGGGAGACTTACAAGATGTTAGGGAGACATACAAAATGTGCCCTGTTGGTATGGCTCCATGAACAGGCTTGGGAAACACTGGTTTAGACCTAAAGGCCCAGACACACCAAACGACATCAAATAACTAGCGGGCGGGCCAAAAAGTTGAGCACGCAGCAAAGACCAAAGCCAATGGCAATCTCTCATGTACATACGTGAGAGGAAATAACTCTTCATTCTAGCAGGTTGCAGTAGTCTGTATTTGTTATACAAAAGAGGAACCAATAAGAAGACTGCGGATACACAAACCATAAACAAAGCAGCGCTTGCTCACCACTTTCACACCAATCTCGCTCCCTGTAGATGGACTCCATGACAATCTCAGATGAGATGAGGATGAAAAATGAGCCTTCTGTTAGTGCCCTCTTGACTTTGTTGTTCACGTTTGTTTTTCTTGTGCACTGGTTCACTAAGCTGACCAGCCAATCAGAGTGATCTCTCTGACGCGGCTTCAACATGCTCAATTGGTCGAAAAGTTGCAGATGGGGGTCCGAATAGTGCTAACGGTGCAGAACGCACTGCAGAAACTAGACCGACAGATGCTTAACGATGGCTCGGCATTGGTCGACCGTCGGCTTAGTGCATCACGGCCTTGTGCACTATATTACTATGTTAACTGCTGCAACCAGATCAAATGGATTGCTCTTTTGAGGCAGTTGCTTCAATGAACTGGTTTATCTGGTTCATAACTTGAATGGAACAATTTTCAATAGCAGGCGGATTTGTTGAAAATTTGCAGTGTTCAGCTGTGACTAATATTATGACCCCTTTAAATAGTTAATATCTGCTATACACTTTTTTTTTTTTAATTGTCCATGCTTTTCAGTGATGTTTGTTGATCGTGTCATTCCTGCTTTTAAAGGTTTTAAAAGATATTTTAATTGGAATTCGTTTTTTTTATTCCAGGATTCTGTGGTCAGATTAGGGTTTTTTTCCCATATGTTGGGATAATGGAACAGTTTATTGTGATTTTTTTTTTGTTTTGTTTTGTTTTTTTGTATCCCTCCACATTCAGCCCTCTGCTCCATTTGCTTGCTTGATCAATAGGGCTGTCAATAGATTAAAATATTTAATTTCAATTAATCTCAAATTTCTTGTAGTTCATCACATTCAGTTCCTTCTTAAAGGGTTAGTTCACCCAAAAATGAAAAGTCTGTCATTAATTACTTACCTTCATGTCGTTCGACACCCATGAGACCTTCTGAACACAAATGAAGATATTTTAGTTGAAATCCGAGGGCTCTGAAAGGCCTCCATTGGCACAATGCACTGTACACTCTCAAGACCCATAAAAGTACTAAAGACGTCGTTACAAAGTCCATCTCACTACAGTGGTTCTACAATAACTTTATGAAGCGACGAGAATTAGTTTTTGTGCGCAAAAAAACGATACTCGGTTACTTAACGTAACCTCGGTTCTCTCTAGAAGAGGTTCTCTCGTATTGCGTAAGTTTCCTTACGCATCGGGAAAGTATTCTTTCTTCGAGATTTCTGAAAAACCCAAAATTATCCTTAATTTTGTAACATTGTCAACGCAGTGCGGCAGCCTGGCAGACCATAGCAGGCTATTCCAGCGTGCTATTGGCTGCTCTGCTGGCAACTGCAGCAGCCTATCGGTGAGCCCGCGTGACGTGGCGACCAATGAGCTTCATTTGCCTACAGGTGGGGCGTGGCCACGTGTATATAAGCAGGGCTCACGGGCTGCATATTCGGTTTTCGTAGTTCTGAAGCGTAAAAGCCCGCGGGGCGCACGGCAAGGAACGCAATACTCGTTCCCTCTTCTAGAGAGAACCGAGGTTACGTTAAGTAACCGAGTATCGTTCTCTTACGAGAGGTTCTCTCGTATTGCGTAAGTTTCCTTACGCATCGGGAACACATTGTCAACGCCGTGCGCGCCTCACGCACAGCATATGTATCCCAGGGAACCGGGGACCATAACACTGCTCGGGCAGGGTGGCCGGTAAGGAAAATGGGCCACCACATATACAGACACTTCGTTCGAACTGACGGGTGGTTACAACGGGTGGTTACAACACTAGGGCTGTAGCGATACACTAATCTCACGATACGATACGATACTCGATATTCAGCTCACGATACGATATATATCACGATAATCAGCCAACGATACGATTCGAAATAATTCAATACACTTACATCATTTTCTGAAAGATTTAAAGGGGACAGAGTGATTTTGGTGACATCTTGTGAGTGTTTCATTTACTTGGATTGAATTAACTGAACTGAAAACTAAAATCATCAATTACACAATATATGTCTCTGACGGGACAGAGTCTACAGCTTGCAAATGCTGGACAAAATGAATCAAAGATGTGTTCAGAAAATTAGTTCCATTTATTGAAACAGTGCAAACTGTAGCGTACAAGCCTTTGAAAAGTAAATAAAGTGCAGTATTGCAATTAACAATGGAGTTTTAAAAAATTATAGCAAGTGGCCTGTTCTGAACAGTTTCTTTGACAGCTTTTTTAGCTTGACACTGACATTTGGTGGTATTTCCAGAGTATTTCACGTTTGTGTCACACAGCTTGCAAATCAACCGCGATGCTTTGTCTAAGTCAAGGGTCTCCAACCTTTTTTCATTTGAGAGCTACTTTATAAAAAAAAAAAAGTCACAGAGAGCTACTCATGTTATATAATACTTAAAACTCTTAAATAATGCATCATAATTCTCATATTAACAACTATCCAAACTGTTTTACACCTGAAAGAGTATAGTAGTAGTTCCAGTAGTCGGTACAATACCACTTTTTTTTTTTTTAAATAAATTATATATGATGATAATCATAAGTAAATAATACATAAACATGTAAAGGCTGTATGCTGTTTAAAAGTAAACATTGTTTATAAATGAAAGATCAAGTGAAAAATAAGCAACCATTAATAATTATATAATTAGTATTATTTATTTCATAATTAATATTATTAGTAGAGACGTATTATTATTACATAGAGACGTAGCTAAATGTACTGTAGGCTACAATCTGTAGTCAATCTCTTCACGTTAAACCAAACTTTTATTTTGACGGGTTGCCGTGATTACCAGTGTCTGTGTTCATGATGATATGACAGTGGGTGCGCGTCTTATTCAGCTCCCTAGTTCAGTTAGGGCACTGATCAGGGATCAGCCCATTGACTTATGTCCTGATCAGTGCCCTGACTTCTGAACCAGGAGCAGAATGAGACGCAGCCAGTTTTCTCAAATGAAACGGTAAATTCTCATGAAGTGAGGTTTGTGTTCGTGTCGGCAGAGACTACAAGAGCGAGTGCACGCGCGGCGCTCGTCATCCACACAGACGCAGAACATGCAGGAGTAATATTTAAATAGTATTTTGCAGTTTATTATTTACAGACACTAGTATATATTCGGCTTCAGCCTGGAGCCCTGCGCTTAAATTAACACGGAAGCGACTGAACGCAGCTGCTATGGTGAGCTATTTTTAGAACAGACCCGCGGGCAACTCGTGTGGTGCTTGCGGGCGACTCATGTTGTTGACCCCTGAGTCTAAGTCGTCGCTTTCCTTCTTCTTTTTAAACCCAAAGTGCTCCCACACATCTGCTTTTAAGCATGAAGGCGCTGGATTTATATTCGCCGCCATTTATTTGAATCTCCTCGCTCTGACTCCGTAAACAAGAAGAGGTAGACGTCGGCGTAAAGTTAGTAGTACGGGTAACTTGCTCTACAGCGATACTAGCGGCTGGCTGACCAAATCGCTCTTCCTGCAACGCAAATGGGGGTAAACACGGGGATTTGAATGGGACTTATGTATCGATACTCGCGGCTTAAAAATCGATACTTTCTTGGGAGAAAAAAATATCGATTTATATCGCAGAATCGATAAAATTGCCCAGCCCTATACAACACCCTGTCTTATGAATGAGGGAACGGCACCTGCCGGTCGCCTTCAAATTCACAATATCTTGTCATATGAGTGAGGTAACGGCACCGTCGGTCACCTTCAAACTTACAACAGCTCTTTTCGTAAATGAGGGAACGGCACCGCCGGTCTCCTTCAAATTTACATAAGCCTCGTACCGAACTTACTACCAGTATGTGAGCTATGTCTGCGCAGAATCACTGGGCAGAACCAACAGCCCTATTGAACTGATAACACTTTCGCCTGTAAGGCAGGAACTTCCAGATTGTAAAATCTCACGAACGTAGACGGGGAGGCCCAGCCTGCCGCCATACAGACATCGTGGATGGAAATCCCTCTGGCCCAAGCCCACGAATAGGCCATGCCTCTAGTGGAGTGTGCTCTGACACCTAGCGGGCACTGCAGTTGTTTGGAAGCGTAAGCTACTGCAATCGCGTCCACTATCCACCTGGACAGGGTCTGTTTCGAGGAGGCGAGACCTTTAGTGCGCCCTCCAAACGAAACAAATAGCTGCTCAGAACGCCTGAAGGCGGCGGAGTGTGTGACGTAAACCCTCAATGCCCTGACAGGGCAGAGGACATTGCCACCGTCCCCCTCGTCGGGTGCTGGCAGAGCCGAGAGGGAGACAATCTGGGCCCTGATGGGAGTGCCTATCGCTTTGGGGACATAACCATGCCTCGGCCTAAGAATGACCTTGGAGTCATTTGGGCCGAACTCCATACACGTCGGGCTCACTGAGAGTGCGTGTAGATCCCCCACGCGTTTTACTGAAGCCAGAGCTATCAGGAACGTGGTTTTTAGCGAAAGGAACCTTGGTTCCACAGTCTCGAGCGGTTCGAAAGGATGAGCCTTCATGGCCTCTAGGACCAAGGCCAGATCCCATATAGGAACCGATGGGGGCCGCGGGGGATTCATCCGTCTGGCCCCTCTGAGGAAACGGATGATGAGCTCGTTCCTTCCTAGCGTGCTGCCTAGCGTCGTCTGAGCGAACGCTGCTATAGCCGCTACATACACTTTGAGCGTGGAAGGGGACCTGCCCAGTTACAACAGCTCCTGGAGGAAGGAGAGCACCCGCTGGACCCCACATTGCTGTGGATCAAATCCCTTGGAAACACACCACTCAGTGAACACCGTCCACTTAGAACTATATAACCGCCTCGTCGAGGGGGCTCTAGAGTGTGAAATCGTGTTCATAACCCCTTCGGGCAGGTCAACGGGTATCCGTTGGTCACCCATACATGCAGAGACCATCGCTCTGGATGGGGATGCCAAACTGACCCTCCTGCTTGAGAGAGGAGGTCTGCTCTCAGCGGAACTGGCCAGGGGGTGAGTGCGACAGCTTCACCAGCTCTGGGTACCAAATCTGGTTCTCCCAGCGCGGCGCTATAAGGAGCACCGGGCGGTGCGTCTCCCTGATTTTCGCTATGACCTGGGTCAATAGGGAAATCGGTGGGAAAGCATACAGCGGGAGGCTGGGCCAAGGTTGGGACAGCGCATCCTCGCTTTTGGACAGAAACGTTGGGCAGCGGGCGGTCTCTTTTGTTGCAAAGAGGTCGAGCTCCGCTCTGCCGAATAGGCGCCATACCAGCTGGACTGTCTGGGGGTGCAGGGACCATTCTCCTGGGAGAATGAGGCCCCTGGACAGCTTGTCCGGGCCCACATTGAGGTGGCCCGGTACGTGCGCAGCTTTCAGCGAGCGCAGCGAGCTGTGTGCCCACACGAGCAGGCGTTCCGGCAGATTGCCCAGACACCTGGACCTGACACCGCCCTGCCGGTTCACGTAGGACACCACCGTGGTATTGTCCGACCGGACCAACACGTGGTGTCCTCGTATAAACGGGAGAAACTGCTTGAGCGCGTTCTCTACCGCTATCATCTCCAAACAGTTTATGTGTAGGAGTTTTTCTCCGCTCGACCAGAGGCCCGAGGCCGCTCTGCCCTCGAAAACGGCGCCCCAACCCGAGGTGGAGGCGTCCGTCGAGATGACTTTGCGGTGTGAGATGGCTCCCATTGTCACTCCCCGCTGGTACATGTCGGCTACTAACCAGGGCTCTAGGGCTGAAACGCAGCCCTGAGTCACTCTGATCCTGAAGCCTCCGGACGCCCAGGCTCTCTGAGGCACTCGAGCGTTTAACCAGCATTGCAGCGGACGCATGCGCATTAAGCCCAGCTGGAGCACAGCTGCAGCTGAGGCCATACGTCCCAGCATCCTCTGAAAAAGCTTGAGAGGTGCGATTTTGCCCGGCCGGAAGTACGCAGCCATGCGCCGAACTTGGCGCGCGCGTTGGGGTGACAGGCGGGCTGACATTGCCACAGTGTCCAGATTCAAACCCAGAAATGAGGTTGATTGCGTGGGCACTAATGAGCTCTTGGTCCAATTGACCGTGAGCCCCAGGCTGTCCAGATGGCTGAGCAGCATTGCCCTGTGGGCGAGGAGCTCGGCCTCTGACTGCGCCAGGATGAGCCAATCGTCCAGGTAGTTCAATATTCGCATCCCTCGATTTCTCAGGGGAGCGAGGGCCGCGTCCATGCACTTCGTAAATGTACGGGGTGCTAGTGACAGGCCGAACGGAAGGACGGTGTATTGATAAGCCTGGCCGTCGAAGGCGAATCGTAAGAATGGCCTGTGACGCGGCGTTATCTTGATTTGAAAATATGCATCTTTCAAATCTAGGGAAATTAGCCAGTCTCTCGGGCGAATATGCGCGAGGATCTGCTTGGTCGTAAGCATCTTGAACGATCTCCTCAAAAGAGCTTTGTTCAGACGCCTCAGATCCAGAATCGGTCTGAGCGACCCGTCCCTTTTTGGCACGAGAAAATATCGGCTGTAAAAGCCTGACTCGCTCATAGAATGGGGAACCGGTTCTATAGCCCCTTTGCACAGCAGCGTGGCGATCTCCGCTCGAAGTAGATGTGCTACTTCCTCGCTCACTCTCGTCTCCGTACGCGCACAGAAGCGCGGAGGGCGGCAAGCGAACTGCAGAGTGTAGCCGTGCTTCACTGTTCTCAGCACCCATTCTGATACACCTGAAATGGCTTCCCACGCTCTCGCGTGTGCCACACGGGATAGAACGGCCTCCGGGCTCGAAACGCCGCGCTTCGCGGGTTTGACGGCCTGTATAGGAGGGGCGGGCGCGGTGCTGTGGGCCAGCCGATCGCTCGCGATGGCTGGCCGCCTTACACACTGTATCTCTGCCGCTTTGAGCGGGGAATGGCTTGTGTGTGGCCCCACACTCATCGCTCCGGCCACCCTGGGCGGAGAACAAATGGTGTGTGGCGCGGCGCGTGGTGCCTGAGGCATAATGTTCGCGAAAATGTGTGAGCGCGTTTGAGCGGGCACAACTCTTACACGTGGAACATGACCGGTTAAGAGTGGCTGTGTGACAGCGCGTGTGGTGGCTAGGCGTGGACGCAAACAAGCGGACACGTGACCTAACTCTAGCACTCGAGCGGCCGGTGGCCGCTTTATGTGAGTGAGAGACACGGGGCTTATAGTGCTTGTGTGCAGGGGTGAACACAGAAAAGTGGGCACATTTACTGCATTTGAAACACATACGGCGTGAGCCGTGCAACCAGAAATAATGCAACTTTTGTGATTTCTCTGGTTCGCCGTAAAAACGGCGTTTGTAGACAGGCGAGAGGGCAGTTTTGCCGGCTCGTTGGCTGCGTGAAAACCATCTGCAGCAGCCACAGTGGTGGGGGCTGACAGGAAAGAGGTGGTCTTGACGGGTTTTGACGGTGGTCCGGCCGCGGCGGGACTTAACCGTCGTTTCTCGCCTCTGGCTAGGAGGACTTTGGAGGCTCGGACTTCAGCGCGATCCTAGGCCGGGGGCCCCGCGGTGGAGGCGGCTTACCACGGCTGGAAGAGCGCGATCTGGGGCGGCCGCTCGGTCTTCGCTGAGACGATGGGGGCCGCGCTGGGCGCTGCGCGGAGCTCGGTGCTGGCTGGTCACGAGGACGGCGAGCAGCGGAGCTATTGCTAGCGCCGGGGCGTCGAGGCAGAAAGAGGTTCATTGCCTGAGTCGTGTTCTGCACTTCCGAGAAATGGTCGACGATCCCCTTGACCGCTGGTCCGAAGAGCCCAGAGGGGGAGAGCGGGGCGTTTAGAAAAGCCGCGCGCTCTGTTTCTCGCATGTCCGCGAGCGTGAGCCAGAGGTGGCGCTCAGCTACCGTGAGGGAGGCCATAGAGCGTCCGAGGGCCTGTGCTGCGGTCTTGGTAGCGCGGAGGGCGAGATCCGTCGCGCTTCGCAAATCCGTGACCAACTCAACGTCGTCCAGATCGCGGAGGAGATTAGCCTGGAGGATTTGCAGCACGGCCATAGAGTGCAGAGCAGATGCCGCTTGACCAGAGGCAGCGAAAGCGCAGCCGATCAGCAATGACGTCACTCTGCAGGCCTTAGACGGGAGGAAAGCCTTTGAGCGCCAACCAGAAGGCGGGCAAAGGTGCGCTGCGACCGCCTCTTCCACCGGAGGGATATCGTTGAAGCCTTTCTCAGCCGCGCCGTCAACTTGTGAGAGCGCCGAAGAAGCCTGAGATGAGACCCTTGCGGAAAATGGCGCGTTCCAGGACTTCGCGAGCTCCTCGTGAAGCTCTGGCAGAAAGGGTGCAGTCCTGGAGGTGGGCGCACGGCGGCGACTGTTTAGGAAGCATCCGTCAAGTCGGTTCGGCGCTGCCACCTTGGGCGGGGCCCACTCGAGGCCTAGCTGCTCGACGGCCCGGATGAGAAGGCGCAACAGTTCCGCGTCCTCACCCGCTCGAGAGCGTCCGGAGGCCCGAACTGAAGAGGTCGCGGAAGACCAGTCCTCGCTGTCGGAAGCCATGATGGAGCAGCTGTCGGCGCGTTCCGCGGCCGCATCCGCCTCATCCCCAGAGGCGGCAACAGAGATGGCGGCCTGGGGTGGGGGCGGGGAAGGCGAGAGTGAAGCAGGCGGGAAGGGTTCCGGCGAGCTTCTCTCAGCAAACTCCGGAGTCCGCTGCGAGCGGCGCTTCTTTCTGCGCGGCTTAGCAGAGACTGGAGGGATGTCATTCTCAAACTGTTCCGAGTTCCTCGCACTCCGGGCATCCGCCGGCGAGAAGTGCGGCGGCGGCGTGATCACGGCCCAGGCAGAGAGCGCAGATCATATGGCGGTCCCCGGAACTGAGCTGCGCGTGACACGAGCCGCAGGTGGAACGAGACATTTTGCATCAAACGCTCGGCTCTTTTTGTGAAAGTGTGACGCAGCGGCGACAACACTTGAGCGTAAAGGATATGGGCTGCCGGATAGCAGAGCAGGCACGGATGGCTGAAGGTGGCGCGATGCTGCCGGCTTCTTCAGGCGCTGTCCTCTGCTTGCTCGTCTGCACGATCACGGCGGCGGGTTCCAGATCCAGCGATGCGAAGGGCTTCGCTGAAGAAAAGAAAATCGAATATGCAGCCCGTGAGCCCTGCTTATATACACGTGGCCACGCCCCACCTGTAGGCAAATGAATTGGTCGCCACGTCACGCGGGCTCACCGATAGGCTGCTGCAGTTGCCAGCAGAGCAGCCAATAGCACGCTGGAATAGCCTGCTATGGTCTGCCAGGCTGCCGCACTGCGTTGACAATGTTACAAAATTAAGGATAATTTTGGGTTTTTCAGAAATCTCGAAGAAAGAATACTTTCCCGATGCGTAAGGAAACTTACGCAATACGAGAGAACCTCTCGTAAGAGAACCCTAAATAACGACTTGTATAGTGATGACCGATTTCAAAACACGGCATCATGATGTTTCGAAAGCGTTATGAATCAGCGAGTTGAATCAGGATTCGGATCGCGTGTCAAACCGCCAAACTGCTGAAATCACGTGACTTTGGCGTTCCAAACCGCTGAATCGACTCACTGATTCATAACGCTTTGAATCTTCATGATGCAATGTTTTGAAATAGGTCATCACTATATAAGTCGTTATTTAGGTTTTGCCACACCACACATTGAGAAATGGTAACAATTTTCCCTGTGTGTGGTATTAAACTTGTGTAACATGCTCTAAAGTCCTGCTCCATTATGTTTTGCATAAGTGTTTTGCACATGAATGAGTAACTGAAGTTCTTAAAATCCCACTGTTGTAGTCCTACCTGACAGATATCTCTGAGAATTTTTCACACTGGGCATGTTTGCTGTGGTCCGAGTCCGACTGTTTTGCAATGTTGATCTGATTTCACACTAAACTTGGTTCTATCGAACCCTGGTGCGTTTGCGTGCATCTTACATGCACAGTGCATGACAGGAAAACAGGACATGGGTCAATAATTTTTTGTTATTGATTTGGTGCGGTTATGCGCAGCAGAGTGAACGAAACTTGCGTTTACTGTATGTGCGTCGCATGAATGGCTTAAAAACTGACTCTTTTGGGGAGACAGCGGATTGCGAGCCATTCAATTGCTGCTCAGATTGCACTCACTCTGCACAACGACACTGCAGGCTCACTCTCACTCGTTTCCTAGGTAAATCATCACCACTGTCATCCCTTACATGTGTTTTGTTGTACTAATAATGGCATCCGATTAAATGCATGTGCAGGTTACTCCTGAACAAGTGCACACCTGAATCAGAGTTGCTTTTTTCCCCCTGAATTACCAATTTTTCATGCGAATTGTGCTCCGTTTCTAACTAACTAAACTGCCAGTGTGAAAGCACCCTGAGTCACATCTGTGTTGGCGACAGTCTTAGGCCCTGTTTACACCTGGTATTAAGATGCATTTTGGTCGATCTGATCAATGTGTTCGAACAGCCACAAAAGACCATCTACTCTCCACTACTGACCTAATACGTAAACATTATTGGAAGTGCGCTAGCCAGACAAGATTTAAACTTTGTCGGCTGAAGATCCAAATGTGGTTTGAAGGTGAAAAACGTACCAAGCACAATGTTCTCTCACCATTCCTGATGTCTAACACACACTCACAGCGTTCGGCTGGTCTTGCGTCCTTTTTCATATTCATATGTAAATTGCGTGAGCTTATTTTGTCCATTAGATCAAAAGATCTAAAAAAAAACCCAATACATTTACCGACCATAGAACCTCCCTTTGACCCTTTGAAGAAATCAGGACGGAAGTGGTTGAAAGTGAGAGTCCTGATCCGATACTTGTATTTTCAGGACCTCGGTTTAACGTCTCATCCGAAAGACGGACGGACGGTCGCTCTTAGTACATGATGTAACTACAGAAGATGCACCAACGCACAAATAATCTTACAGCTACTAAGACATATGACCTCAGAAAGAAATCGTGTCCCTTTAATGTAATGCAAGCAGCCATTTAAAATAAGAGTTCCAGAGAAGGCCAGCAACCAATAGCATTTCTTAACAAAACAGAAATGTGTGTTCAGATGTGTGCATGTAGACCAGAACTCGCATTTCAGATCTGCATGTGAGACCTGTCAGGACTCGCAGTGCAGTCATATTTTTTTGTGCTTTCTGAAGGTTTACATATTGCGTGCGAACTTTGTCACCGTGCTCACACTGCTGTAACTCATTTAAAGCTGTAGTGTAGACACAAAGGAGGATCTTACAATCAATATGAATAGTACAGCTGTAGTTCGCCGTCTTATGGAAAGGATAAAGACTTTTACACAAGTTATGATTGTGTGTGTGTTTGTTTACTGACTGACCTGTTATTACTGCAGAAGTGATGCTGACCATTGAAGAGGGTGATGTGGATGACATGACTAAGAAAAGGGTCTATGAGATCAAGGAGAAACCTGGAGCGCTCTGGCACATCTACGCCGCCAAAGACGCTGAAAAGATCCGTGAGCTCCTGCGAAAGGTAAAAGGATAACATTGTCTGTTTGATGTGATTTGCTTTTAAAGTATTAGTTTACCCAAAAATGAAGACCCTCGTGTGTCTTTGAGGACATTTTTAATGTCGCATTTGGGCAATGTTCTCTACCTCTACCTATTTTTCAGACTGATGAAATAGCATATGTATGACACGCCAATTCGCTATGCCATTTTGGCGTGCTATCAAGACGCATAATCTTTTTTTAGCATGTTTATCAACGCCGTTTCATTCTATTCCCTACACTACTCCTACCCCTAAACCTACCCATCTCACACACACACACACACACACACACACACACACACACTGCCCCTGCCCCTAAACCCATCACAAGAAACATTCTGCATTTTTACATTTTCAAAAAAGCATCATTTAGTATGTTTATAAATCCATTTACATACACACGGAATCACACAGCGTACACATACACGCGGAATCACACGGCGTTGACATACACGCGGAATCACGCGGCGTTGACATACACGCGGAGATGTTCGTTTCGGCATACACATACACGCTGAATCACACGGCGTAGACATGCACGCGGAATCACATGGCGTTGACATACACGCGGAATCACGGCGCAGACATACACGCGGAGATGTTCGTTTCGACGTACACACACGCGAAATCACACGGCGTTGACATACACGTGGAATCACACGGCGTAGACATACACGTGGAATCACACGGCGTAGACATACACGCGGAGATGTTCGTTTCGGCGTACACATGCACGTGGAATCACACGGCGTAGACCTACACGTGGAGATGTTAGTTTCGGCGTACACATACACGCGGAATCACACGGCGTACACATACACGCGGAATCACACAGCGTACACATACATGCGGAATCACACAGCGTACACATACACGCGGAATCACACAGCGTACACATACATGCGGAATCACACGGCGTACACATACACGCGGAATCACACAGCGTACACATACATGCGGAATCACACGGCGTAGACATACACGCGGAGATGATGTTCGTTTCGGCGTACACATACATGCGGAATCACACAGCGTACACATATGCGGAATCACACAGCGTACACATCTGCGGAATCACACAGCGTACACATACACGCGGAATCACACAGCGTACACATACACGCGGAATCACACAGCGTACACATACATGCGGAATCACACAGCGTACACATACACGCGGAATCACACAGCGTACACATACATGCGGAATCACACAGCGTACACATACATGCGGAATCACACGGCGTAGACATACACGCGGAGATGATGTTCGTTTCGGCGTACACATACATGCGGAATCACACAGCGTACACATATGCGGAATCACACAGCGTACACATACACGCGGAATCACACAGCGTACACATACACGCGGAATCACACAGCGTACACATACATGCGGAATCACACAGCGTACACATATGCGGAATCACACAGCGTACACATACACGCGGAATCACACAGCGTACACATACATGCGGAATCACACGGCGTACACATACACGCGGAGATGATGTTCGTTTCGGCGTACACATACACGCGGAATCACACAGCGTAGACATACACGCAGATAGCTCAAAATGCGTACAGATAACATGCCATTTGGCTTTAGAAAGTGCTGTCTATGTTTACGCAAAGCCATGATGTCGTGTTGTATTTTTTGAATACGGTATGAATAACTGAAGTTAATTACACCTATTTATCGCAGGTTGGAGAAGAACAAGGTCAAGAGAACCCACCAGACCACGATCCTATCCATGACCAGAGCTGGTACCTGGACCAGACGCTGCGTCACAGGCTGTTCGAGGAGTATGGAGTCCAGGGCTGGTCCATTGTGCAGTTTTTGGGAGATGCTGTGTTCATCCCAGCTGGAGCGCCACATCAGGTTAGTTACTGAGATGGTACTTTAACTGTATTCTTATCGGTTCTTTTTGTTATATATTTTTTAAATAAAAAAACCTTATTAAGAACATAATTAACATTGCTTTATAATATGAAAAGTAAAATATCTATAGCAAAAGAAACAGCAATGTTTGAACAAAACAAATATAAAGCATCTATTTGAAAATGAACCAGTGCGCCGGCATTTTTTGTGTTTTATATGCATAATATACAATATAAGTACAAAGTGGGTGAAAGCATTGATAACATCACAATAATAATTGGAAATGGGCTAATTTCCCATAGACTGGAGTGAGACCATAGACGTCTATCGAGCTGTCGCAATCTTTTTTGACGCTCTAATGTGGCGTGACCTTCACAGACACTGTAGCGTCTCAGTCCAAACAAACGGCAGTTTACAGCACGAAAGCTGTATATTATGCATAATATTATCACGATTGCAAATGTTACATTGAATTTTGTGGTTCAATAAACAAGTACCCTAGTTAATAATAGGGATGGGCATTTTTGTCAAATTCTCATTTCGATCATCGATAGGTCTCAAAAACGATTACTCGAGTACTCGGGGGCGGGGCATGTGCAGGGGGCAGGGCATGTCCGTCATTGAGATAATGAAAACTGTTATGAAAATGGTTTTTGACAAATACAAACGTGACATGAAAACATGAACATATAAAACAAAAAATAACTGCTAGATTATGATGCATAAATGTCTTTGAAAAACAATCATCTTTATAAAATGACCGTCTCAAATAACCAAGTCAGTAATATCGAGCGTTGCCTTTGAGCTGAAACTGTGAAATAACACTTGCTAGCTTGCTAGCTGGTTAATAAACTCAACCAAACGCGCCCTATATCAATATTAATATGAAGATTATTATGAACCTCTTACGACATAAATCAACACAAAAGGACGTGAATGTTCACGTGAACTTCAGCGAGCTAGATTTTACAGGTTATGGTTTGAAACGGAACATTTTGAATGCGCTCTTCCCTTAACAACGCTGATACACGGACAACGAAAGCACACAGAAACAACATTTTATTAAAATCGTGTTCACATTATAATGCTTTGACAGATTGACTCTGCACATCATGCACTTAATTTTATTATTCATGATCAAAGCGTTTACAGACATAGGCTACTGCGCGTTTTCGAACTCATACCGAAAAACAACTTTAAATAAACTAGGTCTACTGTTAAAAAATACGAGAACAGTATAGCAGTGCTGCATTACTAATATCAATGATTCTGAGAAAGAAATAGCCTATCTGAAAAGAATATGACTGTCTCTAAACCATATAATTTCGAGCATGAAATATGCGTTTGAGCTGAAAATGAAGAGAATGAACAACAGCCGGTATAACGGCAGCGCTTTGCTTGTTTATTAAGCTCAACCAAACGCGTTTTATATTAGATTAATCAGATGGACAACATAAAAGTAATCTTACAACGTGCATCTGCAGAAAAGGACGTGAATGCGCACATGAACTTCACGCGCTAGTCTGAGTGTTCTCGCTAGTTTCTCTGTGGATCAGCTGATACACCGGGAACTAAGCACAGATAATTTACAGCATTCTAGTTCCATCGTGTTGTCATTATAATGCTATGTAGGCTATGACAGATTGGCGCTGCACATCTTGCACTAACCATTTAATGATCACAGTGATTCCAGACATCACTGCAGTGCACGCCTCAGTTTCACTTTATTTCGCCGCGGTCTGGAGGCGTGCTGTATAACGCTAACCAATCAGACCTCAGGTACCGCGCAAAACGACGCAATAACCAATAAAAAAGAGACAAATATTTTTTTTTTCAGGGCGATCATCGTTCTCATGATCGATGATCGCTGTCACGTTCGAGTACTCGATTACTCGACCACTGTTGCCCATCCCTAGTTAATAAGTTACTTACATTTTCGACACAAACAATATTGACTTTTTTGTTCTATTTCACTGACGAAAATGGTTCCAAAGGAAAGGAACACTCAGCCCGGTGTTTTGTTACTGAACGATTCAGCGTTTTGAATGAATCGTTTGAATGAACAACTCAGTGACTCACTCATTAAGACGGTCACTTGCTGCCACCTATTGGCGGTTTAGTTTCATGTTTAAAATATCATTGCATTTTTCTTATTTGTATATTCAAACGTTTAAAACCTCAATCTCATAACATTATTTATTATAGTTGTAATTTTGCAGTGTAAATTATTTAATTTGATTGGTAACAGCCTTATAGTGTCTTATTATTAATATAACAGAATTGATTGATCAAATGTAAGAATTTGACATGAAAGATGATGCATTTAATAAGGTTAAAAAATTGCCTTTATAACTTCCTGGGGGAAATATCTCAAATATGTAGATTTAAGTATGTAAAAGCTGATATTACACTGAGAATTTTGCTTCAGAATAAATATGTTTACACCACCAAAAATCCCCCCACACATTGTACAGTGCATACAATTTACTATGTATTGTACCTGATAGGACGGACCCATGTTAATCAATTTCAAATCAAATTGTGAAATTTGTGCCAATGACCAGCACTATAGTGTAAATGTTTTTTATTTGAAAGCAAATTTTGTCTTTCCCCTTTATTTTCTTGCCAGAGTGCACCAGAATGCTTCGTTTACATGTTAAAACCACAAAAAAATTCTACTGGCCCCCAAGTATTTAATTCAGAAACATGTCATCTTTTTCAACACTTGTGAGTTTGCAGGTCTGAAATTCACTGTAAACCACGGCTTCACAGGGCTTGCTGCTTTATTAAGATATTAGCATAGACGATACATATGACACACCCCTACTTGACACATAAATACTAATTTCCTCATCTTGGTTTTGCCAGGTGCATAATCTGTACAGCTGTATCAAGGTCGCAGAGGACTTTGTGTCTCCTGAACACGTGAAGCACTGTTTTAGACTGACACAAGAGTTCCGGCACCTTTCCAACACTCACACCAACCACGAGGACAAGCTACAGGTATTTCTTTGTCCTTCGCAAAAACAAATTCTGCTAAGCCAAGCACTTTATGTTGGTTTAATGTTGCATTTCTGTTGTTCACAGGTGAAGAACATCATCTACCATGCTGTGAAGGATGCTGTGGGAACACTAAAAGCCCATGAGCCCAAGCTAGGCCGCTCTTAGTTGGCGTGAATTTGGGTTCGGATGAGGCCAGTGCACTCGCAAAACAAGTTGTTTATAATGGAACTTATCTCAGCGTTTTGGTAGGATGAAGATGCTGCTTCATCAGTGTTACAAAAGCATTGTTTAGTTTTACAATCCTTTTCTCTGTATTTAAAAAGTCTGTTTTTTGCTCAGCGTTTAAAGTTTGTTGGACTGTTCAGAGAGCTGGTGATTATAAGCTGACATGAATCTTTTAAAGGGTTTTCTATGACTTCTGTGAAAAGTGAGCACTGGGTTTCCTGCTTAGAGAACATTCATTTTGTGCTCTTCAATGAAGGAGAGCTTTTAGTTAAGATGGGGGTCAACAGTAATTCAGATGATTAAAAGATTCCCGCCACCTTTTCCAGGAGAGGTGGAGAAGAACATGGAAGGGATCTAGACCAAAGTTTTTTAGTTTTTAGTTTTAAGTTCTTTTTTTTTTTTTGTTGATGATGAAAACATGTCCTTTGCTTTTTGTAAGATGCCATTTAGGTAATAATTCACTGACAACAGGAGTTCGACTGGCTTTGAGGGACAGTCATTCAAGAATCAACAATTCCAGTTCTGCAGAATTACTGCTCATTAATATGTACCAATATATATATTGATCTTAGCAGTGTGTATGATTTTCTCTTTTTTTCCACAATAAAGATTTACAAGAAAGGATTTGGCCCTGTTGTTTGGAAATGACACAATGAATTTCTTAGCTATCTATTTGTTAAATGCTTACTATTTTATTTTATAAGACATTTTGTGGTTCATGGATGGCACTGCAATAAACTAAAGCTTTTGAAATATTGTCTGTTTACTTTGAAATTTTCTTGACGCAAAAGGGGAACTTTGGCTGTAATCGGAGTTTATCAAATAACTTTTGACTTGTGCTTCTGTAAAGCCAATCGGTCGCTGGAATGTGGTAAAAGCCACATTTATATTAGTCATAACTAAATGCGACTGGCAGGAAAAATCAGAAAATGTCCTTGGGAGACAAAATAATTTTTCTCTTAATATGTAGCATAATATTTATTTAAAGATTCACTTAGAGATAAATTCTATTTTTAATGATACATGGCTCTTTGCATTATTTTGCATCTTGTTTATTGGAAAATTATTTCCAGATAAAGATGGATCTTCACACTTAAGAACGTTTTCTATGAGCGATTTTACGAACCTTTGTGTTTGTTTCACAAAAATGCACTTAACATGATAGCTGTGCTTTAAAGGTGCAGTGTGTAGTATTTATGAGGATATATTGACAGAAATGCAATATAATATACATAACGTTGTTTTCAGTGGTGTATAAAGACCTTTCATAATGACCGGTTATGTTTTTATTACCTTAGAATGAGCCATTTCTATCTACATACACCGCGGGTCCCCTTACAGTGAAGTCGATATTTTGCGCCGTCATGTTTCTATAGTAGACCTAAACGGACAAACTTCTCTACAGAGCGCTAGCTACTCTCTGTTGTCTCAGACGACGACATCTTTGTCCTGTGTCGGCCGCCATAGCTTCTCTATGTGCTTCGAAAGGGAGGGGTGAGCGGTGGGTGATTGCAATTAACAACCTCACCATTAGATGCCGCTAAAATTTACAAAGTGTACCTTTACGTGCTACTTAAGAGTCGCTGTCCGTTTGTCAGGTGGTGAAAAAAGTCACATTATAGAATGGCTCGCAGTTGTAGCACACGCTTGTATTTCAAAATGTTTAACCTAATTATAATTTGCTACGAGGCCAAAAATCTATATAAGAACATGGGCTAGGTGGAAGCAAAAAAAAAATGGCTGAATCCAAAAACTAAAATTTAAAAAAGAGAAAACTAATGTTATTTTAGAGGTGGAGCTAAACAAACATAATTTTGCAAATAAACAAAAACAAGAAATCTGTGAGGATATTGCTATAAAACTAACTCCAAGCAGGGGCATTAAAATCAGGGAAGGAGGTCAGGAAGAAGTGGCAGGACTGCAAGCCTCAAGAGCACTGCAGAAGTCAATAATTAATAAAACAGGTGGTGGGACAAATGACTCCCCCCTTCTTACACTGGAAGAAGAAACGGCACTGTCAATACTTGGCCTCAGATGAGATTTGTGGTGGTATTGACCTCCATGGAGGATTAGGGATGCCTGAACCAGGACCACCAGGTTCACCTCCCATTGGCAAAAACCTACCATCTCCCAGTCCTCCCAACAGCCCACCCATGCTCGAGCCTCCATCTTCAATTGTCAGACCTCAACACCTCAGTGGTTTGAAAATGTCTGTGGTCGTAGTCAGGACTTAGTGCAGCTGGAGAATGAGAAACTAGATGTCTTAAAAGACATCAGGAAATGTTTTAAAGAGGCCAGTGAGAGGGACAACAGCTTTCAGCAGCAGCTTTCTGACCTTAAGAAGGCCAAGCTGGCTTTAGAAGAGAGGAGACACCAAGGCCCTCCATTTTGGTGCCAATTATCTTGCCAGATGATTCAGGTAATATTGTTTAATGTTGGTTAATCATGACTAATTATTTGTTTTAATAATCTCTTTAATAATATTATTTTCCATATGTAGTTAGTCCCATTGTGCAATGTCTTTTTGACAACAAACGCAAATAAATTTAGATTCAAAGGTTTGATGTCCTTGTGTTTGTTGAAACGCTCAAAGACTAATACTCTATGAAAAGAAGTATTCTTAAGTGTTTCAAATTTATATGGCTACCTGTAGTACTGAAAATAAGCATACAAGCCGTATGAATGTCCATTCAGCAGTGCACTTTTTCGTTCCTTAATTTATTCAGTGTTCAGTCATGTAGTTTTTATTTTATTTATTCATTATTATTTCTTTATTGAATTATTCAAAATGAATTTAAGCAAACAAAAAAACAAGCAATTTTTTTTTATTTTTTATAAAGAAATACATAAAAATAATATTAAAGTCCCACTGGACAGGACTAAAGTTTAGCAATGTCCTGCAGGTGACCTCATAGCTCTGTCTCCTTACAATGCACTTAGGGATTTGCAATTACTCCAGAGCACTCTATGAAGATTTTCACGTACTTGTTAAGTTACGATGGTTTCGGGAAACAGCCCATAAGTCTAAGATGATTTGTGCAGTCGTGTTCATGATCTACTTAGGCCTACGATGCTTTTGGGAAACGCAGCCCAGATCTTCATATTAAGGTTATTCATATTAAAGAAACAATATGTAATTTTTGCCACTAGAGGTCACTTATTCTTACTCTTCACCTCTACAGCCGATGGAAAGGAGTCTGATGGACTCGGGCAGAAATCATGTTCATGAATGAGCAAATGTATTACAGTTTTATTAACGTTGCGGTGGTATGAAGCAGGGCAGCCCAAGGCCGCCGGAGCGAATGCTAATGAGAGAGACCTGCGTGAAACACCGGTCCTGAGCTTTTATTCTGCTTATGCTGCAGTCAGACGCTTCCGCTCTTTTCATTGTGTATGTGGGGTAAAGCAGTGCTGTTTAACATGGTTAAAACAATCATACTAAATACATTTGAGTGTGTTGAAAGTTATATTATAACATTACTGTGCGTTCGTTTGCTCGGTGGCTGGTGTGAGAGACTTGTTGCATTTCTATCTAGATCGATAAAAACTGGATGAGTTGTTTTTGCTAAATTTTTAAATATATTGTATAATGGAGAAAGCTCTCTGTTTATGCTATGTTAACCACCTGATAAAATTGTCTCTGAGGCATGGTAAAAACATGGTAGGCTACTCGTGGTAAATCAAGAAAACAAGCAATTCAAACAATAAGACTAACTGTGTTGAGACTGATCAGTTTTCTGTCAATGAATGTATCCAAACATATGCTCACCTGTCTAATAAAATTCATGATTAATTTTCATTTAAATACTCTCCTTCCATAAATTTTGTGTCTGAAAGGAAAACTCCTACAAGCCGCAAAAATAACTCTGTCCATGCCTTTTCAGCGCTATCCTGACAGTAGTTTTTTAATGCCAAAAGCGGGTTTGTGCTGGCACAAGATGTTAGTAAATCTGGCCCATAATGTATAGGATCGTTGGTGTTTCAATGGTTTCTACGAAAGTAAAACTGGAAAAGTAAAACTGGTTAAAATTGCTTATTTCTCTGGATTTAAACATTGTTGGAAACATTGTTATTTGGGATAATGGAAGTACACAAGTCAACAAAATATATAACATTGTTCCAGTGATTTTTTGAAATTTTAATGTAAAAATCGTAAATTAAGGCTCATAGCAGGCATTGTTCAACAACTAAAAAAGGTCACGTTATTAAAGAAAATAACCACGCCGCCCCTTTTGTCAATCACTGTCACATCTCCAAACTGACCACCACCACTACACCACTAGGGGTCGGGACCCTCTTGACCCCTGCTGCCAATACCCACCACACCCTGGCAGCAGGGGGCACCCTAGATCATAACCAACATTTTATTTTTTACATCAATAGACTCACCTACACACTTTACATTGTACATGTGACATTCAACAAATACCAGAGTAACATGGTATTACCATGGTGTTTTGGACTTGAACCAGAATGCCAGCATCATGATGCCACATTATTTTTATGAGGGGTATTAAACAAAATATTGATTGCAGCTTATATTCATATATATTTCTGTATTATTGTGTTTATGTCTTGGATTTTGCAGGATATAATAATATGAACGAACCAACCAACATCTGCCTGTTTTTCCAGAAAGTAGTTTTGTGTATTATCAATGTACAATTCAACAACTGTACCATTTTGAGCTGATATTATATTACACATTTTTTTTTAACTTGGTTTTACTTTCAGTTCTAAAAACATTGAACATTATTAAACACAACATTTCACACAAATGCAGTTTTAAAAGTCAGAACGCCACATAAAAAATGGCCTTAGCTTTCAATATTTTGATCTGCAAATTATGACTTTTGAAATTGATCTATGACATCCTACATGGTTCGAATAGTCAACATACACCACCTATCATATGAAAGTAAATCGCACAGTATTTTTGGCTTCCGTTTGAATCATTGACTGCAGCTTGTGGCAATATTAGATTATGGTTGGTTTTACAGTACAAGCAATAACTATGTACTATAGTGACTTTCTTGAACTATGATACCACGTCAAATATTTGTCAGGGTAGCAATGAAACAGATGAATGAATGTTTGTTTTTTAATAAACAGAGCAGGTGTAAAGGTGTCACTGTCCCTTTAAGAGACACGGGTTGACTGAGCGCATATGCAGCGGCTCCCCGTCATCATCATAACGGCTGTACTGAGACACACGGACACAAGATCTGTTGAGATTCCTCCAGATATTCAGCATCACTCGTGCGGTCGGAATGGAGATGTTGAATAATCGACTAAAATAAGGAAAAGTCCTCGCAGAGATCAAGATGGTGTCGTGGATCATTTCGCGGATGGTGGTGTGAGTGTATATGCGGCGCGTGTTTGTGTTGTGTGTTGCTGCAGATACATGACGCTTTTAATGGGAAAATGAAAATGTTCTGCTTATTTTTTCAGGGAAATGCGATAATATTAACATTTATAGGGATAAAGATATTCAGCTACTCATATAAATTGCACAAGGGGTTAAATTAATAAAACAAAGCGATGACTTCATCCAGACGAGGACGGTTCACCGTTTGTGGTGCTTGTGGGATTTTCACCTGGAGCAGAATGCTCCATATGTATGATATTGTGTCTTAATGTACCAAACACTTCAATAGAGAATGTGAAATATAGAAATATTTGACATATGGGCAGGTTTCAGGCTTCCCAGCTATTATGTAGGCTATGTATTACACCCATCGCATCATCTCCTCAAAGCTGATGTCATCATACTGTCAAATGCCTATTTTTAAATCACAAACTGTGATCAAAGACTTCTAAGATGGGGTTTTCTGTGAGAAGGCCTACCTGCCCAGCTGATTTTTCCCGGCTGGTGATGTTGCGTAATTTGAAGGAGGCCAATCTGTTCCATATGACTCACATTTGTGATGTTTTGGTCTCAGGTGGGTTCCTTAGTGGGATTTACAGTCAGGTTTGATTCTCTCAGTGGATCATACTTAGATTACAAACTCCCTGATCGATGAAATCAAACACTTAGGCCATGCATGTGCAAATGGCAAAGGTTGAATTCATTGTTTGTTGGTCTGGATCTAGGCCATTAGAAACAAACATCAGGCATCATTATCGTGGTTTTGCTGAATCTCATGGAATGCTCTTTGCTGTGGCTGAGCAGATGCATTATGGGAGTCGGGCTAGTTGTAATGGGACAGAGGGCATGTGGTCTGCCACGCGCCAGACTGCCTCGCTGTCCTCATGCTTCATTATGCATTACACGTGGTGCACGGTCTGTACATGCACATTTACAGAGTATAATGCATCACATGCACAAGCATAAGAAAAGCATTTTTTTGAAGTCGGCAAAAAATGGAAGTTGTGATACTTTTCTTCTTTATTGTGACGTATATCTGTGTGAAACGGCTTCTTGAACAAGAACGAATGTAGGGCGTGACTTGATTTTGCCATTGGGGAAGTGATTGGATAGTTGGATGGTTGTGGTTTGCTACTGGTGGATATCATGTGAGTGACCGGTTGCCCTGCCCTACACCACTAAACATGTCATCAGAGTAGAGATGTCTCTGTAATTGTTTCCACCGAGCGGTGCGGTATGTACCGTAAACCCTGACCGGCTTGCTTTTCCACCGCCAACAGTATGCTTATGATATGCGTGGTGTAGCGATTGATGTCATTCTCACGCAAAAACAATGGACAACATACAGCAGATGTTGTTCTTGCTTCTCGGCATGTCGCTGTTGTCACAAGAAGAAGACGCGCTTTGTTTAAGCCAAGGCTGCAAGGAAAAACACAGCCGAAAAAGCATGCGCAAGTGATGATTCTCTGTCAACCAATCAACGTTCTGCAGTGAGTCTAGCTCCACCCTTTAGTACCGGACTACTGAGCTAGGGACCCCAATAGAAGGGTCACAAAAAAAGTGGTACGCTACGGCTCAGAATTAGGGTACCATTCACAACTTCTGACAATGGAAACGGCAAAAATGATACCGTACTGAACTGTACTGAATCGTACCACTCGGTGGAAACGAGACATAAGAGAGAGGGGAAGTTATTTTGATGAAATATTTGGAGGGCATGTTATTTTAAAAAAAAGGAAAAGAAAAAATGTGTGCACACAGATAAATCATTTATAAAAAACACTGCAATATTCCATAAAACATAGTGACTTTGAGCATTTGAAATTTTTGCGGACACTTCAATTCAACATATAACAAATAGTAATACAGTCAAAATGTAAAAAATATACACTTATAAATATAGTATACACATTAACACTTTACATGCACGTGAACAAGGTTTAGGGAGTGTGTTTATGGGAATTTTTGACCATTCTTCTAGAAGCGCATTTGTGAGGTCAGGCACTGATGTTGGACGAGAAGGCCTGGCTCGCAGTCTCCGCTCTAATTCATCCCAAAGGTGTTCTATCGGGTTGAGGTCAGGAATCTGTGCAGGCCAGTCAAGCTCCTCCACACCAAACTCGCTCATCCATGTCTTTATGGACCGTCGCTTTGTGCACTGGTGCACAGTCATGTTGGAACAGGAAGGGGTCATCCCCAAACTGTTCCCACAAAGTTGGGAGCATTAAATTGTCCAAAATGTCTCTGTATTCTGAAGCATTAAGACTAAGAGTTCCTATCACTGGAACAAAGGGGCCAAGCCCAACCCCTGAAAAACAACCCCACCAAACTTTACACTCAATGCAGTCAGGCAAGTACCGTTCTCCTGGCAACCGCCAAACCCAGACTTGTCCATCGGATTGCCAGACAGAGAAGTGTGATTGGTCACTCCAGAGAACACGTCTCCACTGCTCTAGAGTCCAGTGGCGGCGCGCTTTACCCCACTGCATCCCGTGCTTGCATGCACTTGGTGATGTAAGGCTGTGATGCAGCTGCTCGGCCATGGAAACCCATTCCATGAAGCTCTCTACGCACTGTTCTTGAGCTAATCTGAAGGCCACACAAAGTTTGGAGGTCTGTAGCTATTGACTCTGCAGAAAGTTGGCGACTTCTGTGCACTGTGGACCTCAGCATGCGCTGACCCCTCTCTGTGATTTTACGTTGCCTACCACTTTGTGGCTGAGTTGCCATTGTTCCCAATTGCTTTCACTTTGTTATAATACCACTAACAGTTGACCGTGGAATATTTAGTAGTGAGGAAATTTCAAGAATTTCACGACTTATTGCACAGGTGGCAACCAATCATGTTACCACACTTGAATTCTCTGAGCTCCTGAGAGCGACCAATTCTTTCACAGATGTTTGTAGAAGCGTCTGCATGCCTAGTGCTTGATTTTATTCACCTGTGGTCATGGAAGTGAAAACCGATCTTCTACTGGTCACACGTTGTCATGTAATGTGAATTCGCAGGTTAGAGTTCCCCAAACTTAAACTTTGGAATGCTACGAAATGCGAAACTTTTCAGTGAAATGTTTGCAGTCTGACACAAGCGCATGTGTATGAATGGAAGTCAATGGAATGTAAAGTGTAGTGTGACCGGCCCTTAAAGGGATAGTTCACCCAAAAATTAAAATTACCCCATTATTTACTCACCGAGGTGTATATGACATTCTTCTTTCAGACACATACAATCAGAGTTATATTAAAAATGTCCTGGCCAATCCAAGCATTATAATGGCAGTGAATGGCATACATGCACATATATACAGGGTTCCCACGCGTCCTGGAAAACCTGGAAAATGAAAGACCAATTTTCCAGTCCTGGAAAACACATGGAAAATGGGGAAAAAAGTAAAATGTCCTGGAAACGTTTGCGTTGTCCTGGAAAATAATTGTACCTCCTTGTGGATGAACACAAACGGGTTAAACATTTTACGCATGAATGTCTGTTTTCAAGCAAGTACGCAATTTGACATCTCAGTACGCTGGTAGGACTTGCCCCTCTAAACTACGGACATTGTGAGTTCTGTGGCAAATGTGCACGTGCGGTACTCCTGTCTGACAACCAGTGTTAATTTCGTTAACGAAAACTATGATGAAAAATGTTCGTTGACGACCTTTTTTTCCCTGACTAAGACAAGACGATGAGAGACGACACCCACGTCATTAAACGATAACTGTGACTAATAACACATGCAATATCGTTGACAAAATAAGACGAGACTGAAATGTGGATAATTTTTTTTTAAACTTGACCAAAACCACTTGTTTTGCTGAATAAATGAGACAACACATTACATTCTGTTTTTACCAGATTTAAATAATGAATCCTCTCTACACTGTTGAAGAAGTGCGGGTGATCAGAAAACACAAACAAGTAAGCTGGAGTTCAGTGATCTTCATTTGAGATTTTCTACTTAAATTAAAGTGTCATTCAGTCGGTCTGTGTTCTGTCACAAGCCGCTTGCGCTGTTTGTGCGATTAAATCTGCGATCAAAATGCAGGCTGATACAGCAGTGTTTTTAATTTTGATCATATTATTCAAGCAAGAATGCAATGTTTCCCGAATATCCACGATTTCAAACGTGACATTTAGGGCTGTCGCGGTTATGAAAATTACCTTGCGGTTATTATGGGTGGCTCAATAGCGCGGTCTGCGGTATTACCGCGTTTTTTTATTTTATTTTTTATTTTATTTTTTTTACAAACCTAATTTATCCTGATTTTACTGCATAAAAAGCTCTGTTGTTGAGTTATGTAGCATAAATTGTTGCTTTTTAACTGACAAAGAGACACGTTTTAAAACATTTTTGTTTATTGTTAAATGCAAAACAGCAACAAAAACATGCCTTTTCCCATTAAAAAAATAAAAGAAATCAAATAATTTTAACGAATAATTGATATAATTGTCCCTATATCGAGGATCTAAAAAACTGGCCTTTGCCAAAAGTTTTTGTAAGGCAGCTGGTTCATACTTCCCCTGTAGAACATTACACATTTTGTGCTTTATGTCCGATGTTAAGGTGGTATCCTCGCTTGATGGTTTAAGCATATCTTCTGTCAGGAGTTTCAGGACGGGTTTGACAGAAGACACTGTAACGTAGCTTTCGCCAGACAGCAGATCCGTAAACTCAGCCGCGGGTTGGGTACTCTTGTATCATTATTAATTTAATTTATTTAACTTCAAATGCACATGACGAATTGTAAAACAAGGCCACAAAAAAAAACAAAAAAACCCAAAACTGAATACTGCGGTTGCCGCGGTTTCTGCGGTTGCTTTCCTTCCTCTGCGGTTGGCTTGTCAATAGCGCGGTTTTACAATATCGCGGTTACCGCGACAGCCCTAGTGACATTGATTTTATACAACAGTTCAACAAGCTAAGGGTAACTTTTGTTAAGTGATGATGTAACGTTTAAAACAGTATTGTCAGTAGCCGATCATTGCTCTATTTTGCAACGAAAGCCACAGCAGAACTGCAGCACACAGCGGTGATTCGTGAACGAATCTGTGGCTTAGTATGAACGAATCGTGAGATTTAATGATCCGTTCATAAATACAGCCACTTGCTTCGTTACTGAATGAATGAATGACTCGTTGACTGACTCACTCACTCACTCACTCACTCACTCACTCACTCACTCACTCACTCACTCACTCATAAAGACAGTTACTTACCACCACCTACTGGCAATTTTATTTTAATACAACAACAAGTGAACAAGTGTGTGTGTGTGTGTGTGTGTGTGTGTTTTGCGGACTGTCGACGCCATGTGGAGGGCAAAAAACATTTAAAGATTGTGGCCAGTACAGTACAAAATGTCTATATTTTGTAATCAAAAATATAGGTTTTATTGTTTTTTTTTTATAACCATTTTCTAGCCGGTGAATGGGGAAATTACTGCGTGCAAAGTAATGGAGTTGCAAAAGTCTGCAAAAAAAAAAAAATCTGCACAACATAAGTGGTACTGAAAATTTTTTCGACGAAGTTGGCAGGTCTGGTGACGCTACCAACCAATCAAATTGCACATTTCCTTTGAACAGTTCTGCCTCCCAGTGTTTTCATCAGTCTTTGTTGCTAGATTTATCGGTTTTTCATACCCAAGTAAGGATTTATTTATCCAAAGAAGGGCCAAAGCTAGCGACTTTCTGTTAAAGAGTGTTGCTATATATATATATATAATAATTTTTTTTTTTTCTCCCTCTCTCTGAGTGACAGAGGAGCAGTGGAGAGCTGTGGGCGTGTCACTCATACCTTTGCATGAAATATATTTTTGGTTTTAGTGGAGCCGTAGCGAGCACGACGACAGCTTCGAGATGGCGACGGGTAACAGGTAGTCTTACCGGGCCACGTTCCACTCAGTATTTCATACTTATTCTATTGTCCGACAGCAGAAACAAAAAACATGTAAGTAAGCAAGTAGAGGAAAGCAGGTGGCATTGTGGAAGACAACAATCTTTGCACAACTATAATACAGATATAACGGTATAGGTACAATATCACATCTGTCTCGATGTGATAATATCGGTATATCGCCACGGTCTTAGTTGTGATAACTTGACTCGCACTGTAGCAGCTGGAAAAAGTCTTGAAAATGTCCTGGAAAAGTCCTGGAAAATCATTTCAAGAAAAGAGTGGGAACCCTGATATACACCTAGGATGTCTTGAGGGTGAGTATATTATGCAATCATCTTTGGGTGAACTATCCCTTTAAGAATTGTCCATTTTAATTTCATGGTGACTTTAAGCCACAGATCACAGTGATCAGGATGCACTCTTGCCAGCTGCAGTGGGTAGGTGTGGTCTGTCCTGTATCCTGACATCTCTACTGGATCTGCTAGTGCAGAACGTTCAGATTGTCGCCTCAGCACAAAATGGCATGTTTGTGTGTGTAGGAGTGCAAGTGCACAAGGGCACGTGTCTGAGTGTATGCTGCACAGGGCATCTGTGTGGAATCTGGTCCCTTTGTGTGTAGATCCGTCTCCATGCGCTCATAAATGATTCACTTTTAATGGCTCTCAGATACAGAGTGTTTGCTTTCAATAGCGTCATGAAACATGCTAGTGTGTATACAGTAGGGTTAGTATTGACTGGGATAAGATTTGTGCTTGCTTTTCACTGAAGTACAGAGCATCTGAATATTTTGATCAGTCACCACCAGTATTGGTTGTGTGATTCATTTATTTCTGTTCTGGTTTGATTTGAATGAACTGGAGATATCCATCCTCTAATACTTAAAATAGGCTGGCAGCCTCTTAAGTGTCGTAATTGTGTCCTGTAACTCGAGGTAATGGTGCAAGTGAAATGTTAGCTGCTGAAGTGAGTTGGTGTAATGGTAAGATGAGCTTGTCTGTGTCTGCTGGGAGTGTGTTTAATAAGGGTCTTTTCTCTCTGCAGCCTGGCCTTCGGGACCCTCTACCCAGCCTATTCCTCTTATAAGGCTGTGAAGACGAAAAACGTCAAGGAGTATGTGAGTATTTCAGTGTGGCTTCAGTTAGGTCAATTTGTCCAGTTATTCATCCTCATCTGATATCTCCCTGATTTTTTTTTTTTACTCTTTTGTAATGTTATAGTAATATTAAATTATATTGCCATTAATGGGACGAGATTTTATTTTAGGTGGGTCGCTTTGGCAGAAAATGTTGAAGCTCCTCTTTATGAAGCTAGTATATTGTATATTATAATAATTGATATACTATGCTATATTTGAGATCCTATATTTTATTCATATATATTGTATAAATATATGCTATGTAGGGGTGGCACGGTTCACAAAACCCATGGTTCGGTTCGTATCACGGTTTTCGGGTCACGGTTTTCGGTTCTGTACGGTTCTTGTTGTTGTTTTTTTTAATCAATAACAATCCAGAAATTTACTTCAGCATATGGTATATATGGCTTAATCATCCACAATTTAGGATACAGTATTAAAAAATTGTTACATCAAGTTGTTTCCTAACTGGCTGTCTACCGAGTCCGGCACATTGGCGTAACATTTTTCATGTTAATCATATCAATTTTGTTTAGAACAATGCACTGTGGGTTTAATTCAGCTGACCTGATTAACAAATTTCACCATGAAGTGTTCCGTGTGTTTCACAATGGCATATGACATCCAGCGCTGTGAAAAAATAAAATAAAATACACAAAAACACAACACTGCTAGAAGTTTTTGCCTAAACTTCAAAGGCATGTTTAAATTATTAAAACTAGAAGCATATCTTTACTTTTAAATGTTACATTGATCATGTGAACTACTTATAGCCTATACAACATGTTATATATGCATGTGTGTATGAGACAGAGGGGAACACGGTCGCATTTGCAGCAGATATATGCTGCCCATCATAAATCAAAGCATGAGACAGACAGGGGTCGGAGGAGAACACCGGAAAATGTGACAGAATGGACAATATTTGTCTGTATTTGCAATACACAAGCCGTGGTTCAGCTGCGTGAGACAAACACTGCCAGTGTGTGTATGCGCAACGGGCGCGCGCGGCTCCCGCTCTCCGCACTGCATCTGCCCTGCCTGCTATACGACGCTAGCGCATCCTCCAACAACTCCGGGCAGTCTTCCTTATCTCTCCCACTTGCATTTCTTCACGTGACGTGACCTGCAGCACTCCACTTTTACTTTACTGTATGTCCACACACACCCACCTCTTATTTCGCGCGAAAAGGACACCCACTGTCTGAGGTAACATACGGGCACGAGGATACATTGCGCATGCGTCAAACCGTGCGACGCACACACTCCGAATCGAGACAAGCGAACCAAAGTGTTAGTTTTTTTTCCATGTACCGTGCCACCCCTAATGCTATGCTATATATAGGCCTACAATATTTTATACATGTATATTTTACTATACTATATTTTATACATATATACTATATATATTTTATAGACTAGGCTATATATGGGCCTACTATATTTTACTATACTATATTTTATACATATTTTATAAATAGATACTCTATATATTTATATACTATGCTATAGGGATGAAACGGTATGGAAATTTAACATCACGATTATAGTGACCCAAATTATCACGGTTATCAATATTATCACGGTTTTGTTCAAGTTTTATATTTGAAAATCAACAAACAAACTAAAGCAGCTCTATGCACTTTTTTAAGCAAGATTATGTGGGATTTTCTTCCTTATAATGGCCGTCGTCAATATAGCAACGCATAAATAATAATAATTTCTCGTAAATATAATCTCTAATATTATCTCTGTAAATATATTCTCAAGCAATATTCTCATCAGTGTTCAGCAATGATGCATTTTAATCTAGCATGTTTTGTGTAAGAGCCCAAACAGTATCCTATATAATGCATATCCATATTTCCATATGATTTGACAGTTTATTTTATTAAATATCAAAATGTCTGCATCATACCTGACACCTAGATGATCACTTTACAGCCAGTTTTATGACTTTCATTGTCTTCAAATGCTATTAAAGTTTCAAACGTGTATAACGTTACCAATGTTGTGTGTAACTTTAGAGACGGTCCCTAAATTCACCAACTTTATGCCAGTCACATCAGATGCGCTGTGGTTCTGCTGTGTTTGTTTGAAACTATTTTCGCTGCTGAAATAGAACAAAAACAGTCATCCACTGTATGATGAGTGAATCTCTTGCGTACATCACACACACATCTGCTTTTAGTGTAGATTTCAGCGTGTGAGCGGCGCGCGCTGTGAACAAAATTCCGGATAATCTGAACGCCTCTGATTATGAGACATGCATTCATAAACTCAATATAAACACGTGTGAGTGGTTATAATGCGCAACGCGATTATAACAGATGGCTTTTGAGAAGACTATAATAAGTTCAACAGCAGAGTGGCTAGTGTGCAGCCGAAATAACGTTAACTTACACCCGCAAACGGCGGTTGTTAATGTCAAGCCCTGATTATTATCCCTTAAATGTCACCCTAGTCTTGTCTGAACTTGTTCGTTCGCTTCACGTTATTATTTCCCAGACGTAGTTTTGGTATTGAGGTCAAAGTCCACTTGCCTTGCGTTCGTAGTTTTGAAGTGTTTCCCTCTATTACAGCGACTTTATTCTGGCATGTTCTGCAGACAGGTGACCATCTTCGATTAAGTTTCCCTCAGGACTTTTGTAAAAGCCAAAATATGACAACGCCTCAGATTGGGTCCTTTTAGAGGCTGAGCAATCTCCAGAGTGCTGTCACTGCCTTCTGACATTTCTCCTCATTCAGAAAACAGCGGTGCGCGCAACAGACTGACGCTGACTGGACAAGATTTACCGCGAGTTTTAAAATCGTGATAATCACATGCGGTTTTAATGATAATTAAATTTTATACGATATTACTAACCGTCAGTAAATTTTACCGTGGTTTATCGTGAAACCGGTAATCGTTTCATCCCTACTATGCTATATATACTACTTACTATATTTTTACTATTTTATACATATTTTATAAATAGATACTCTATATATTTATATACTATGCTATATATACTACTTACTATATTTTTACTACTTTATACATATGTTTTATAAATGTATACATATACCTTATACATATTTTATTAATATATACTATATATATTTTATATACTATGCTATATATATTTTTCTTTACTATATTTTATAAATATATACTATATATATTTTATATACTATGCTATATATATTTTTTTCTATACTATATTTTATAAATATATACTATATATCGTTTATATACTATGCTATATATATTTTACTATACTATATTTTATAAATATATACTATAGATTAGATTAGATTAGATTCAACTTTATTGTCATTACACAAGTACAAGTACAAGGCAACGAAATGCAGTTTAGGTCTAACCAGAAGTGCAATAGCAGCAAGTGCAGGATATACAACGTTTGCATAAGTGCAGGACATGGATATGTACTGAGTATATATAAATATATCTATAAAGAGAGAGATGGTTATTACTATAAACAGAATTTACAGGTGAATATGTACAGTGAATAATATACAGATGGTTAATACTATAAACAGAATTTACAGGTGGATATGTACTATGAATATAATATAATATACAGATGGCTATTACTATAAACAGAATTTTACAGATAGAGGTATACAATGATATGTTAGGCTAAAATTAGGAATATGGCAGTGGATTAAGGTAGTGCAATAAATTATGGACAGAAGCTATCCGAAAAAAAGTGTAAAAGTGCAGTGGAAGTGATTGCATATTACAGTTAGAAGTACGGTGCAAAATACAAATGTAAACAGTAGGTACTGTAAATAACAGTCGGCAGTGCAAATGAGCATAATCCAGTTAAGATATGGCAGTGCAAAATGAATAAGTAAACAGTTGTTACTGTAATAAAGAGTCGGTAGTGCAAATAACAAAGTGAAGGTGGATGTGAGGTAGGAGAGTTATCAGTATATGAGGGGAGTGGATCAGCGGGGGTTTGAGTTCAATAAAGAGACAGCTCTGGGGAAAAAACTGTTCTTAAGTCTGCTGGTCCTGGTCCGGTGGATCCTGAAACGCCTGCCGGAGGGCAGGAGAGAAAACAGTCTGTGGGCTGGGTGAGAGGAGTCCTTGAGGATGCTGCGAGCTCGATGCAGGCAGCGTTTCCTCTGGATGTGCTCGATGGCAGGCAGTGGAGTCCCTGTGATGCGCTGGGCAGTTTTCACCACCCGCTGCAGTGCCTTGCGCTCCGCAACAGAGCAGCTCCCATACCATACTGCGACACAGTTGGTCAGGATGCTTTCTATTGCGCAGCGATAGAAGTTCACCAGGATAGCCGAGGAGAGCTGATTCTTCCTCAGTGTCCTCAGGAAGAAGAGGCGCTGGTGAGCCTTCTTGACCAGGCTGGAGGTGTTGGTCGTCCACGACATGTCCGCTGAGATGTGGATCCCCAGGAACTTGAAACTGGAGACACGTTCAACAGCCATTCCATTGATGTGGATGGTGTCGTGTGTGCCTCTTGACTCCTTCCTGAAGTCCACGATGAGCTCCTTCGTTTTGGTGGTGTTGAGGAGCAGGTTATTTTCGGTGCACCATGTGGCCAGGTGCTGGATCTCCTCCCTGTAGGCAGTCTCATCGTTGTTGCTGATGAGCCCAATCACCGTTGTGTCGTCCGCAAACTTGACGATAGAATTAGATACTATATACTATGCTATATATGGGCCTACTATATTTAGCTATACTTTATTTTATAAATATATACTATGTATATTTTTTATACTGTGTGCTATATGTAATTACTATATTTAACTATACTATATTTTATACAGATATATTTGACAAATATATACTATGTATATTTTATATACTAAGGCTATATTTTATATCTACTTTTTTCAATACAAATACAAAATTCTAATACGAAATTCCAGAATGTGTGTTACTGATTAGGTTTTTAATTTTAGTGTAAACTGTCTAAATGGCTAGTTTGGTTGGTTGTTAGTTATTTATACTATATGGTAATGAGGTTGAATGGTTGAGCCTGATGAATCCACACTGACTAAACAATACAATTTCTGAAAAGATGTTGAGAATTGAAAATTGATTTTTCTTTCTGCTATTCAGAATGGAAAGGATTATATTTACATTTATTGAACTAAATGCATTACTAAAAAATTAAAAAAAGGCACATTGTGCCTTTATTGCTTCAAGTACCCTATTCATGTAAAATACCAAAATAAGATGGCTTTTAAAAGAGAACATGAGTTTTTTTTATTCCCTAAGGTTTGAGGAATACATTTTATTTTACTTTATTAAATATATACATGCATCTTATTTTTGGAAATCTTATTCTGGAGTCTCAGGTTACTGGTTGCTATGGAAATCATTAGGGCAGCAGTTTGCTCCCAAAGACACCAATTTTAGTGTAATTTTTTTACACATTCATTAAGAGATATTTAGTCCACAGTTCTAACATTTCATAACCTTTTATTCTTCTGTTTTCTTGCAGACCTGGATTTATAAATGCACACACTTTTTTAGACAACCATTGTGATGTCATTTGATAATTGCTTAATTGGCTGTTAATTTTATTGGCTGTACAGATGGAGATATAACTGGCAAATCCAATGGCAATGGCGACTTTTTTTTTCTTCATAAGCAAGCAGTCATGCATAACGCAAGGCTGTATTCAGCAAGAGCATGTGACCTGATGCATGCTGATGTCATTGCTTGATTAAAACATCTGTGTATGTTTTTCCTTCCTCAGGTAAAATGGATGATGTACTGGATAGTGTTTGCAATATTTACGACAGCAGAGACGATCACAGATATGCTTCTCTCTTGGTCAGTCAACTGAATTTTTTTTTTAATAAGCTACACAATTTGTTTTGTAGTGATATTATATTATAGTCCTCTTCTATCATTGTTATTAATGATTATTAATTTATCTTAACTTTTGTTGTATTAACTGTTAATATGTTGACCTCTCATTTTGCTAGGTTTCCATTTTATTTTGAGCTTAAGATTGCCTTTGTTGTCTGGCTGTTGTCCCCGTACACCAAGGGCTCCAGCGTGCTGTATCGCAAGTTTGTGCACCCCACCCTCTCCAATAAAGAAAAGGTACAAAAGAACCTCATGAATATAATCAAACTGTTGCTCGAGGTGGTGGTTTTCAGACAGTTTCCTGAGCACTACACCAATCAGAGAGTTAAGGCAGGGTAATGGATTTGTGTTGCATGACTTATGTTTGTGTTACAGGAAATTGATGAGTACATAACCCAGGCTAAAGACCGCAGTTATGAGACCATGATGCGGTTTGGGAAGAGAGGACTCAACATTGCAGCTACTGCAGCCGTCACAGCCGCCACAAAGGTGAAATCACTGAAAGAAAAAAATCTTTTGATCAGTATTATATAATAATGTTTCTTTCTGAAATAAGAATAGAATATACTTTTTTGTGGTGGAGCCAATGTAAATATAGGCAAGGCAAGTAAATCTGAAATGCCGGTCCAGCATATAAAAATTCGTATTGTTGTGACGTGTAGGTGCTATTCTGAGGTGCAGATGTTTGTTGCATATTGAAGTTAAGAAAGAAATGTATCAGTGTATATTTTGTGTGGTGTAGTGGGGTCACTGTTCAGTACACATTTGTGTTATCCAAACTTTTTGAGCCAAATGGATTTGAATGCAGCTTCCAGAAAACAAAACAATATATATTTTACAATTGATAATTAAGCTTTTGAATCGCACAGTCACACCGGTGTGATTAGAACGTTGTGCGTCACGTCATCAACTGCTAAATTCAAATCTGCGTTCGCGCTTTGGCTGGCATTGAGCCAGAGACGGAAGCGCTCAGTGCTCGTCATATATCACAACTGTTCAGTGTTTTAAAACTTATGTTTATGTTATTTTATTTTATATGTCTGACATTTAAATACAGATAAGTACTAGTAAAAATCATTCATAGTCTGTAAAGTGTACACTGACTGATGTCTATTGAAGTGGCAATAATCCTTTTAAATAGCCTATAATTTGACTAGGTGTTTTATTGATTTCATATTCTGCACATTGCGTTGTTAGCTATAACGTTTACTTTAATCTTAGAATATTATTGGTACAAAATGAATAGTGCCCGAAAGTTGACACATTTCTTAGTTTTGACGCTAAATGTTACTGCCCGGTAGGTGATTCGCGTGCAGGTGGTTGGGGGAGTCAGTCCAAAATTTTATAAAAAAAATATATTTTTAGTCTTCTGTTAAAATGACTCTTACTGTCATTCGACTGAACTCAGCATACACTAGGCAATGGAGGACGTTAGGTTTGCAGGGCTTCAAAGAACAGCCTCTGATTCACAAACTTGGTGCAGTTTGTTTTGATTTGACAGTGCTTATATGCTTAAATTAGTTTGTTTCTATAAGCTACAAAATACAAGGAAGACTGAATCGATGAAAGACCTAATATTCTGGACTAGCGACAATAAATACATTAATTAGGGATGGGACGATTACCGGTTTCATGATAAACCACTATAAAATGCCCTGACGGTTAGTAATATCATTTAAAATGTATTTATCATTAAAACCCCATTTGATTATCACGATTTTGAAAACTCGCGGTAAATCCTGTCCTGGCGCAGCACGCAAGGTTGTTTTTTTAAAATTGCAGAAGGCAGTGACAGCGCTCGGGGGATTGTTCAGCCTTCTAAAAGGACTAAAATCTGAGGTGTGGTCATATTTTGGCTTTTACAAAAGTCCTGAGGGAAACTTGATCGAGGATGCAAGGAAGCAAGTGGCTTTGAGCCAAAGACAAGACAAGGGTGACATTTAAGGGATAATAATGTACATTCATTGTAAACTAATTACACAGATTTTCTTTACCACATAAATAATTACGGGGACATATTGAGATGAATGTTTTAAAAATGACCTGCTAATAAATCCATTTCGTACAGCGTACAAAACAATCGTCCAGACAAGATGATCACAAGAAGTTATACTAATAATTGTAGTAGTATTAAAGGGGTCATGAACTGCAGAGTTTTTTTTAAATAGTTTTATGATGTTTCCTGGGGTGCACATATAATGTTAGAATGCTTTTTACATCAAAAATTGTCATAATTTATAAATAAAAGGCATTTTTTTCCTACCCTGATTTTAGCCTTCTGCTCTGAATGCTCCATTTTAAGGGGCGTGTCCGCTGGGAGACTTCAGTGTAAACACCCACTGCTGTGATTGGCTGACGTCTTTGCATTTGAAATAGTATTACTCTCTCTTTTAGCTCGTTTTTACAATTACAGCTCTCATGGTTAACTAATTCTGAAAAGTTTTGCATTATATTTTGATCTATGGCATTATATTAAGATTGTGGCATGAAAGGTTGCAGTGATGATCATTGTAGCCGTTCACACACATGCTGAGCGCATGAAAGCAGTACAGAACATCTGTACATGAACTGCTTTCATCTTCACTAACAGTGCAAACGTGATATAGTTAAGGGATTTGTTGAATAAAGCCGAAGTCACTGAAACTCGTCACTGATAAACTCTCGTGTTTGATTGACAGGTTCAGCGCGTGCTGCTCAAACGATTGCAAAGGGAGCTTTCTTTGATCGCTTTTTAATCAGCTTTAAATAACAGATTTTTTTTCTTCCTACTTAGAGAAACAACGCAAGTTGATGGTTTAGTCACTGGTCTGATTTACTGACACACAGACAAAGAACATCTGACAACATGAATCATCACATTTCAGATCAGGCATTAGAATGAACACAGTTACGTACATGTTGCATTACTGTTGAACCCAGTCACTGGGTTCCTCAACGGCATGTTTATTGCTTTGTAGCTCCATGGTTTAACACTAGGCCTATGTTACAGGCTAAACAGGCAGTGATGAAGTAGGCATTGATATTCTTCTGCTGAGGCGGTGCTTGCCTCCCTTTGACGTAATAGATACCCACTTTGAAAAACCTGTCGTTTGCTGGGCCTGGTGTCTATAAAAGCTTTTCTTTGACTAACAAGGAAGTTTTCAGCTCTGAAACTTACAGGATATTCTTATATTACCATGAACTTTTATATGTCAAAAGCTCAAGGGTAAGTTGATTTCTCAATTCATCACCCCTTTAATAGTAAAGTCCTCCGATTTCATTTTCAATACAATCAAAAGCATTTGAATGAAACAAGAGAGCGGTCCGTTATGTGTGGGATGTGCGCCGTTATAATGTTGCTATTGATGACGGTCATTATAAAAAAGGAAATTACATAGAATAGAATCTTGTTTTTAAAAAAGTGTATAGAGCTGCTTGTTTTATTTGTTGTTTGCTGATTTTCAAATATAAAACTAGTTGAAATGTTTTCAGTGTGTTCTTTTTGAACATTTTCATCTCATTTTAACAAAACCGTGATAATATTGATAATCGTGATAATTTGGGTCACTATAATAATCGTGATATGAAATGTTCATACCGTCCGATCCCTAGCATTAATGGATGTTCTCGCTTCCATAATTCAAAAGAATAATCAGATATGATGACTTTGCAGTGCAATTATTATTCTAATAATAATGTTTTTGATTTGGTGGTTGGTTAGTTTTTTTTTCTACATGAAACAATCAGTTCTGTTGTCACCTCCACCCCCCTTCCCCTCAGAAATGTCCCTGGTCATATGGACAGTAATATTGTTACGCATCTTGAATAAGATTGCAATTGTAATGTTTGTCTTTTGTGTCATTGAACTGCAGGGTCAGGGTGTGTTATCAGAGAAGCTGCGCAGTTTCAGCATGCAGGATCTGACTCTGATTCAGAACGAAGATGAGCTGCTGCTGGACAGCACAGACGACACACACACCGCAGCCACGCTACCTCGTGCTAAAACAGTCACACGCACAGGTAACACACACAGCTTTTGTCCTACCCTTTAAACGACGATTGATAAAAGGCATTTTTTTAATAAACACTTTTTGTTATACTGGTTGAAACTCTCTTCTCACATTCTGATGGCTATATCAGTAATACAAGTAAGTTTTATAATATAACCAGGGCTTGACATACTGTGGCGTGTAACACAGTCACTCCCACTAGCCACTTTGGCGGGTCTTCTCAAAGGCATCACATACAAATCTGTTCAGTTTATAAATGCAATGTCATAATCAGAGACGATCAGATTAGTCATCGCTGAAACGCTGAGTTTTGTTCAGAGTGTGCTCTTACTCACTGAAATCTGCACTCTCATCAAAGCAGAGATGTGTGTGCGATGTACATAGGAGATTCATCGTACAGTGATTGACTGTTTTTGTTCTATTTCAGCAGCGAAAATAGTTTCAAACGTTTACAGAACCATAGTGCACCTGATGTGACCTGATAAAGCTGGCTTGACGTTGGACGTTTGATATTCGTGAATTTAGGGACCGTCTCTAAAGTTACATACAACATTGATATACCCGTTTCTAACTTCAATAGCGTTTGAAGAGAATTGTTTACAGTCATAAAATCAACTGTAAAGTGTTCATCTAGGTGTCTGGTATGATGCACAGATTGCACACCTTTTAGATTTTTTAGATTTAATAAAATATGGTTATTTATTTCACTAGGCTACTGTATGGGCTCATACACAAAATATGCTAGATTTAAATATGTCATAGCTGATTAAAATAAAATATTTTTTTTTTTCAGACAAACAGCTGTTGATGACCTGTCATGTTATACATTTCATGTAGACTTGATTTGGATGTCTACAGTGGTAATTTACATACACTGTGTGCAGAATTATTAGGCACGTTGATTTTCTGATCATATTTTTTTTCCAGGCACATTTGACCAATTCCAAACCACAGTAATCCTAATAACTACTATTGATTTAGTATTTAATAATGTATAAGTGATATATAATTGTTCATGAAGGCTGGAAATGAAAATCACCTTATATTCAGGTGTGCAGAATTATTAGGCATGTTTTCTTTTACAGATAAATTGAGCCAAAAAAGAGATTTAACTCAGACTGAAAAGTCAAAAATTATTAAATGCCCATGAGAAGGATGCAATACTAATGCAATACTAGACATTGCAGTTAAGGCGTGACCATTGGACATTGAAATGCTCGTTGGGTCAGCAGGGTCAGACAAAAACATGTGCACCCTGCTCGCGTAGACATCACACATCATCAGAGTGTTTCATGAGACTGTAGTACAGTTGTAGACAGACAGTCACCGGGCGTCATAAACAAACAGCAGCCAACTTTTACAGTTCCTGCTGAACCAAAACAACAGCTTATGCTGCGTTCACGCCATGTCGTGACCGTAATTATGAGGTTGCCACTGTGACGTTCTACCCGGAGCTGTTCAAGTCGTGTTATGTCAACACTATCAACGCTGAAATGAATCTGCAGCAGTCAGGTGGTAGAAGTAAGAGCTCTGTAAGTTGTTTTATGTTCATTATTATTGTAATGTCATGTGCTCTGAGACATGAGGTAATTTAATGCTTTGCAGACTCTGAAAGACTCTAAATGAAGACCTGTCAACCTGAGCGATCGATCCAACCCAAACGCGATCCTGATGTGAAACAGTGTCCGATTGGTCTCTATACATCGTCCCACTATACCTACCCCAACATCCGAGATCCAGATCTGAGAAGTTTGCTTTGGCAAACTCCAAATTAACTTTGTTTTGGCCTGATGCTGTTTGAAATCATGTCACACCAGTTTGTTCAATTTCGCTTGAAGTATATCGAGGACTTAACTTTTTAAAACTAAAACATAATAGGCGAAATTCACACAGTGTTTGGTTTCAAAACTGAAACAGGTGTGACACTCTAAATTTAATCCTGTGCATACAGGACCAGACAGGTGCGGATGTAACCATAGTGATGGATAACTCTAGTAAATATCCCTTTGTTTCAAAACTATTTTAATGTTACTCCTATTTGTAATGTCCTGTTCAAACACACACCGGTCAGTGAGGTGTGTATGTGTGTTTGCTGACTCCCTGAAAGCCGCTCTGCAGGCAGCCATTGTCTCAGCCTGTTTATAATGCTGATGCTGATGTGACCAGCATGTGATTCAGCTGCCTACTGGAAGAGAAAGAGGAGGGGTCATTCTGCTGGAGTTGGTTCATTCGCAACTGAACGCTGTTTTCCACTTGTTGGATGAGTTTCAGCACTCATTCAGGCGGATCAAGACCATGAAGTTTAGTCTCTTCATACACTGTGCCGTCATTAAACTGGCAAGTTGCTGAAGGTCATGACCCCATGTGAGGCTTTACAGCAAACACGAACAAAGCCTGTGGTAGAATCATCCAGAGTCACACAGAGGCGATGATTTCAATAATGAGATGTGTAGTGATTCTATTAGCGCACACAGCTTCTTCTTTGAATTACAGAGCATCAGACATGCATTGTGAATGGACAAGTAAAAGGCTCATCTAAAGAAGCCTTTGTGTTTCAGGCTTTGAATGAGGTCTGGCAAGCTTTAAATGCCAGAGAGAGTCCGTTCGCACCAAAATGCCTGAGAGCCAATGTTCACACCACAAGATTTTATGCTCCGATTTGATTTGGTTGAATTCATGTGACCTCTTAAATATGGCTCATTTTAGGTACTGGTCTGTATCAGTTACTGAACAGGCAACAGTTCTAATTTAATAATTTTCTATCCATACAGAGGGGGCATACTTTAAATGTATTGAAATTAATAAGGCATCTTTGAGTAAACTTTGAGTATCATATGAGTATCTCATTGCCGGGTTGAGTGTCCTGGTTTTCGGTAATCAAAATATGGTCACCCTATTATAACAATATAACAAAACTCTTGCTGAATAACATTATTAATTTCTTGCAAAAAAAAGAAGAAAACAAATCTGACCCCAAACTTTTGAACGGTAATGTATATTGTGACAACATATTTATTTTTCTTCTATTTCAAAAGATTTTTCTATTTCTATTTTCTTTGTTAGTTTATTTTAAACTTTTTATTAATCAAAGTATATTTATTAATCAAAAAATATTAAGCAGCTGTTTCCAACATTGATAATAAATCAGCATATTAGAATGATTTCTGAAGGATCATGTGACACATAAGACTGGAGTAATGGCTGATAAATTGAGCTTTGCATCACAGAAATAAAATATATTTTAAAGTATATTAAAATAAATTAAATTGTAATAATATTCACAATATTCATGTTTTTTTCCCTGTATTTTTGATTAAATAAACGTAGCCTTGATGAGCATAAGATAAGTTTGGAAACATTTTTTAAATGTTTTGACCGGTACTGTATATGAATTACATGAACATCATATTCAGGGGTTCGTGGCATCCTAAAGTTTGAAAACTCCTGGCCTGAGAGACCTACTCAATACTCTGGTTTCAAATATTTGTCTCGGACTAATAAAAAGCAACTGACAACATGTTACATTCATGGCAGCTGCTCATCTAGAAGAATAATCTAGTACAGCACATGCTGCAGAGTAGGGATTCTGTCTAAACTGTATCCTTCATTATTGTTTTCCTCAGTTCGTGCCACACCCATGCCGGCTGACGCTGAAATACAGCACAGCTCTCGCTCGGATGACCAGTCAGATAGCAGGACAGAGCATTCAGATGAAGATGCAGCTGATAAAGCCCCCAAACGCGCTGTAAGCGTCAGAGCAGCCAAGAAACCAGCCGCTGCCAAGACAGAGGTACACAATTCAATTGCTCTTTCTGTCTACAACCCTCTTTTTTTCTTGTTTCTTTTACTCATAGTAACTGTATGTGTTTGCCACTCTTAATGCAAGGAAATCACGCAATCTATGTGTTCTCTGAAATACAGTGCATTCAGAAAAGCATTCAGACCAGTTTCACATTTTATCTTGTAACCTTGTGCTAAAAGGCTCCAATTTATTAGTCTTTTTTCCACATTAAAGGGATAATTCACCCTGATATTAAAATTGTCACCTTTTACTCACCCTAGTGTTGTTGCAATGCCCTATGTCCTCCTTTCTTTTTTTGGACCATAAAAGAAGACATTTTGAAAATGTCTTCGTACGTGGATTACTCAGTTATCTGGATTTCATAGTTGATGATTTGACATGATCCAGGATTGTTTGGTTCTTCGACGCTCATCCTGGAGTTGCTGTCATAGCAACAGGCCCGTAAGCTCAAACCTAACCAGGAGCAACTTATTTCTTGTAAACAGGATTAGATTGCATCTTTTTAAGTGGATGAAAAGTAAAATCTGTGCCAGCTACTGCTACGTTCTTACAAGGGTACCCTAATGAACCAGGGACCATAATAATGATTTAAAATAAATTTGCTAATAATATTATAATTTTGTGTCTATCATAGACACATCCAGTTTCACTCATTGAGAGATTTATTAGTGAGGGAATAATTACCTAATAATTGTATTGGAGTCTTACACACATGATGTACAGTTAAAGACGTGCATTAATTTGCAGCAATTATGGGAGTGGCTTGATGCAGATAACTGCAAAAATGCTGTCTGTTGTGCCATTAGAAAAATTTTCTTGACCCTTAAGAAACTTTAATTAATGCTGTCACGTAACAAATCTGTTTCACAGGTAAAATTAAATGAATTGCTAATTACAACAGGGAAATAAAAATGTAAAGCCTGTAATGGAAATCATGAAATCATGGAAATAATTGGGAATCATGTAACAAACAGTACATTTTATTTATCTATTATAACTTTTATGTTTTGGTCGCTTGGCTGCTTCCTTATAAAGGTCCAGAAATTCAAGTTTTTTGTCAGGTGTGTGATGCTCTTTTTTATTTATAAGATGTCATTAAGTTGCGGTCTTGCCAATCATGGTTTCGAGTATCTATATATCTGGCCTTTCCAATGAACACTAGAACGTGCAGTAATCTCAGACAATTTCATCCAGATATTTTAATCAAATCCACAAATTCATTTGAAGAACCAAATTTGCTGATCAGTTATCACAATTAGAAGATCTGGCATCTGTCAAATCGTATTAAGCGAGGTACGAAGATCAGACCCCTGGAGAACGTAAAATATTTCTATTTACAACATGTTTTTGCAGCCAATCACAGAAATGGTTGTTGATCTCTTGAACTCAATGGCCAATCAGAGATGCCAGTTTTTATTCAGTGCTGAGTTATGCAGGCTCGTGAAACGTCGTGTAGACACACGATGCAAGTAAGATATTTTTGCTGAGGGCCTTAGCCCGCTTTTGAGGTTACAGCCGGTATAATCCATTGAGTAAAACTATTGTTTTTCATGCTGCTAAGAGGACCTATGGCCAATTGTATGCTGCATCTACATAAATGCTGGATTCACTCTGCACGGGACAGAAATATGACATGTTAAAATAGTAACGCATTAAAGCAATGTAAAGGCAGACTAATAGATTAATAGAAAAGTACTCGTACCAAAATAGTAATGGTAAAAGTGATGACTCACTGTGTTTGATTCTGGAACCGGGCCTGTCTCTGCCTTACCTGTATGAAACGCTATACTCGGAAATCAAGCTGAGAGGGATGGAAGAGGCTGAGGCAGCGATACAGACATTTTTGGGTGAGCTGGGTCCACTGGCACTGACAGGCGTTAACAGTTCACGATGAAAGCGGCTGCCGTGGTTTCTCAAGTTAGTGGTATTACTACCCTTTCCATATTTTATTTGTGAGTGACATGATTTACACACTGCGCATGTCTTCTCCAGGTCGTGCTTACCAGGTTGTTCATTAAAGAAATGTGTCCAGATGCCCAGTAGTTGGAGCATTTTTAATTACGCGCCCTCGCATCTCGGTCTCGCCTCCCTCTGCCATTGTATGCTACCGCGACAACACACGTACGTGACAAATGACGGCAGAAAAGCATCAGTACATTATAATCGGTTATGGCCTATTACTGAACCGATACCGAATCATCCTCGTCTGCATCGATGCATCGTAGAAACGATTAATTTCGACACCCCTTCTGCGCAGTAGTTATCTCGGGACCCGAGTCTGCTCCACTCTCCTCCCGAAAATCCTGAAAAAAGAACTTCACTCAGAGAAGCTGTCAATCTCAGCTGTCAATCATGACCTCACACCCCCGTTTTTATAGGATCAAATAAATAACTAAAACTAACCTTATTTAAAAGTCGAACACTTGAAATTAAATCGTTGTGATAAAAAACTAAAATGACAGAAACCAACTTTGGGGAAAAATTATATGAAGTGTAATTTGATTGTTTAGTTTATCTCACGTCCATTAGAATCCACGGAGGGGTGGGGGTTATGACCTATACTGGGACCAACCACCTGGGGGCGATCAAGGCGCGTAGGCTTCAGTTATTTACAGGAGTGCTGCAGACTTGGGTCAGACGGCCCAGTCTGTTGTGATTTGATCGACCATATCTGAATACAGTCATACAGACAGTAACAATAGTGTTAGTTTTACTGTATCAGTTCCAGCGCAAGTCCTCGTTCTTTGGAAGTAGAGGCAAAGTGGATTCGCTTTTTACAGAGCAGAAAACATTGTCTTCTTGACATGTTGACAACACGAACCAAACTCTTCCAAGCCTCAGCAACAACTACAGTGTTTGAGGGTTAAAGTAGATGCTTTTCACGGGCAGCCAATGAAGACCTGGCATTATGCAAACAAACCTACATAGTTTTGAGCAGGAAGTAAGACTGGAATTACTGGCAACTTTTTTCAGGTAGTTCAGAATCGGTTCTTTCTTTTAGGAGACAATAACTCCATTTATCTGCACTTTGATCTTTGAAACTTTCAGACCTTTTACATTCACAAACAGCTTTAACACACTACATGAAAGATAATATCTGCATAATAGGGGCACTTTGAGGCTCTGAATGCTTATGCCAATGTGATATTTCAGTTAGGCTTTTTTTCTTTTTAATACTTTTGCAAATCCTTTTTTTTTTATTTTTTTAACCATTTCGTCATTATGCACTACGGAGTGTAGATTTTTTAAAAAGCATTTTTGAGCTTTTGTTCAGCATATTTTCACAGCTGAAATCCAGTAATTTTAATAGGAATCCACATGATCTGGAATTTTGCGTGAGGGCAAAAGATTTTACAACAGGCTCAAGTTGGTCATTTGAAAATTGCTTGGTTTGAAAGTGACTTCTGTGTGCAGTGCTTCATGTATCGCTACATTATTGACAATTTCACTAATGTGATCATACCTCAAGGCTGCATGAAAACAAAATGAAGGGGTCCGAATACTTTCTGAATGTCCTGTAGTCTGTCACATCTGCCTGCTTGAATGTAAACCAGAATGAGAGGTTCCTGGTTATTTTCTGTATACACCTTTTCCATGTCTTTTTATTAATCCTCTTTTTTCCCTTCTTTTGTTTCTGTTTACCACCATTTTCTGCTGTCATCCCCAGCAGACCACCAAGACATTGAAGAAACCGCCAAAGAAGAAAGCCACAACCACGGCCAACAACATTGCCGAATCTCCATGAGTCACACTGCGTTCATCCATCCCTGGACAACACACAAACATCACATGCTTCCTCATACTAACAACCAAATATTAGTGCTCTTTGCTATACACCTGCAGATACACACACACACACACACACACATCGCCTGAGGCTGTTTTATCTAATAGGTTTAATGCGGTGAGAATGTTTAGACATCAGGCTTCATGCGTTAATTTTCCACGTTATCACTCCTGTGCGTGTGTTAAGTAAGGCTGGGTCTTGTCTTATTCTCTGTAGGCCTTAATATTATAGTAAAGCATGAGATCAGAAAGCAGTGCCTGCACATGATCATACATCAACACTTCTGTCCCTTATAACCACAGATTCCATGCCAGAACTCCCATGTTTTCCATAATAGAGGCCGGTTCCCTTTTTCTTTCTTTTTTTTAGCATGTAGGCCACACGCTATGGGACGAACAAGAATTGGGAACAGAAAAACTGGGCTATTAAATGAATAGAAACAAGACTTGATTTACACGAGTACAGCGTCCGTGGAGAGTTCTGGAGGCGCCCAGAGCAGTTCTGTTCTTATTCCGGGTCACAGAACATCCAGAGCCTGAGATGTGTTGTGAATATTCATGATCAAAGAGGTCAGATGTCTCCCGGAAGCTGCAGGCTCTCAAACGCTCATGCCATTAATAACGCTTTTGTCAGCTGGGGCTGGAGGCGTTCAACTCGCATAAGCAGTCCCTTGTGCTAATTTTACATTTGTGTAGCGTGATACACATTTTGAAAGTATTAAAAGGCATTTATATTAACTGGTAGATCAGATAGCAGGTGTCATCTGGTGTTTTGATAGGGTGCAAGATGAAAACAATCACATGTCGGCCACAGGAAAGGGCAAGACCCCTCTGTTTTGAGTTATCTGCCTTCTAGTGCTGGGATTTTTGTTGTTGTGGCTTGCTTAGGAAACTCAAATACTCCATATCAGTTTGTCATCTATGTACTGAGCAGATTCGGTTGGCGCACTGCAAAGCATGGCATCACCCGAGAGTTGGTATGGTTCAGTGTGGTGAAATGATCTGTCGTTGTTGAAAATCATAGGTGCTTTTATAAAATATGCTGGCGTAAAACCCTGTGGACCGTTTTCTTTTACCCTATGGTCCATCTGTAGACATTTTTGTTTTTACCCTGTGAACCAAGTTCATTTGAAATCGCATGTAGCCCTAAATCCAAATGTGGGCAGTTGTGTTTCCCAGCAAAGCTGTTCAGAACTGGAGGATTTGGTGTGTGTGGTACTGATCTTGAGTTCAAGGGCGTTGCAAAAACACATTACTACTGAGAGCTGGTAGGGGGCGTTGCTGTACAGGAAAAGAGCACCGTTCTCTGCCTCTCAGATTGAACGATTACATATGGACGGGGAACGGATTTGAATCAGTCTATTTAAATCAGTCGGTTATTTAGCTGGAATTTACCTGAAATTGTTAATTTGTATAATACTATTGACTGTACAAAATTTCTGCCTTGCTCTGATAGGCTTTTTAAGTTATTTTTCTGTCTTTGTTTACATTTAATTTGTCACTTTTGTGGGCTAGGATGTACAGAAACGTGTTCATTTCTTGTTTTGTGCATATTCGTGTGGCGTTTTAATTTAGTGTTTTGTCTTCTCTCTGCCTTATTTTGTTGAGAAATGAAACACGGGGGCAGTTGCATTTGAGAAGAACTAATGATCGTTTTTACAGTTCATTTTAAAACATACTTCAGTCTTACATTAGACACACAAACATGTAGTTAACAGCAGGTAGAAATTTCTGTAGAAACACTGTTTAGAAATAACAGATCTGTTGTCATGTCTTAAATATCATCATGATCTTTCATTCACTGATGCTGATTGGCAACTTGACTTTTTCTGTCTCAGTCTCTTGAGTAATTCAGTTTTGAAAAAAAGAAACACTTTTTTCTTTCTTTTAATTAAATGCTAGTGCGGTTGTTTCTCAAAAAAAGACATGTCAGTCTCCTTTCTTTGTTCCTGTTTTTCGCTGCTTTTCCCCCTTTGTTCGCTATTTCTTATTTGCATAATCAAAACTGTCAATAACGTGTTTTTAATTCACCGAAGCCTGCATTGAGTGAGATGTGACAAATTGAACATATTCAGTTTTTCTTTAATATATTTTCTGTAATGTGTTGGAAATTGGTGTTATTGCATACAGATTTGAACTGAGGGAATAGTCAACATTAATATATTGTTTGTGCCAATTCTCAATGCTCTTAATATATTAAAAGAATGAAAAAGAAAGAGATTGCTGCTAAGTGTGTACTAACTGACCCTGAATTATAATTCAATAAAAATGCAATTACATCCCTAATGGATTATTCATTTAGCTCCTTTGGTATGGCGTTTTAGCTATTTCTAATCTTTCTAATCTAAACTTTGTCTTCTTTTTTTATTTTAAACTTTGTTTATCATGCAGTAGGTGAAATGTACTATGCAATTGTACCTGCAGCAGTTCTGGAGAGCTCCATTCTTTGCTTGTTTATTTGTTACTTCAGCTCGTCCAGTGGTTTTGAGGCACATCATAAGGACGTTTCATAAAGTTATGGATATCCCCTCTGTAAAAGAGTAATAACTGTACCACCTTTAGCTGCATTAACAACAGCCATTCCTGTAATTTAATATCTGCCTTTAGTTTTTCATAAAGAACTCTGGTTTAGGAGCTGTAAATTCTCAAGCTCGAACCATTTGTTTCAGCTGATGCTGCATTTCTGTTCGGTTATAATATTACCTTTTTGTTGATGTAAAAAGCATTCTGTCAAAAAGCTGTAATTACATAGGAGGTATGACAAGATGAAAGATGGGGGAAGATGCCCCTGTTTTAGAAATGTGCTTTTACTTTTAAATTGTAACCTATTTAGTTTAGCATGTGCAGGATGATGATGATGATATTGATGGTGATGCATCTGCCAATGTGTTAAGGAAAAGAAATGTGAATTTATTCAAAGAGTCCTTCCTTACATACCTGGACATTTTACAGAATGTATCAATGACTTGATATCATTCCTATAGTCCTGCATATGTTTTTAATGTGTCATTAATGTGAAATATTAAATCAGCTATCCTATTTAAAACAGTGTTTCGGCAATTTAGAATAATTGAAAAGATGATTAATGAAAGAGAACCATTTTATCTGGCTATATACAGGCATAATATATATTTATGTATCTCTTATTTTAATCATAATCGCAACACTGTGAATTCAAATCTTGACTCTTGCCCAGGGAACACCTTTCCAGCTAACAAAAAATATGTTTGAAGGTTTTGCTAACATTCCCATTATGTTATAAAAAAATATTTCAAAGCGTTTACATTGCTAACATGTAAACTAAGGACAACATAAAATCAAAAATGGACCAAAGGCCACAAATCTCTAAAACTCTTAGCTTTGAGGTCATCTGTACAGTATGTTGTAGTGCAATGTTAAAAATGTAGTTTGGCAGTCTAGCAGACATGCACTTTATAATTTTACAGTATTCAAGGAAATAATTGGTCGGCCATCTCAAGCAATGATTATTTCTTATGGCACCATTTCAATTTTAGCAAAATGTCAACAATCAGACATTTTAAAGGGGTCATGATATTTTAAAAGTTCATTATTGTGCGTAAAAGAACATGCTTTAATGTTAAAAAAACACACTATTTTTCACATTCTGTACATATAGGTCCTCTATTCTCTGTTTCTCTGAAACACGCTGACTCCTGAAACAGCCCCTCCTTCCGAAAAACGATCAAAGTGCTCTGATGTGATTGGCCAAACACCTCAAGCGTGTGTTGGAAATGTGGCGCCCCTTATTGGGAGCTTCAGCTTCCAAGGCTTCTAAAGTTGTAAACACACAGCCGATAACAATGTTGTCGGTTTTATTCTGAAAATGCAGATGATCAAACCGATCGATCTGAACCAACTTTGGAAGCTTGACTTGAGCAGAACGTTTCACAGTGGTAAGTAGTCTTTGTATATAGCTTTGTCTATATTCAGGAAGCTGTCCTCTGTAAAATGTGCTCAAGCGAGCTTTTGGGTTATACTGCTTGGAACAGCTTTATAAACTCTGAAAGCAAAAGCGGTTTTGCTTTCACATCCAAACACACCGCATCTCTGCGACATTTCACTGAAACCTCAATTCACTGAAACCTTCTTTCTTTGCATATGCCTTTGGGCAGGCATTATGCTAATATTTCACATTGTGAGTGGACATTTGAGAAAGTAATGTCTGGACTTAGCTCAAGGTGTTTATAGTTCTGGATTAGTGTTCTCTGATAGAAAGAATAAATTGATTTGTGGGAGACTGGCTGCGTTTGAAAGCATACAAATGCTGGGTAAAGGTAGGAAGGCATCAAGGCATGTCCGAATCCGATTCTCCAAGTACCTTCATCTGATTGATTTCTGATGGCAGCATAGGTGTATCCTTCGGTGCCCATTCTGTGACAGTTAAGCTAAAAATGAAAGATGGCATCTTAAAGTTGCGGTTGGTGGCCAGTTTTTGTGTAAATGTACGTTTTTGACCAACTTTTTCCACTTTCTACTTCTTTCTAGTCAGAAATTAAAAAGCTTAATGCTAATCGCTGAAGTAACCCTTTAAGAGAAGAGATCCCTCCTCAGCGGAAAGGGCCATGGGTGGACCTGACAGAATCACAAGCAGGTCTGAGGACCAGGGCTATGTGGGCCATTTTGGTGCAGTTAACAGAATCTAACAGGACGTTCACCAAGGGTAACACATATTTGAATGCCTCTAGTCAGGGGTGAGCGTGTGCATCCACTCCCAGTGTGGAGCGCTCTGCTAGGGAGCAGGAAGTGAGTGTTCTCCGCTGACGCAAAGATATTCACCTCTGTTCGCCTCCATATAACATTCACAGTCTGAGGGTGTAGTCTCCATTTTCCTTAGGCTACCCTGTGTCTCATCAGCATGTCCGACCTGTAGTTCATATGGCCGGGGACATTGACAGCTCGAATAGATATGTTGATCTACCCGTATCAACAGGCTCGTCGTGAGTGTGATGAGAGAGCAGGAATGTATGGCTCCTTTGTAATTTATGTACACCACCAATGCCATGTTGTCCGTGCTAATGAGAACATGTTTGTAATGGACTTGAGAGTAAAAACACTTGATATCCAGGTGAACTGCTACAGACAGTTTATATGCCCCTTCTCTCTGTGTCTGTCCAGACACAGATTGTAAAAAGCTGTGCTCATTCAGGGGGCTACCGCCTCAGGTGAGTTATCATAGCAATAGAGTTCAGACTCGTGCCCAGAAATGGAATACATTGCATGCGCTGGACTTTTCTGCAGGTTGATCGTAAGCCCCAAACACCGAAGGTGGTTGATAAGCTGATCTCTGTGGCTGCACAGCTTGTTCGCTGAAGGAGCCATAAGCAGCCAATCGTCCAAATAATTCACAACACGTACTCCTCTCAGACGAAGTGGAGAGAGAACAGCGTTCATGCACTTGGTAAATGTGCACAGAAGCTAAAGACAGACCTAACGGGAGGACCATAAACTAGTAGGCCAACATAAACAGAAAGCACCTGTGTCGAGGGGCTGAATATGGAAAACATCTTTTAGATCCACAGACATGAACCAGTCCCCAGGTTGAATGAACGAGAGGATCTGTTTTACTGTGACCATTATGAAAGAATGCTTTGCGATGGCGCAATTCAGCCAACGTAGGTCTAGAATAGGGAAAAGTCCGCTGTCTTTTTTGGGGACCAGAAAACAGCGGCAGTTAAAACCAGTCCTGTGCTACTCGAGGCACAGCCTCTACCCTGTTTTGAATCTCTACCCTCAATACCGGGGCGTTTTGAGCTTGAACCTCATTGAATCAGGGTGCATGTAACCGCTTGAAGCATGTAACGCAATCTGCGGTTTCAAAGTGGCTCGGTCTGAAAGTTGTGCAGGTTGTTTGGATTTTATTACACATACATGTGGAACAATCACACAACAATGTTCTTTGTTCTCATCGTCTGCAACAGGCAGGGAGGCGAGGGGAACAGGCAGAGCAGCATCTGAATGGGAAGCCTCATCTTTTTGAGCCTTGACGCTTAGGAAGTGCAGATACCAAGAGTCCCATGGGCCGCACAAAGGCTCTGGCTGAGAACAAGGTTTTAGAGTGGGCATTGCCCATGGTCTAAAGGAAGAGTGCTGGGTGGACAATGAGTGCAAGGGAGGAGGCTCTCCGGCATGCTTCGACATAAAAGGTTTTATGGCCCTTGACTGATTCTGTGTCTCTGTGAATCGCTATGCCAGGGATTCAACCAAGTTGCCAAACAGTGGGGCTGACAGGGGCGTTCAGGAGGACGGCCTTCCGTCAATATTAACCACAGGTGCCTGTTTAGCACGACTAGGCTAACCATGGTACGGCTGATGGACTGTGCCGTCATCTTTGTGGCTTGCAGAGCGAGGTCGGTGGCGCTGCGGAGCTCTTTAAAGATTTCTGAATCGGGACCCTGCTCATTTAGGGGCTTGAGCATCTGGGGAGAATGGGGCAGGAATTTGGCTGAAGAAACCACTCATCATGCCTGCTTTGTTCTGGCTCAGCGGGGGGAGACCATTCCAGGCCGAACTCTTCAACTGACTTAGAAATAACGTGGAGAAGCTTCTGATGAGCCACTGCAGTGAGAATCGGAGTCCTCCATTGCCCCTTTTCCACCAAGGCAGTGCTAGAGCTAGTTTGGAGCCAGAGCCTAGTTTCAAATCGGTTCTTTGTGTTTCCACACAAAGCACCAAAACATTGCTGGGCTAGAACAGGGCTAGAAGTAAGAACCGATTACGTCAGGCGCTGGGGGCGGGGTCAACAAGACGAACACAAACTTGAGATCCGCCATTTTTGAAATAGCAGCTAATGGAGCTAACAGCTGCTGCTCGTTTGTAATCTCCGTCTATACAAATTACGGCGAACTGCATGAATGCGTTGGATTCGTTGTGTTTTGATGCCGATGTAGGATGGTAAAGCCATGTGAATCAATAGTAACGCAACGTTTGCATTGTTGATGGAAGGCTTGTTCGCAGCGGTGCAGTGCAGAGACCGATTGGCGTATGATAACGAGTCCAGCGAGAGCATATGACTTCTTATGCTTTTGATTCACTCATGCGTTTTTTTTTATATATCATACGTGGATCGGTCTGCGCAGCGCCGATGCATCTCGAACAAGCCTGGTGTGTGTGTTTCCCGTTTCCCATGGTTGCCAGGTTTTCACAACAAAACCCGCCCAATTGCTACTCAAAACAAGCCAAATCGCGCTTCAGGGGGGCTTCCCCGATAAAAATCACATTTAGGGGTAAAATATGTGTAATTTTTGCATGGTTGCCTACTAAAATTCGCATTCCCGGGGCTAAATATCACATAATTGGGGTCGCTTCAACCAAAACAGCCCGCGGCAACAGTGATGAAGTAGCCCAATTACGCGGGAAAACCGCGGACTTGGCAACACTGCCGCTGCCTCGCTAGCGTTGCTGAGACAGATGAGATGTATACAGGGACGTAAGACATGGCTCTGTTGTGGCTCTCAGCATGTGGAAAAGCAAACGGTTCTTAGAAGGCTCCTCAGTCGAACCAACTATGAACTGGGATTAGCACTGGCTATGAACTAGCACCCGGTTCATTATGGTGGAAAAGGGGTACATATGACTAGCCGGCCAGTCCTCTCATTCAGACACTGCCGTGTACATGGCGTCATCATATTCCTCCTCGGTTGTGCCAAAAGAGAAGAGGTCACAACAAGCCCATGAAGGGGGCCAGAAAAACAACTTGACAAATGCCACTGGGGAGGGTTGGTCGAGGGAGTGGAAGGAACGCAGGCGCTGGGCCGGCGTGAGCTCGCCACTGCCAGTGTTCGGTACGAAAGGCCCTGCCGGAGTGCGTAAGGGAATTCTTTTCGTGAAATTATCCACTTTCTTTGATGACTTGACAGTGAAGGAGAGGCTTCTGGGTTGCAAATTGAAGGAGAACGATTCTAAGGAGTGCCGCCTTATATTCGTTGGCTTCCCGCCTCCTTTTTGTATGCTTAAGTGCCATTGGTGAAACCAGGCTTCAGTATTTCTAGGAGAAAGGTGTTTCCCCATAGCGTCACCTAGCTGTACGCAATGTTGAAAGACCATCTCATAAAAAAGTAAAATTTCCTTTTGGGGCTTTTCAAGCTGGTTAATTCACACACTGGACGTGTCCGTCGCTGGTGAGGTAAAAAGGGGCGAATCTAGGCCTCCAGTGAAACTCTGTATCAGCATCCATGACCGGAACTATCATTAAATTAAAGTAAATAAAGCTGCAATTATGAAGGTCGTCAGAAATTGTCAAATACTTTTTTTGACAGCAGACGCTGACATAGACCCCTGAGAGAGTAACTGTCAAAGGAAGAATAGTCTTTTTTGTTGTTGTCATAGATCAAGTTGAAGGTTGTATTAGAGTGAGAGTTTAATAGAAACATGATCACAGACCAATTCTTAGCAGAGTCACTAGGTGGAGCAAGTAATCCAATATTATCAGTTTGTAAACTGAGGGAGTTAATAGATAGATAATGACAAACAACTAGAGCTTTATCGAGGAGTAATGAATGTTATTGATGGTAGGCATCTCAAATCTCTGTAATGAGAAAACTAATTATCTTTACCAATTAAAACCAGTTTAACAGTGCAAATAAACAATGAAGCAAAATGAAAGTGAAATCATTATACTTTCAGTCAATCAAATTTCAAGTCATGTTTATCTCACAAGCGCACACATTAGCTTCAAATGCCACATTATATGCTTCACTAATTACAGCACTTTACTGTGTGCAAGATAGCAGCTTATTTTACAGAATATTGAGGGCTATAAATTCTGCATTATTTCTAGTAATAACCCCCAACACTTTTCTGTGTTTTTGTGCCTACAAAGTGCTTTTACTATTATATCCAACTCTAACTCTACTTTCAGCAAAAGTGCTTGTGTTTGCGTGAAACTGGTGACACTGGTGAAAGTAAGTTGGCTGGTTACATAAGGCTCTGCAGTAATTGAATCTCATTACTGCTGAAGTCCCGTGGTGTGTGGGGCGATTCCTGGGATGTGGGCTGGTGTGAACCCCAGATGAGGGAATCCCTGAGTTTGCCCGGTGCTTGCATCACCTCCCTCTCTTCCTATAGGTTTGTCGTCTCCGCTCTCTGCCCACCTCTCCATGGCAGCAGGGCAACGGGTTGCTAGGTGGCCAGCTCTCCCTCTATTCTCTCGTTGTTTTTTGCTCTCTCTGTTTGCATCCCCCGAGACTGCGGGGTTTGCACGGGCTGTTCTGACGTCAGCAGGAGAAACCCTGTTACACTGCATCAGCTGGGCTACGGTGAGGCCCAAATAACAGTTCTCTCCCACTGCAATGAAAAAGCAAATTTCTGGCTGTGTTTTAACCAGCTCACAGTTCCTGTTTTTCTCCTCCATCCACCCTGTGCATTCATTGCCATCAGTTTATATTTATATTTGAGGAGGCGTGTGTGCATGTACAACAAGCACAGACTATTTTGCCTAAGATTTGGCTCAGAAGTGTGTTTACTGTTGTAGAGAAACTTTTAAATGTTTTTTGATAGTCTCCATCTCAAAGCTCAAATAATTATTTTTTTTAGATAATTCAAGTGCCTCTAGAAAGTATTTGAATGCTTTCTGCTCAGAAAAGGTTTTGCTCAGTACATATCTTGCAAGGATGCATTGAATTAATAAAAAAGGACAGTAAAGACATTTATAATGTTACAAA